>NC_135198.1:13260714-13570000 GCF_050948175.1 Xylocopa sonorina
AGTTATATCTTACATTTCGATATATTTTGTTTAATTGTATCGAAAGAGAACGCGGGATAGATGAAAATTCTTTAAGTTTAATTTTACTTTACATTAACTTTATTTCTTGCAGTACTAAAAATTACAAGCGACTTAATTACAGCGTAACAGAAGTAAATAATAGGAAAGATTCATACATTTTAATTTAACATTTTTGAATTATTCAATTTTCCATATCTATCGATATCATGCTTCACACCTATCTTTCTCAACTTCTTGGTGTGTGTGTGTTCTATTCTAAGGTAGATACGTGTAATATATTTTCACGTAATATAAAGGTTAATATGCGTCACCTGAGTGGCTGTCAAATATAAATTCGAGTAAATATGTGAATATCTTTAGTCGTGTTTGTTGGACAACTTTTATATATTTTATCAATTTTTTTTCTAAATTAAATGTATATTTATCGAATGTTTCCCTGTAAGAAGAGATATTTATTTTATTCGATTATTAATAACATGCATGAATAATGTATCTATGTTACTAATTGTGACCTTTTCTTTAGGACTTTCTTTATAATGACTTATCTTTTATCAAGGAAATTACTGAATCAAAATTATTTTACAAATTTACTGACACGGTCTCAACTTTGTGATTTTATCCAAAACCACAGACATATCCACGATGTTACTTTTATTAATAAAGGACCAGTAGCTATGTTAAAAAGTAAAATATCAACAGGAGAGTTAATGAAAGATGAGCATCAAATGAAAGTTGCTAAAACATTACAAGGCATCTACGAAGAAATAAAAGGATATAAGCCAGTTGAATTCAATATTTTAGATAAATGGCTTGGCAGAAAAAGAAAGCAACCACCAAAAGGACTATATCTTTATGGAGCAGTTGGTGGAGGTAAAACAATGCTAATGGATCTTTTCTATGAATGCTGTCAGGTATCTCAATTTACAGTTCATCTAACAATTGCACATGGAAAGCCAAAAATGTGTGTTATTGATTATTAATATGACAATTCATATAATATTTTTCAGCATAACTCATGCATGTAATTAACTCATTACTATTGCAAAGGATTTGCTATACATATACATAGTTCTGGTAATGATATAAAGAAAATGTTGAAGGATTATGATTAAAATTTGATATAATTGGCTTTCTATATGCAATACATTGTAAAATATGTCTTTCAGATTGAAGAGCAAACAAAAGTAATCATTTTGAAACATATTACTTTAGATTGAGCACAAAAAAAGAGTTCATTTTCATGCTTTTATGTTGGATGTACATAATAAAATACACGAAGTTAAGAAAACTATTGTAAGGGATGTTAGTAGCACAAAATTGCAACCATTTGATCCAATACCACCAGTTGCCAAAAGTATTACTGACGAAGCCTGGTTACTTTGTTTCGATGAATTTCAGGTTTAAATTTAAAACATATAATCATTATTATGCATCATATAACATAATTTATATTAATGGAAATTTATATATCATAGGTAACTGACATTGCAGATGCTATGATATTGAAAAGATTGTTTACTGAGCTTTTTAATAATGGTGTAATAGTTATCGCAACTAGTAATAGAGCACCCGACGATTTATATAAAAATGGATTACAAAGAGGAAATTTTGTTCCATTTATACAGGTCTTAAAAAATTATTGTATTATAAATTCATTAGATTCGAATATAGACTATAGATTGAAAACAGGACTCAGGGATGAAAAGCTTTATTTCATGTATGTAGAAATCTATAAATTTATAAATATATATATATATATACTGTAAACTATTTTCTTATGAAAAAAATTACTTATTGTAGAAAAGGAAAGGATGCGACAAGCGATGTAGATAAGGTATTTAAATATTTGTGTTCAAAAGAAAATGATACTGTGAGACCACGAACTATTTCCATAAGAGGCCGTAATGTTACTTTTGAAAGAACTTGTGGTCAGGTATTGGATTCAACTTTCGATGAATTATGCAATAGAGTAGGTCATTGTTTCTTTAAGGTTTTTATTAAAAACTTTTAAACAATATATTATGCAATTTTTTCTTCGTAGCCACTTGGTGCTAGTGATTATTTAGAACTAAGTCAAGCATTTCATACGGTGATTATAAGAGATGTACCACAGCTCAATTTTCGTCTCAAGTCACAAACTAGAAGGTTTATTACATTGATCGATACATTATATGATAATAGGGTAAGATTAAGTGTTCTATTGATTATTTGAGTTACTATAGATATTTATTCTATAAACAAGTAAAATTTAGGTACGAGTTGTAATATCTGCAACTGTACCACATACAGAACTTTTCGTACCACAAGGAGACAATGAATATACAGATGAGAAACGAATGCTAATGGACGATTTAAAAATATCACGCGATTCAGTAAGTTACGCCGCAACTGTGATCATTTTTATTGCTTTATAGATAACTGTATAATGTTGTGTTATTAACAGGAAAATTACAAATCTAACCTTTTTACTGGAGAAGAAGAACTTTTTGCTTTTGATCGGACTGTATCGCGACTTTCCGAAATGCAAACTACACAGTACTGGGAACAGTGGCAACATTATAGATAATAATAATTTTAACTAATATTAGTAGGTTTTTTTAATAGTCTTTTTAATATGTTTATTTCTATTGAAATATTTATTTATTGTATATTAAGCAATAAATGGTAGCAAAGAGCCATTGTCATTACTATTATGAACCATTTTTTATAATCTGATTTAAATATTTTATGTACTACACAATCCGCATGACATTTAAAAAAATTGTGCAAACACTGGATTTGATTGTATATTAATTGATATAATCTATACTGTATAAGACAGAAGGAACTGTTTTAATTTTCGCGGGAGATACATACAATTGATGCGTGTAATACAGCATTGGGTAATATACCATAATATCAGAATAAAGTGGGAGAAGTTTTCTCAAGATAAAATAATCGTGATATGGCACTGATGTAAATGAATGTACATCTACATAAAAATTGGTTTTATTATATCATCTATCAAAAATCGTTCTAAAAAATTCTGTATATCACTACAGTGTTATCAAATTTTATAAAAATAAATTGTATTGCGCGCTTATTTAAGGCGATAACACTTCTCTCATTCGTTATTCACGTTTCTTAAGTAATTTCAAAACAAGCACAATGGATATTCAGAAATTAACCAGTGGTAAATTAAATTAAAACTTGTATAATTTCGTTGAATTTCTAAATCTCATATATGCTTTGTTTCAGCTACAATGCCTTTTGAGTTAAATGCAATAGATGGGAAAATTAATTCCATACGTTCTAGAGTTAATGAATTGGAAAAGCATGTTAAAATTGATTTGCTGAAGAAAGCAATAGGTTTCATAGATTTAACTACCTTAGGAAGTGATGATACGTCTGCAACAGTTGAAGCTTTATGTGCAAAAGTAAATATTCACTCTTATGTTGAAATGCATGACATTTAACAAAATATGTTGTATGATGAATGTGACTTTTATATATTTCTGTAATTATTTAGGCTGTGAATCCTTTTAAATCATTGAATAATCCTGTCTTGCATACTGCATCTGTATATGTATATCCAATGAGATTTTTAGATGCAGTGTCTGCACTAGAAAAACTTGATAAAGAACATAAAATTTCCAGAGCTACAGGTAACTAACTATGAGTTTTTCTTAATTTAATCCAATTTAATTGAATTATATTTAAATAAAAATGTAATAAAATATATCATTGCCATTTCAACAGTGGGTGGGGGATTTCCATCTGGACAATTTATGTTGGAAACGCGTGTACGTGAAGTAGAAATTAATGTTAAACTTGGAGCTGATGAGATTGATATTGTTATCAATAGACCATTGGTTTTAATGCAGCAGTGGAAAGAATTATACGAAGAATTGAAAGCATTTCGCACTGCTTGCGGTACTAAATGTTTAAAAGTAATACTTTCCACTGGAGAATTACAATCTTTGGAAAATGTTTATAAAGCAGCTATGGTAGCAATGATGGCTGGAGCAGATTTTATTAAGACATCTACTGGAAAAGAAGTAACAAATGCTACTTTGCCTGTTGGAATTGTTATGTGTTATGCAATTAAAGATTATTATAAATCTACACAAAGAAAGGTAAACAGATCCTTATCTGGAGCAAAAAGTTAAAAATATAATTTCGTTTTATTATATAATATCGATCAAAATGTACAACATTTAGGTTGGTCTAAAACCTGCTGGTGGTATTAGAACCCCACAAGAAGCTTTGGAATGGATGATGTTAGTAAAAATGGAACTAGGAGAGGAATGGTTCACTAAAGATTTATTTAGAATTGGTGCATCAAATTTATTGGACAATATTGTTGAAACAATACAATCAAATTAATGCTGCTAAAGCTCCTCTTAGCTACATACAAAAATGTTTTCAATAATTCTTCCTACAGTTAATGTTATTTTATGTTATATGTACATTTAATAAAAGATTAATATACTATTAAATGTCTTTTATATTTTATACTATAATTTTGTGCTTTTTATAGTTAAAGATTAGCATTAAAATAATAATAACAATAACAGTTATATTTTAATAATAACTGCAATTAAACTATTTATATAATCTGTAGGCTCTGAAACGAGTCCACAATTTTTACACTACTTGAAAGCATATTTTTAATTTAATTAAAAATTGTACAGATCATTAAATGTTTACTACTTAACTTTGAAGATATTGTAGACATCTATATCCGCCATGTTGGATACGGTGGCGTTACGGAAGACTTTCTGATGCCTACAGAAACACCGCGTGGACGTGCCTTTTCCGTTTAGAAAACCGACATGGTAAGTTGGGCTGTTATTATAATGAAATCCGTTTACATCGACAGTATAGTGTGTTCTACCGTTTAATGTTCAATTGAAGTGTAAACTAAAAGAATTAAAGTGAATACTTATTCTTATATGATGTATGTAACTTGTTTTTATGGAAGACAACAAAATACGGTTATATTGTAGGCGTAGAGATTACTTTTTTGCGTTATAGTATATTAATATTATATGCGAATACTTTTTTAATTGTTCTTTCATAAAAATACGCTACAAGTGATAAAGTTTGTAGTAATACTTTTAATGAAATAAAAAATAAATACAATGGTAATATAACCTATATGTATACTTTGACAATATAAACCAAGTAATATGTTTGATACTAATATTTCGACATTTTTATGTACTTTTATGTACTTTGAATATGAAACTCATTTTTAGGCTCGTGGACCTAAAAAGCATTTGAAGCGTCTTAACGCACCCAAAGCATGGATGTTGGATAAACTTGGGGGTGTTTATGCTCCACGTCCATCCACGGGTCCTCATAAACTGAGGGAATCACTTCCTCTTGTGATTTTCCTTCGCAACAGATTGAAATATGCATTGACCAATTGCGAAGTAACTAAAATTGTGATGCAACGTTTAATTAAAGTAGATGGCAAAGTTAGGACTGACCCCAACTATCCGGCAGGTTTCATGGGTAAGTTCAGAAAGTACTTTATTACTTAAGGAGACTTCAACTGTGATGTTTATTTTACTAAACTGTATGTAAGGCCATATCGAAGCTATAATATTTAAAAAAAGTAAATGTTATAGTCAAACATTGGCCTATAGTAAACAAAGCTCTTTTTTTTGGTCACAGATTGAGTAAAATATTCCTTCTGTATTACCCAAAAAGTGTACATTTCAAAAATATTATTTAGAAAAATATTTGAATGACATAAAGGAAATTAAATGTATACATAATATTAATTTAGTTTTCCTTTTTAGACGTCATTACCATTAATAAGACTGCTGAGTTTTTCCGATTGATTTATGATGTCAAAGGACGTTTTACCACTCACAGAATTACTGCAGAGGAAGCTAAGGTATACTATCATTAATATAAGATCAAAAATGTATGAATGGAACATCTTATTCAGTTGAACAGTTAAATATTTTTTGTTGTAGTATAAATTATGTAAGGTAAAACGTGTTCAGACTGGACCAAAGGGTATACCATTCTTAGTAACACATGATGGAAGAACTATTCGCTATCCAGATCCTTTAATTAAAGTGAACGACACCATTCATTTGGATATAGCAACAGGCAAAATATTAGACTCCATTCGATTCGATTCAGGTATGCTACTTTATTTATATGTTTGTTTGTAGATACATTTGACAATTGTTGTTTCTTAGGTAATCTTTGTATGATTACGGGTGGAAGAAATTTAGGGCGTGTTGGCACAGTAGTTAGCCGCGAACGTCATCCAGGATCTTTTGATATTTGCCACATTAAAGATTCACAAGGGCACACTTTTGCTACAAGGTATATATATACACACATTTCATGTTCTTATTTTTTATTTACATCATCTTTATTATTTTACTTATTTATCTCATCGATTTTAAAGTTTTTACAAAAGAGGAAAATATTGAGTTAACTTATAATATGGCCATAATCGAAGCTATGATATATCACAAAAACTATTGTAGTCAAAAGTTGGCCAAAATGAAAATCCTTCATATTGGTCACTGTTTGTTCTCACATAGAATTTTCAGTATTACCCATTTAGGAAACACGTGTTGTTTGAAACTTGTGTTTTAAATTTGGATATCCTCTATAGTAGTTGATAATAATCATTTACCTAGGTTGAACAACGTATTTATCATCGGGAAAGGTACAAAGCCGTACATTAGTTTACCAAGGGATAAGGGTGTTAAGCTTTCAATTGCCGAAGAGCGCGACAAGAGGTTAGCAGCAAAGGGTGTGAACTAATGTAAATTTGCAAGAAAATATTCAATAAACCGAGAATTTCTTGGTGAATAAAAATGTTCTTCACTTTTACCCAACATATTAAACATAACAGTAGAATACGAATATTCCATTCATTAACGTTTCCATTACAATTATCATTAGAATTTATCTTGCTATTAAAAATTTTAAAAACCTGTTGGATATTAAAAATGTACCTTTACGTTTTTAATACGATATGAAATCATTTAATTATAATTAAAGCATATTGTGCTAATTCGCTTAAGAGTCGAAAAAATATAGAGACAAAGAACGCGAAATTCTACTACGCTAATCATTTTGATGGTAGCCAAATTTCAGTATTTAGTTCCACCATCTTTCGCAGCATAGCGTTACATTGTTCATCTCTGTATGTCTCATTCTTCTTGTGCACTTCTTTGGCAGCTTTCAAGTACCTGTAAAGGGAAAGCAATCAGATTTACTTTTCTTATATATTTCGATAAATTGAACGAATTGGTCGAAATGATTACTTCTGTATGGAAAGGACGATATTTCTGGTTTCTTTTTCTGTAATTCTTGTAGTTTCTGATATAGGCGACGTATAATCAACAGTACTTTCAGGTTTTATTCGAGTTAGTGGATAAATGCGAACCCATCCGCCCTCTTTCGCGCAAGGTGTGCTCCAATCTTTACCGTTGTCCCATACCGATGTTTTACTGTTATTTTCTGGATTACCTCCTCGAAAACCGCGTGGAATATACTTGTCCACTAACAAGGGGTTATAGCGAGACCATGAATTCGAACAATCGCTAGCAGTTGACCGTCTAAACTAACGATTAAAATATATATGACGAGAATATAATATGTTCTTGTTTATGGTTCAAAATCTATCAATATTCTACTGTAGGTACGCACAGTAGGTCGAAGTTCTGTGCATATATTTAAGAAACCATCTGTTTCCCGACAAGATCTCGACTTCCTTTTTATGACTCGATCTGTAGAAAACTTGGAAGACGTCTCAACTTCATCATCACCAGAACTTGTTGACCATATTGTAAAAAGCGATAGTCCAGTGTTGCATACTGGAAGACCTAGTAAATCGAACAAGTCATGCAGTAGAGGTTTCTTCACTTCTGAATCGATTTCACAGTCGTTACTTAAAGCTGGGCTAAGATTGACCTAATCAAACGTTAACTTTTTAGCGTTAACGGTGAGGTCTTCGTTGCGCTCGATTGAGATATGTGCATATATTAACCTCTAGTAACCATGGTTTTAAATTTTTGTCAATCAGAACGTCGAATCCAAAGAATTCGAAACAATTGGAAGATTTCGGTATGTTCGCGGCTTGGCTCAATATCGTTAAACTCACCAAACAGGCTACCCTTTGCCAGAGGAACCAATCGTAGTATCCAGCCTGTTCGAAATACCTTCTCAATTGTCTGAAAGTCCATTTACAACCTACGAAACTTCAAATTATATAACTTGTGGCCTTAATCCGAAGGAAATTTAACGCACGATATCCATATTTCATACCAGATCCAATTCGTTCCTTTTTCTCAGAATATCCTGGACCTAATTTATTCAACGAGAAGTTAGTGAGATGTCGGAAAGAATCGTTCAAATGTTCCAATGAAAATTTTTCTGTAGCAAAACGTGTCAATCCTTCCTTGTACAGATATATCGTTAACGGACGATACGAGGGCACGCACACGTACAGCCGTAGGTCGAATTTGTAGTTTCCGATTAAAAGTGGATTCTCGATATATCTTTGCACCACTGCCGCACTGTCGTACGTAAGATCGCTTAATTTCTGTAAACGTAAGATCGTGTATTTACTAAGTTAATTGCCGTGTACGTTGAAGTTATTATTCGTCTTGCTATTTCTTACGCGAAACAAAAAGATTCCCTTTCCTTGACTTTGTCCTACTGGCTTACAGATCCAAACTCTGTTATGCTCGCAGCGACTGCATTCTTCCGCTAATTTAGTGTACTCCGATGGCAAGTTATATCCTACAGGACTAATGCGATGTATTCATGATAATAATCAAGTATTCGTGAATTGATAGCAGCCGTGCTTTCATTTTGAGAGCTCGTCGTATCGTGAGGTTTACTGATACTTCAGATCATACCTGAAATCGTAGATCGAACCGTGTATCCTCTTCATGCACCTCAGATGGCGAATAAGATTGTCCTTTCTACAGATCGAACTGCCTTTCGGAATTCTGTTAATAAACTAAAATTCACGAAGATGCGTTTCAATCTTGAAATCAATTGTGGAACGGGAGAATCAGACGTGATGTTACCTGCCATGGTAGTAATAGCCTGTAATTTGGTAAGGGGAAGCCCCCGGATCGCCACCATAAATTCCATCGATCTTTGAATACATTATTTTCGCCAGTGTACTCTCTCCATCCACGTTCCGTACAAACCTACGATCAAAGCATACCGATTCGCCTGTACGTTCATTTACGTGTCTGTTTACAGATCAAAAATCATCGTTTTTAACAGTTACAGAATCGTGTTTTACTGCTTGACTTTTAAACGGGTGGACCATGTAAAAACCCATTAAGCTAGAAATATTACGTATTCCACGATCTCGAAAACTTCCGAACGCGCACGCGAAAATAACGGGGAACGCCCTCGATTTATTTGTCGTGTTATTAAAGCAGTAGCAGAACCGAGCCAACGTCTCTAATTGCAATTAAAACCGAGTGTATTTCTTTTGGTTGTTACGCAACAACCTACTTTTAATATATTTTCTGTCACAGGAGTCTTGGTCTTTTTATCCAAAATGGTGGGCGACGCGGAAGTCACCCATTAGATTAAGGGTACGAAGATAAAACTGACTAAAAGGAACAATTATGAAATTATAATATAATTAGAAATAGAACAATGATATTTACAGAAATGACGTTCATGGCCAACTAATGTTTCGTGTAACTTAAAACGAGGAAGAAGCGAAACGTCGCACAGCGGTAAACCTCGACAACTCTATTCTTTGCCTTTTGTATCGTTGCATGTCGTGGTTATTTAATTAATAGCTATGTTTCTAAAAGTGGTACACGCAGAAGCGCGTCACATCTTATTTGACTCTGCAGGTATGTACTTACATGCATATGCACACCGTTTGTACCTTGAAAAGTATTCAGTTCAAGGACGCGGCTAAGTTTGTAACCGTGCCGAACAAATTCCGAGCGACATAAAAGCGTGACGGGACGTATCCGACATTTATGTATGTACCCACTGGTGTTACGTGTATCCATTGTATTTTAGAGCCGAACCACCACCCACACACTCGCACGTGTTACACACAGTTTTGTTGAAACGCGGCCCGCTCGATTTGCATCTTTTTCAATGGGAAGGCTATCCAACATCTACATAGCGCTTACGGTATTAGCTGTACATCTCGATATACGATTCTAAGGATATGAATACCTGTACAAGAAGATGCGGTCCAGTACCATTGTCGTTAAGTCTGAACACGAACGGTCCGTCCAAGTACTTTACTGCCATGGCGAATCATTATACTATGCCGGAGCGCGCAAAGAGAACGATTACAAATGGTATCACCAGATAGTATCATAACCGATCCATCCTCTCATATCAGTAGCGGTAATTTCAATCTTTGCTAGCCGTGCAATGGAACAGAAAGAAATATATATTGAAACTTCTTGCATTTTGTTGCGCGAAAAATAATGTCTTTGGTAGTGGAAAGTAGAAGAAATTTAAGATATCGTATCGTTTTACCTCTCAACTTTGATCCACAAAGTATTAGCATACGCTTCTTGGTGATATTAAAAAAGTATTTAGTCCGAAAGACATCCTCGTTTGTGCCTCTCTTTGAGTAAAACAGTTAACAAGGGCGACCAGTTATTCTTCGAAAGAACATTTTTGCCCGGTATTGAAATATTTCGATGGAACCGCATGCAGGCGAGTCGGAATCTTGATTCCTACTGGTGCACCGCCACGTTTCGGTCTACGCAATCGCTTTGACCCGGTCGTAGGTGCGCAGGCTGCCCGTATGCCGGCTTTCTCGCTGGTTTCCCGCTTTTATGGACTTTTGGTGGACACCGCGACTCCCCGACTTGTACCGGAAGCCTCGTGTGTCGCGAGCTTCCGAAGGAATCCCACCGATATTCGGTCAGAGATCGTTATCGCGGACACGCGATTTTTCAACAGACTTATTAATCAAGAACCGTGTGTATCATAAACAGCACGAACGAACCTTGACCGATACAACTTGAACTTATTTTTTTTTCTTCACGGTAACCCGTCCCCGTTACGTGCGAGAAAAATAAGATCTACTTTCGCTGTCGTTACTGCTAACTGTTCTTGATTGAAAAGTTGAAAAAGAAAGGTGGTCTCTCTCTTTCTCTCTCTCTGTAATCTATTTTCACGGCTGTATTAATAGGCATACGTTCATTGAAGTCCACAACGATGACGTATCGGTTGCAAAAAAGGTTCGCCAGAAAAATATCTCGCGTGTCTGGACTCTGTGGGTAGGGGGTACCGCAAGGTTATTTTAATGACAAATCGATGAAACGTCTCTTACGGAGAGTTACTTCCTTGTTAGAGACAAAATGGTTTATGACTGAGATTTCACTCTCTCCTAGAAATTTAACCGCAATTTGTGGTGCGACTAGTTCCCGTATTATCGAAATGCCTTTTCTTGTTTCGCGACTATCTTCGCTTGGTCTTTCGGGTCTTACTGTTAGCGTTGCTGGGATCAAGATATTGAGAAACACTTAGACTTAACGAATTACACGAACATTTTATTTTATTGTAAGCAACACGTATAACACGGATACAGAGGCTCCTGCGATATTCAGCCAGCAATCGATTTATTAACATTAATCTTAACGATATCGATCCATCACGATCGAAAAGGGCTTTATTCTCGATCGAGTTAATCCCTCGGCATCTCTTTTCGGACGTTTACATGATTCATTGCGAACGTCGCGTGTTGTTACATATCAAGTTATATAACGTACACTTAAACATTGTTTTTCAATTTTACAAGCTCTGCTAGTGTATTTCGTTCCAGCTACTGTATAACACGAGCCCACGATGAATGGCACAGAAATCGGTAACCTTGTCTAAAATTACATGGCAACTGCTATCAACTGCAAGTTCCTCGACCCTCGAAGTTAATTTAATTCCTTTTCCACCTTTCGCTCTCTTCGCATACCCTGAAAACTAGGTAACTCGAACCGATTTACATCCAAGATAGAACGTGTTTTCGTCGTCCATGACTGTTTATTCGATTTTACAGAAGCTTCCCAAACGTTTAATCGCACCGACGATCAGCCGAGTAAACGACTAAAAGAAGTTGACCCTCTGTTATTTGGCTCGTCTTGGATCACCTGATTTCAGGGTAGAATCGTTCCGTCGCATGATTTACGACGAAATTCGTATGCACGAAGATTTTTAAGTCCACTCCTTGAAACGATAAAGGTAACAAGTGTCTCCGCCGAAGACGGGTTAAACAACGATTTACGTACATACAGTGTTTCCGTCGTTTCTCCCCATAATCCACGGTCACCAATTAGGTATCCTTCAATTAGCAATACGACAATTGACTAGCGACACGCGAATTTTGAATCTGGCATTTAGAAATGATTCGTTTGCAAATCTTACGATCGAGAGGGTGTCCTCGAAGGTAGGAAGTTGCTAATTTTTCAAGCGGTTTCCTCTCATCGTAGTTCGCGCGAAAAGCCAGTCCACTCTTCGAATCTTCGAGGAGGCGAGCCGACACATTCGTGTTGGATGCACCTTGGTTATACAAAATATGCGATAATGTGAGTAATACTAATTGCTTGGATGACCTTTGCGTGATCCACGGTGGAGACCAAGCCGGCGCGGCGCGTTTATTGTATCGTTGCAGAATTTTCTGCGGCAACGATTTTACGCGAGGTATTCGAGGCTTGTCCGCCTCTGAAACGCGATTATTCGTCGCAGCCATTAAAAGCGGAACCGCAAGGCAGAAAGAGTTTATCGTCTCGTCGATATTTTATGTCTGCTTGATCCACCAATTAGTCGTGGGTGTCGGGACAGCGAAACCCGAGGGAACTTCGCCGATGTGATGGCTTCTTAAAATGTTCTTCGCAGTTTTCGTTCTGGCGAGGCTTTTAATCGGTTGCAAGAGAAATACTCGCGACGGTGTCGAAAACTTTTTTCCTCGCTCACTTCACTTACCTTCCACGGAATTAATTACCATGCTGCCTACAGTCGGTTGAGATTAGCTTTGGTTCGATATCGACTCCTGGCTATTTGCCGTAGGGTTGTGAACTTTACGGCGGATAATCGTCATTTTGGGCGAACGTAGCCGAGTAGCTGTAGTCGAGTACAATTACTCGAACAGTTAACGCGGCCGCTAAATAAGTAAGTCGTCTTCGATCGACTTTATCGAGTTCAAGGGAGTTTGCTTTGAATAGAGAAAGGTTTTTTAAATATAGAGGAAGTTACAACTAATCGATATAATTAGTTCGCATTCAATTAGCGTAATTCGTTCGTAAATAAATACATTCGCTGATCGTCCTATGATTATACGGAGGTGTACTCGACACTTCTCGTTGGGTTAATTGTCGTCGACCGAAAACATACAAGAAGAACAAGAAATAATCACGATAGAATATTATTTGTGCAGAAAAAAATTCGTGCTGATAAAGCTAAAAATATTTTCTTCGCAATTTTTTTCCGCTTTTCCTATTTTTTTCAGCCCCCCTGCTGCCCCCCTCCCCCCTGCCTCCTCGCAAATTCCCATTCTCACCATGCACTAGGATTTAAAGAATCTTGGTTTAACGCGCATGATTTTTGCAAAACGGACGACCGCCTTTCGCGTAGAAACTCTGGCCCTCGAGATTCTTCTTGCACATCTGGAACATATACCCAATAACGATTAAGACACGTTTCCTGCGGAGTCTTTTCGCGAGAGATCGATCCGTTTATTTCGAGAAGCGTTCTCGCACTAATTGCGTACCGTGCAGTTGAAACACTGGCTGTGGTAATTATTATTCAGGGCCTCCACCCAGCGATCTCCAGCTTCGACTGGGAATCCGCACGCGAAACATTTTGTCGTGAACAGCTCGTTCCAATCTGTGCGTTAAGAGTAAAAAAGAAAGTATAATTTTTCCATATCCTTCACTTCCAATCTGTCTCTTCGAATCGAATTAAAAATGCTGGACTAACCCGCTTCGCAGTAGGGCAATCCTTCTTCGAGGAAGAATGGGCTGTTACCAAAGAGCTTACCGCAATAGGAACATTTGAAGCACTCAGGGTGGAAGTGCTTTCCAATCGCGTTCAGGCAATCCTGCAACCATGATCATCGGTGAATGAATATGTATGAGTTTCTTGGACATCGGCCGTAGTTTTTGCGAACACTTACGCCTTTGATCTTGTTGTTGCATTTGTTGCAAGTTGGGGCGATGAAGCGTTCGAAGCAATACTCGCAATATAGTTGCCCTTTCTCCTCTACGAATCCAATATCTTGAAGTGGTCGACGACATTGCGCGTTCACGCACACGAAATGATCAGGGCACCAAATCTGACCCAAAGCGGTAATGAATGGACCCCTAGGTGATCGCGAAAATTATTTTCAAGCTGTTTGAGTCAACTGGTTTGCGTGAAAAAGCAAGACGTAACACAGCAGACAATAATCGCCCATAAATCGATTGTTCTACGAACCTTGTACAGTTTTTGTCGTTTTTACAGCACACTGGTTTTATGACGAGATTGTTCGACTTGTGATTAGTATTTTCTTCGTTAGCTGTTAACATCGTGCAAACAAGTTAACATTGTTAATCACGTCAGAACAGGATATTGAAATTCTAGTTGCTATTATATCAAATAAAATGTTTGTCAAACAATGTCTTCAAATCGTGTATATCTTCAAGCATTACTTTTGTCTTTCCTTTTTCGATATTCACAATAAGAAAGTTTACAAGGAGTACATTTTGCAGTGAATCCGAGACTAAGTGATTTAGCAGAGTCTCATAAAAAAAACGGATAGAATTATTAGAGAAAAAAAGGCGTAGTAATCAAACTCATTCCCACAAAGTGCTTAACGACACGTTCGATCGGAGAGTCAAGCGCACATGGATGGATCGATGCTTAACACGAGGAGCTAAAAAAAGCGGGTTAACCATCATTGTTCGATGACGGCCAACAAAAAGAAAAAAGGGGGATGCGGCAAACGGTGAAAAAAAAAAGTAAAATACATCAAACTGCACACCGATGATCAAAGGGGGAGTACCTGACGTAAGAGTTGCAATGGGCGCAGAGGGGCAATCGTGATCCCGGTCCAGTCGCTTGATTTAGGATTCCCCTTCCTCGCTTTGGCGCACTGCTACCAGCGAAAGATCCGCTCTTCGACCCGGCACCACCGAGACCACCGACTCCGGTACCTAGATCCGGGTGGGATGACAAATTTGGTGGGTCTACTAAACTTTGGGTATTACTAGAGGGGCCACAGTGGATACCGTCCTGACAGTAATTCTGGGTCTCACATTGATTGCCGGTTGGACAACGGGTGTTGATCGAACATTGACCACCTGACTGGCAGCGGGATTCGGTGGAGCGACAATAGCTTTGGGTCTTACAGCAATAGCTCTTGGTCTCGCTGCAGCTCTGGGTTTGGGTTTGAGCTTGGGGCTTGTACAATTGCACAGTGGGAACATTCTGCCCGGCGGTTTTAGCAGTCAGACGTGCGAGCTGCCCACTCAAATTAGTGCGAGGCTTGTGAATAGGCTCGAAGGAGTTCTTATTTAGCGAGCAGGATGCGGGAGTGTCCTCGTAAGGTAAGGGAATCTGAGGGAAGGGAAGTTTCCTTGATGGAGGTAGTCCAGGTTTGCTGCAGGGTGCTACGCAAACCGATCCGTCTGGGCATGGCGATACGCAGATTCCAGACTCTGGACAATTGGGAATATCGATCTCACAGGCAGACTCCCGACCGCAGCGTCCCGATGGTTGGCCGCAGCATCCAGGTTTCATACCGAAACAAGGAGAGACGCATACTCCTTGACGGTCAGAGGTTGGTACCACGCATACGCCTGCCTTTTGGCAGTCTCTATTTGGTCCTTCGCAGGGTACCACTACCACGCCTGCCTTGGAACCCTGGTCAGAGACCGCTTTACAGGGTAGTACCGTTAACCCGGTATCTGGGCAGGGTTTCGGTGACGGAGTCTCGTATCTGACGTGTTTCACTTCCGTCGAGCTACTGTAAACTGGTTGAGCATCGGAACATTTATCCGCGCCTAGGGGACAAGTCAATGTAGGTCTAGAAGGACTTGTTCTGCTGATCGCGCAAACCCCTCTAGACGGGGTGCTGGGTCTCTCTCGTGGTTCGGGCAAAGGTCGAGCCGGAACTTTTTTCTCGCATCTTTCAAAATCTTCATTCACTTCGAGCGATCTCTTTATCACGGATTTCTTCTCCTCGCTCGTCTCCTCGCTAGTCATGTATCGCTTCTCTTGGTATTGAGCGTGTACCGCATCCATTGGTTCTTTGCCCGGGTCGTCGGTTCTCTTCTCGTCAAAGTCCACCGTCTTTGTCGCAGCATATTCGGCATGCCTGTGTCCGTCGTCTGTATCTTCGTCTACTTTGTAAGAAACGCTCTTTTTTGTAGGAAAGTGTATGGAGCTACGTTTCGAGGGTGGCGCGTCTTCCCTGATTCTTGGTGCATGAGCCTTTACGTAACAAGGAGGTGGTTCCGGTGGCCCTTGAGCGGGTGACTTTGATCTTCCCGGTGTTGGAGTTGGCGTTCTGCTCGGTACATATGTGCGGCTCTCAACCGCACCCTTTCTCATGGCTACCAAGTTCCTCTGGTAAGCGGGAATAGTGTCTGGCTTCTTCAGAGAAGCCGTTATGCCTTTGCTGCACGGGGTCTGAGGCCGTGATCTCACTGGAGACACGGAAGACTCTCTAAAACGATAGTCAGGCGGCGGAGTGGGCAAAGGTTGAGGAGTACACGGTTTAGGAATATCTGGGCGTGTGGCTCTTCCCTCGCCGTAAAGAATGTCAGCGGGTGGACAGCGAATACTTCCGTCACCCGTGAGCACAGGTGTTTGAGAACGACCTGCGATTTTCTGATCTTCGGGTCCGATCTCGCGACTGAGAGGTGTATACGGGCGTTCTGGAGCGATTGTGAGCGCCTCCTGAAATGGAGATATTGGTCGAATGTCGTCCTTTGGCGGCTGTTTGGGTCGACACCTATGATCCAAGTATATAGTCTCTTCTGTGAACACTTCTTTCACGCTGGAAGATGTACTAAGAGGTGTATAAGGTCGATCGGGCGCTGTAGTTAAAGCGTTCACCATTTCAGATTTCCACTCCTTGGGAGTGGCATTCTGAAGGGCAGAATGCGGTATTGGCTTTGGACCAGTGTCCGTCTGCTTCATAAATTGCACGCGTTTTTTATTAGTCTCCATGATTTCTTGAGCTGGAGGATACTTGGAGCATACACGTCGATCTTTCGGTGCTTGCTGATCTCTCAAGCTTTGATGGACTTGTACCTGTTCCCTTAAACTTTTTCTGCGCTCGTCCTCGATAGCTTTTCTTCTAACGCGTTCTTGAACAAGCACTTCTTCCGTTATTTCTTCGTAAGTCTCCTTAATAAGCTTTGTACGTCCAGGAGTGTCACCTTCTGCTTCCGTTACTCTTTCCTCACGGACAATAGTTCTTCCTAAGGGTTGTTCTCGAACTTCCTCCACTTCTTCCATCTCTTCTTCAGCCTGTTTACTCCGTTCTTCTTCTTCCTGTCTTCTTCGTTCCTCCTCTTCCTGCCTTCTTCGTTCCTCTTCGCGTCTCCTTCTCTGTTCCTCCTCCTCTCGTCTTCTTCTCTCTTCTTCTTGCTGCTTCCTTCTTTCTTCTTCTTCTTCCTCGCGCTTTCTTTCTTCTTCTTCTCGTTTTGCTTTCTCTACCATCTGCTGTACATCCACAGCAGTAGTGACCACTTCAGCAGATTCGACGACCGTTCTTTCTCCCGACTCTTCAACTTGTCTATCTATGTGAGTAGCGGTCTTGCGCGTAAAAGTTTCTTCGCTCTTCTCTACAGTTTCTTCCACTTTTTCTTCCCTCGATTCTTCGACCATAGGAGTACTAGGTCGTGCTGGAGACGGAGTCTTCTCAATAGTTTTTTCGAAAACCATTTTCTTCTTTACGTGCATACCGTCAACATCTTCCTCCGATGTCTCAGTGATAAAGTCATGTTCCCCTCCGAGTCCTTGGACGCCCTCGTCCTCAATCTCATCCGCTGGTCTCAGATCAGTCACTTCCTTGTCGATTTCCGTAATTTCTTCCTTCCTTTCCTCGCGCCTTATCGGTTGCTGGGTTGGCAATGGTGGTTTCTCGCAGACAGTTTCTCGTCGACAGATCTCCGCTCGGTACGTACGATGCTCTTCCCGGAAAGGTTGATTCCTCTCGCATATTTGCTCCTTCTGACAAATTTCCTTCTGATGGAATTTCTTGCACACTTTCGGAGGCTCGACACCCCCATAACTCTGCTCATAAAGGTTGCTGCCCGTCGTGACAGTGGCTGTCCATGGTTTCGGCACAGGCTGAACGATTCTGGTGGGTGTCAACGATCTTCTGACACTATCAGACGAGCTAGGCCTCGAAGTTACTTCTTCGCTTCTCGACTGTCTGCCGGTGGTCTCCACCAGCTCGACCTTTCTGTAAGTCGGGCCTGGACAACTCACGCGATCCATAGGGTCCTCTCCGAAACGATAGCACTGTCTAGTAACCCGTTCGACCTCACGGTCGGTACTCTCGCTCCTCTTTCTAGTGAGGGCTCTCTCGCAAGCCTCGATGCAGGCTTTCTTCTCTTTTACCGCCTGTCTACTTCTTCGATCGAGTGCGGGGTTGGGATCGATATATAAAGGACTGGCAGTGGGATAAGTGATATCCTCGATCGGTTTTTGGGGTGGCCAATTGAGGCTTTTCGACTTTACAGAACTAGGATGGTATTGGGGCTTGGTGTCCTCGACGAGCTCGTAATAGTAGGACTTTTCGTGGGTTTCTGGGATTGTGCCGTTTTGAGAGGGAAGATCGATGGGATTATGGGGGGTGCGTACGTGGAAGGCAGGTGAACGAAAATCAGATTGTACAAGGCACACGAAACATTGAAGACGTGCGTTTGATAACACAGGTAGTTGGTTGGAGCGTCATGGTGTGTTAGAAAGAACGAAAAAAAAACAAAGAAATCAGCTGTGAGTAAGAAGCACATTGGCCGATACGTGCCCGCGATCCCCTTCGTTTCAAATAATTTAGAATCATCGATTGCCGAATCTGTAGCAACGGCTACCGGGAATGTCGAACCGCGGGCACGTCCAGGGCGTTAAATAAAACAAAGCGCAACTTAAAATTGAAGAAAAATGATAGACGATAACTAATATCACGGATTTAAGCGAAGAAAAGTCGAAGCTCGTGATCAGAGTGATTGATCAACACGTTAATTAAGCATTATAAGTGAGCAGTCGCACTTGTCCAAAATCATTTGGCGCTCGATAGTCGAGCCGATCTACGAATTCGAAGATCAATCATACTTCTGGATGATTGCAAAAAGATAAAGGTAGGAAACATGATTGGTCGAGCATAGCTGGTTACCATTTCAACGTTGAGCGTACCTCGAAAGCATCGATGAGAAATTAGGAAACGATATAGTTAATCGACGATAGTTTGGAGGATTTTGATGACACGTGTGTGTATTTATATGTGCGTGAGTGCATATTTTTATATGACATAAAGTGGAAAAAGGAACACATGTATCGAGCGAAGATCTTGCTCGGTTTAACTATCGCTTTATTTTGCAATTCCAGTTATTTCTCAACACTTTAAGAGAAAATCATTCGTCGACAATAATACACGATTCGATTCACGATCTTTTTGATCTCGAAGTTATCGATTCCATTTACAGTGGATAGATGAGAATTAAGTAATTAAATGTTTCGAATCAATTGAATGCTCTCTCGTATCGTTGCGTTCGAGATTAAAGAAGAATCGTGAACGTCGGATATAAATAGTTATTGCATAGAATTGGATTGTTCGATTCAGTTGTCAGCACGAAGACGACGACGGCGTAGCTGAGAGCTACCAACTCATGCGAATGTGAGGGAGAAAGGTCTGGGTTTCAGGTTGAAAGATGGACCGGCTGAAAAAAGATAAGAAAAGAAAAAATTATGTCTGGGAAAGAGGAGCATGAATGGAGTATGATTTTTAATCAAGGTACCAATTCGATTTCCGATTTGCAAACCTTTCGCCCGTATATTCCCATGAAATTCATCGATACCGATATCAAGTGTGCGAATGATATGAAAGAAGAAAAGAAAAGAAAAGAAAAGAAAAGGAGAAGATGCAGGGGAAATGTCAGCAAGAAAAACAGTTTGCTATTTTTATCAAAGTGTCTTCACTGTTACATAATAAGCTTCTCCTATGAAAGTAGACTTGACTCATTTATATGCTATTTAGGTCTCGATACAATCGTCCCGGTTTCATTTCGATCGGTCTGCATAATTGTTGCTCCATAGGTCCACGATTTCAATTAAATTCCAGAGAAACGTGTCACTATAACGCCGTTGATGATCGAGAGATGATCGTGATTTAAGATGAAACGTTTGCAGCTCTCAGAACTCGGCGTCGACGTCGTGTGTACGACGAGCGGATGAAAGCGAGGTTCGACGGAGAGCTTAAAAAGTGAGCGAGACGATGCGAGAATTTGCTAGCCATCGATACGACCGAGGATCGCCCGAAGGGTTCATCGATCATCGTGCGCACACGAACGAACGAATAAATGAACGGAGATGCGAATAGAAAGAAAGATGACGATGCGAATAAACGCAAGCCAAATGGGCCGCGTATTGTCAGAGTGTTTCGATCTACATGGTGTCGTACCTCTACGAAGGCCGTATTTTTTGGCTTTGGCAGCCCCGAGAAAGAGACCTATTTGCAACAATCGAAGACAAACTGAGGCCAAGGATAATAGGCGGGCTCGCCATTAGGATTACACCGATCGAGCAGAGATCGTTCCTCCAGATATCAGACGAGAAAGCCGAGCTTGTCATCGGTAATTTATACGACCGCGATTTCCGCTTTTGTTTCCTGCCAACGTTCCGGCCTGACATGCCTATGGCGTGCCTGTCGTAATTATCGTTAGAATGCCCGCACCGCGGACACGGCATTTCATGCACGTAACAGTCGGGACGAAAACTTAAAGCACTCTTTCTCGAGCTAGACGATCTCTGTTTGTTCTATTCACCAATGTTATATAATGTGATCGCCAATTACATAATGACAAGCTGTGAATGGAAGAACGATTTCACGTACGTTTCAACGCCGATTTCGATGACTCTCGCAGGAAATTCATTTTTTCTTCTCTGTGATTCGTCTCTTTTTCTCCCCCTCTCTTTCTCTCTTTCTCTCTTTCTCACACACACACACGCACATACACACAGCGAATCTTATTGCAATAGATTATAGAAAACAGAACTTACCGGTCACAGTTTGACTCTGAGGTCGTGGTAGAGTGCTATTCCCTGTGTTCACTAGTGGAGGTGACGACAGATTCGATCCTCCGAATGGTTTGGGACCGATTAAATTGTTCGAGGTTGGAGCCTGTACGATGAAAAATATTCAATTATTCGCTGCTGTGATTCGTGCAAAGGATAGTGATAATGTAACATGTTCGACGATGCTGGACGATCGAAGTAATTAATGCACGACGGTGTCTTGCACTCCGGTAAATAAAAAAGACATACAAGTGTGATCTCGTTAGGCGTGGAATTAGTGAGGCGTCGTAATAAACAACATGACAAATGCGATGCGTATTGCCTATGTCTAATGAACTAGCATCTACGTAACGAATCGAGGGTTTCGACTAGTTTCGGAAACTAACAGTGGATACTAGTCATTCTACTCTCCGCTGCCTTGATACCACGTTGCATCGATGCGATAAAATATACGATCTTACTCGAGCAATCCCTAAAGACTGTCGGATAGAACTAGATATTTTTCCTGTGCACCAGCACCTCCCTCTGAAACCAACGTTAAGCCTTTGAGAGATATCGTCGAGACACCAATGTTTAACCTTTCACACACTAAATCACAGAACCGACAGGAGGTCACGAATTAAAGCACAGCCTCTGCGGTGTATATTCTCCACGCTCGAATCACACGGTAAACGATTTCGTCGATTTTTAAGTGTATTCTATTTCGATTTTTTCTTTTGCTTTTTTTCTTTTCTCTGTCTAAACTCGACGTACTTGTCTGGCGAACATATCTGGTGTTCAAAGCAGCGGCACCGCGGTCAGCGTGAGTTTCATCGGATGCTACGAACGTACCTTACCAAGTGTAAGGTTTCGAATGCGAGACGATTAAGACGAGCCGCGTTGGGACATTACCTGGACTGATCGGAAACTGGGTAGATCGACGGGCGAAGTGCCAAGGCGGGTGGGCTGCAATACATAAAACGACAGAACGATGTCACGTGGAAGTGGCAATTAAAAAGGGGAGAGATTCGTGGGAGAGTCGAGGCAACACGCACACTCCTAATCACGCCAGGCTAATTAGTCACAGCTTCGAAATAATCATCGTCGACGCGAATGATTAAGATTGCCGGCTTGCTATTCCCGAGTTTACTATCAGGAAGTTCACCAGCTAGTACAAGGACGAACAAAACGTGATTATTATCGTAGTTTCGTCATCCGTCTCGTCCTCTTCCTAGTCGAACTTCCGCATTCGTTTCAGCTGCTGTCTCTTCCGTCCTTCGGTTTTATTTTAGGCCACGTTATTTTTCAGCTTGATTCAACGCGTATTTTAAACAAGTGTTTACTTCCAAATATAACTTCAGGAATCAGACCTTATAGACATCGAAACCGTTTCGAAGTCGACGACGACGACGACGATGACGACGAACGAGAATAATCAACGAAGCTGATTAATCCTCGATTTGTCATTCGTGCAGAAGAACACATATGGGTATCGATTCGGGCAAGTCAATTCGGAGGGTTTGGTGACGATTTTACAATCGGATAATAGTCGCGGGTATTGCGAACCTCTGTGCAACCCGTCTGAATGGTGATCGTGCTCGTAAATGTTTTCGATTCCCAGTGGCAGTTGCCGTTGCTGATGCATCCGTTTCTATTCGGGGACGATAGCTGAGAATTCGGGAATCCGTAATCGGGGCTCGTACGATTGCAAGCCTGGAAAAGCAATTAGTGCCAAGCAAAGACCACACACGCGTTAATGCTTAATTATTCCGATTCTGACCACCGTCGAGTTTCAACGGGGCTCGTTAAAAGCAAATTTGCCGTCAAGCAAATTCAAGAGAATGACATCGAAGCCGTTGGTAAAGTCGAAGCGATCGAACGATTAATTTTGCGTCACTCGCGAGCGCGAAGCAATACTGGATGCAAAATCTTGCAAATGAAGAACAGTATTTAAGATAGGCGGACAAACGAGTGTATAGTTGCATCGAGGATACTTACAGAGAATGGTTGTGGCGACGATGCGTTATTGCTCAACGGTGGAGACAACGGTGCGTTCGCGAGTGCAGCGGAAATCGTGCTAGCTGGTGCCTTTCCGCCACTGAAACATTTAATTGGCAGCTTGTTTAAATTCCGCACATATTTCCTTCAATCCACTGTATGTTTGTATAATTCATTTTCTTACGACTTCACACTTACGGTGGTACGGTGATTGGAACCATGCCAGCAGGTGCAGTTTGCCTGGCAACTAATTTCGCGTGAATATCGCAGTACAGTTTGTTGTTAATATTGTAATAGCCAACATTCTTCAAAGAAGTACCGCAGGTGGAGCACTTGAAACACTCCACGTGAAGATTCTTATCCTTGATTCTGACGAAGACGCCCCTGTGGAGAAAGAATAAATAATTCAAAAACGATTCCTTCCCTTCGTTAATTTGTTTAATAAGTGTTGAGTGCTTTGATGTCGGATGTGCCACGAGTTTTTCGTCTAAATAATTCAAATAATAAGGGAAGGACTCGACACCTCGACGAGGGAGGCCGAGAACACAAAATTGGTCACGTTTTATCGTGGTGTTTCTAAGAAATTAACGCTTAGTTGTACTTGTGATGATGTGTTAAGTGAAATGAATCCTAGGATTAACTAATCCTTGTGAAACGCATTGTTGTCGGGTCCTTGGAAATATATGCAACGATCTAATAAAAAGTACCTATCATCTGATCAAAGTTCTTTAAAGTACTCGAAACAGGGTCCATTCGTTGTGAGACGTTCGAAAAAACATTTGACTCTGTTAAAAACTTTACAAAGGAGGATGTAAAGTGTTGTCACAAAAAAATACTGAAAAACGTACAAAAAAAAACACAACATTGATACAAAAAAACACGTTAAAAAGAAAAACCAAAAAAGTCACAACATCGAAAGCATAGTTTACGCCATTCCGGCGATTACGTACCAAAGTGGATCGATAAATAACACAAAAAATGCTTATGATGCTCTTGAACAGATGCGGTGAGAGTCGAAGAATGAACAGATCTTGCTAACCAATTCCCATGAAAATTAAGCAAAAGAAGCTTTCACGAATTGCGAATGATCTCCACACTTTTTCCATAGAGCGATGAAAATCGTAAATGAAAATACTTGTTCCGGAAGAGCGATACTGACGACAGAGGCGACAAAGAGTGAAAAGGACAGAGAGAGAAAGAGAGAGAGAGAGAGAGAGATAGAGAGAAAGAAAAAAGAGAGAAAGAAAGAGAGTAAGGTGGGCAATTCTGTGCTTCGATTTAAAAAACATAGCAGCAAAACGTGCACGTGTACAAACATCAATATCTCCGACCATCGTACTACGATAGACGAATGCGAAAAATGCACGTTTCCGTTTTATACTCAAAAAGCATTTCGAGTTGATAACCAGCGAACGACAATCGAGCAATCTAGGCGGCCACGATTTTGCGTACTGTTTGCCCGGCCGTGAATGTCACGTCGGGAACGAGGATCACGATTCGCAAGAAAGCGTGTAGAGAACAAGACAACGGGATGTAAAGAAAACTTGGATAAGTCGTAGTACAAACAGCTGACCGCGTCTCGGAATCGCGAACTCGTTCCCACCCACGTGTACGTGGCATTATCTTCCTGCAAATATGACAATTGATAGAAGCGACAATATCGTCGAGAAGCGAGAATTTTCCGGTCGATCCCGACCGTGCAAAGAAGGAGAGGATTTCACGTAAATAGTTACACGATCACTCGGTCGCAGTTGCTACAACGGACGCCCGATGGCCCCGTGGAGGAAGAAGAGGACTCCTGTCGCTGCACTTGACGTTTCGACGGGCTTTCATTGGAATTGAAGGCCGGACCACCGACACCGTGGAGGGCATGAAATAGAGGCGTGGGTGATCTCGGCGAAGTGGCCCTTCCGCCAACGGCGTGGCTCACCGATGAGTAAAACTCTGTTCTCGGAGGAACTACGACATGGAAGTAGAGAAACCGCACTGTGACTCGACACCATGACGGCAAAAGTATCTAATAGCCGCGGAACAATAACGAACGAACGAACTCTGCCTCCTACGGGAACGTTCTCTGTCATCTCTCGTCCGCAGCGTTCACCAATTTCCAAGTCGCAGCGAATCCTTTCGGTAATGGTACAATTAATTCTCAAGTTGTATGGTAATCGGAGCTTGAGATCGTCGATAATTATCGTTCGCGTCGCGTGGATTCGTTTCGACGGTAGAAATTGGAACGCAAACGTGCCGCTCTCTTCTTCGTCGAAAGGAAATCGTCACCGTCGTCCTATTTCCTGTCCCGTTCCCGAACGATTCTGATCTGAAATAAAGAAAGTAACGGCCGAGAGGGCGATGCGTCCCAGCGTGAACTTACACGATGAGCCTCTCGCATTCGGCACAAATGTTCTGTCCAGGTGGAAGGCTCGATTGTGGCGTCGACGGTTGCTGCTGTTTGGTTTCCGGTGCCGAGACTGGCCTCAGTCCTGCCAGGGCCGGCGAAGACGGCGTAATCACGCCGCTCTGCGCAGTTGGCTCCGCTATTTCGCAAAGAAGTTATCGTACCGGCATGCACCAGGCTAACTGGAGCCAGCTGATCTAGTCGAAAAATCACTGGAGAGCCATAGAGTGATTGCTCTGTTGATCGTGCGCGTTTAATGCTCGTTACGCTCCTCTTAAGGAACGTTCGTTCCACGTTTTGCGCTCCGCTACCGTTAACTTACTTAATCACTCTCCAGCGATTTTTTTTTTTTATTTAGACTCGTATTGAATAAAACATTGAACAATTAATAGCAAAACTAGTTGGAAGATTCTTGATAATTCGATAAATTTCAATAACTCGAAGAAACGTTGATCTATCTTTACTGTAGAAATTTCGAGACACAACTACTGACTACTAACCAGGTTCCGGCGTCTTTGGTTCTTTGTCCGCTTCTTGGACCATCTTGAACACCTCGCTGTTCTCGGCGTTGTAATTCTTCTCGTTCTTTTTGAAGTTCACTCTACAAACAACCGTCCCTGTTACCACAACGAAGACTATTTCTGTAATCGCTACGTTCTATTCGAATAAGATCTTACCCAAGCACACCACCGGCTAGAACTTCCGCTTGCGCCGAAAGAGTTTCAGCGATTGTTTCCTCGCTATATATACCTACAGGGCTGTTGTACTGTTTATTAACAATCGACTTGATCGAACCATCTCCCGTTCCATTAAGCTGAAATGCGGATAAACATTTATTAGACCGTTCCCAGCGGGGGAATTGATTGCATTCCACGACTTTGAAAGGAGGTCGAGGTCCCTCCCCTTCTTTAACTAAATGTCACTAACGAATGGTTTTGGACTGAAGTTGTGGCCGCTTCCGATGTACGGTCCTTCTTGTTTCTTGGCTGCCAGAGATGTCTTCGTGACCGGAGTGATATTGCTAATCCCTCCGGTGGGCGATGGCGATGGTATGGTCGAACTTATCGGAGACACGTGTGGTTTCCAGGTACTGCCACCTCTGCAGACGACAGTAACAGCAAATTATACTTAATGAAATAATTAATAATCGTTGGCAATGAAAAAAAAAAAAAATAAAAATTGCGGCCGTGCCTGTCGCTACCTCTGTACAGTCAACTCGAAATTGTTTCCAGCTCTCACGATAACATCTTGCGCATCCTTATGCCTTAGATTGTACACTTCTGTGTTATTCACCCTGATAACTGCATCGCCAGCCTTCAGACCAGCTGCTTCCGCTGGTGAGCCGGTATTGACCTGCAATATGTAACGTTTATGTACTTGCTTGTTAGGGGTCGCAACGTATAACAAACATAAATTCTAGTCGTTTTATGCGCAGAATATTCTGAAAAAGGTGTCTCATCGATACGTGTCCGTTTCTGTGCGACACACACCGAGTTCTTTCCTCTCCGGTGTCTAGACTCGAGTCGTTATATTTAAGTGCACGCGACTCGTTACACTTCGAATGTCGGATACTGTGCATCCATTCACGCGAGAACGTTCGAAAAAAGAAAAAGGAAGGTTTCGTTATGAACACGAGCAGAGGCCTTCGAATAAGAACGAAAGGGGTGTCTAGCGTTAACCGAAGTTTCAAAATCCCTTTTCCCCGCCTCGCTGTCTATTTCTTGCAATTCATTAATCTCGCGCGGAGCTTAAGTGGCCGATTGTCATATTCTCATGCTTGCAGATCTGTTTATGCGTTACTCGGAGAGAATCGAAGTGTACAGATCGCAGGGAATTCTTTCTGGAGGTTACGACCAGTCCAATCGCGACAGTGCCAGTCGTCGTTATTTATGCATCGCGCTGCTTTATCTTTCTTCGGCTCGTATTCAAGCGCAACAGACGCTCACCAATTAAGGAAATGAATTACCTCGCGTGATCAATGCGTTCCTTTAAATCATCATTATTTATCGCGTTACACACCTCGCACTCTTATAACCGTAATTTTGCTCCAAGTTAATTACGCTATTAATATATTTGGTAACCAGTCCGTGGAAGAGGTACGCGCTCCATTTTGCCACGCATTGCTCTTTTCTATCGAACAACAATCTTGATCTCTTTACGAGCAAGCCGATCAAGAGTAATCGATGCCTTCGAAAGAAAGAGAACGACGCGAAAGCTCATTAAGAGCCTCCTACAGTTCGAGCTTCGATGTTCCGACAGAATCGGGAATAATTAATAGACGTACGATCGAGCCAGGGCCTCAATTCTTTCTATAAATATACATCCGTGCCGTACGGTAATTTATTATCGCTATTTTTATTGAGATATCTCTTATGCCAGAGAACGATGATATTCGTCCTCCGCGCTCCGTTTGATCCGGCCTAGCAAGCGAACAGTGAATAATTTTTCGAAGCAGACTAAATAGAATGTGGGTCGATCCTCGAAGACACGTAGGCTGGGGCTCTCGAGGAAGGCGTTTTTTTTTTAAATGATTAGTCGAACAGGCTCAGTTCCTAGGCTTAAAGCTCACGTCACGAACACGAAATCAGGGCAGAGGGTGAGTCGTTCGATTCGCGCGTCTGCCTCCAGAAATAGGAACGCGGAATTGCGTCATGGTTGTTGCCGTAATAGTTGGATACGTTTGCCGTGCACGTTATTATCAACACCGTTGGCTGTTCGAGCGGGAGTAGGGCCTGGGTTTGGCGTTTCGCGATCATCGCGGGGAAGATCTTCAGGTTCTTCGAAAGCGATTTCTCGCGCGCTGCTAATGGTTATGGAACTTGTGGCGTTCTCTTCTCTTGGTCCCTAGGTCCCCGCAAAGACGTAGGACGTGGACGTAAGTCAGGGTTAAGCTTGGTGGGCACCGTGAAAGCCTGTCTCTAAAAATAGTCCCGGACCGGTTTAAAAATAGGCCCCGAACACGTATGTCGCCTGTTCGTACGTATATTCGAGCAAGCCAAACCGAGAGTTAGAATGCACCAAGGTGCAGCATAGTCTTATACGTATGACATATCAGACCCAGGCCGTCGTATTCATTCTACGAACACGCTCCTGCCACCGCGTGAACCGCAATGAATGAACGAGTACGCGCGGACATATGTACGTGTTCCGAGCGTACACGAACTTGAGCTGAAGCGCACGCTTCGGGTAATAATAGCGTCTAACAATTTTGGATAAACTATAGTTTGCCCCTCCGGCCTGTCCGCGCCCTAATGGAGTACGCTAATTTTGTAATTAACTCGCCCGGGAGGCGTGTTCGGTGGAAAATGACGCTAGCCTCTTTTTAATTGGAGGCGTTGAAAGCGCGTCGACACGCGCGCGTTTCAGAGATAGAATGGGCGCCAGGTTTATTTTTCTTCGAATAGAAAGTGGAACTTGGGAAACTGTTAATATACGTCGAATCGTGATCTCGAATGAATCGACGAAAGCGTCTATCTATCGCGTGGACCCGTATCATATTCGTGAGAACGTCCCGTGGTTTCGGCGGTTACTGGGCTGAACGTATTATTGATGATGACGATTCGAAAAATGCACCGAAAATATGTGTGACGCGGTACAAGTAGATGTACTTGAATGCAGTCGAACCGAGAGGGAGAATACGCCAAGGTGTACGAGGTACGCATTCCAATGGGCGGGTTATCAGAGACGGATCCATCCCACCTTCCATGCTGGAATGCATTTCTGTTCTTTTTTCTTTCTCTCACTTTGAGGACTTAAGGCTCGTTCATACATGCGATACTCTCACGAAAAACGGTGGACAGGGAACAGGCCCCGGTCAGTGACACCGGTTTTAATCGGACCAAATGAAAGGGAACGTACTCGATGGAAATAAGTCACTGATACTTTCGCGTCTTCGTCTCCGTTCCTGTTTCGCCATTAACATCGTGTCGTTATGAATACGTTCGCAACCAACTACATAATACACCACTAATCGACATACTCGTAGAGTAGACGCGTGCATGTGTTGAAGTAAGACGTAAAGAGGAAAGGTGAAACGCTATTAGGATTAATGGTCAAATGTATCTCTCGGCGATTATCAATTTGGAATGTTGGAATGGCATTTCAAAGAAATTCTTTGTATTTTCACGTGGGAACCTTGAAGAGTCAGAAGCAATCGCGTTCGTCGAATGTCTTCGAGGTTCTTGTCAGGCCATTTTCCAAGCAGCTACACCCGCGACGACGTGACGCGTAAAACGATAAACTTATCTATCGCGAGCCACCCTAATTATACACGTACAGGCATATTATTCTGCGTACATCGGAACGATTCGCGGCCACGGCGAGGAACGGAGCCGACGGTGGCCACTGTTGTCCTAAGGTGGAGCAGAAGAAATAGAGAATGACGTCAGGCCGAAATTATTGGCCTACGTTCGACCTGGTCTTATCTTTTCAAACAAACTTGCACGGTGCTGTTCGCGCGCGAGATGTAACAATATACATACAAAGGTGAGCGAGTCTAGACGAGTGCTCGCATTCGTTCGCGTGTACCCAAGTCGTAAACCTCCTTCTACGGAAGGCTGAATATCGATGACGTCCATGCCTCCGGAGTCCGAGGTTCGACAATTTTTCGCGATACAAAACGGTCGTTGCCAGCCGTGTCGAAACGTACCGATACGTTCTGATCTGTGTTTTAGTTGCCAGGCGTACCCTCGCGTTTCCATCGTTTCCGTTCTATACTCGCAATTACGTTAATCGTGGGAGACCTAATCTACTAGAAAAGAAGAATGTTATTCGCGGTAAGGTCATGGGCGAAAGAGACAGGACTTTTTCCCGGAATACAGCGACGTAGATACGTGACCACGATTTCCGAAGAGGAAACCGCATTACGTAGGTCAACGAATGCGTGAAAGCGGGGTGAATTCGATTCTCGGAGGTGCGCGTGATTAGTCTCGATGACACACTCGAACCGGAAGAGCGTCAACGCCAGCTACAAAGGACCCTCTTGTCAGACGCTACTCAATGGTAGACGCGCGAAGACACGCCAGTCACTCTGGTCGATGACGCGAGCAACCGTTCAGAACGAGCTCACCTCGCTTCTTCGTCAGCTGATAAAGAAACCGATGGAATAGAGTCCGAGCAGATTAAGGTTATCGCGGGATCGTTCAGCGTTTTTTATTCGCCGTTCGCCTTTGACGGAGACTCTTAATGACAATATACATTGGCGATAGGCTATTTTTAAATGCGGAAATACACGTTTACAGCACGTTATGATTCCTCTTTCCTCTTTATATACCGTCGAGCGATTGACAGTTTTACGAGCGTGATGGAAAAGCTGGCGCGTGTCTCGTGTTCGATAATGTTGTAATTCTGATGGGATTACGATGACGGGGGTGTCGTATTACCCACGAATTCACGAGGTGCTACTCTAGCAGAGGCAAACATACGGGAGAAGACTGATTTCTGGTCTGACTTTTGGCAAATTTCCCACAACTGCCTCCCACCGTGTCTCTTCATTCCCGAAATCGAATCGGCATTTACGATGGCGCTCCTAAATCTTCGACTTCGTCATCGAGATAAAATTTCACTCCGCCTTGTCTGGCTTTTCTCATTCGCCTCGCTGACAACGCGAAAAAAAAGACCTCTGCAACCATGTCCAGAGAGAGAGCTTTCGTTTCTCCTACACGTCGTTCCTAAAAGAGCAGAACTCGATGGTCGCTCTGAAATCGACTGCCAGGACTGCTGTATCCTCTAACCAACGGAAATCCAATGGAATGTTACGGAAGAACGACAGTTTTCATCGCCACGACTCTTGATCGGCTTACATCACCGTTTCTGAGTAACAGACGAATGAATCGTAAAAAGAAACACGTCAGAGAAAACGGTACGATGGAATCTCCAAGGGGCTGGGGAGAGGCGCAGGGTGGAGAGATGCTGGCGAGATGAGAAAAGGTCCGTACCAGCCTCTCGGAGGTAATAATCATGCGAAATAAAAGAACAACGTGGCGTTGGGAAATGGTAAAAAAATCGGAGTGCTGGGAGGACGGTTGGTGAGAAATAAAAGCGATATTTTTATATTCACGGGTGTAAGCTCGTCGGTGTGGCGTCCGCCACCGGGCCTCGGCCTCTATTAATATCCACGGGCCGGGCTTCCTTTCGGCCTCCGCAGCAATTCTCTTTGCACCGGCGGATCAACGATCGACCACCGGAAAGAAAAGCTCCGATTGGAAAAAAATTACGCGCCGCTTGGTCCGCGAACATTATCCGGCTACGTGACTCTTTCGAGCAACGAGGATGTATATGACGATCCCCTAACAACTTTATAGTTTCGAGTGACGAGCTACTTTTACCAATGCTATCCTAAAGAGCAAGGTTTAGCTGTTGGTTTGAAGTTCATGAAACAATTAGAAGATGAGTAATGCCGAGCATTTTTATCGCCAACTTAACGATTACACGTCTACGTCCTTGACGATATTTGCATTTGCGCGTCTAACTAATAATGTATCGCGAGCAAACGTTTTTGCATCGCGAGTGGGCGCGAATTTAACGATTAAAGAGTCGTATGTAAATTTGATCCTGAATTGCTACTTGATGAGTACAAGCAGGGAATCCGACTCGAGGTGCAAAAATACCGTATGTCACCGATTGTCGTATCGACAATCTCGACGGAGATGTTTCCGTCCGTGAGCCAAATGCACATTCGTACCGTGTGCAGTCGGTCTCCTATACCTATCTTCGAAAATTTGCATCTCCAGAAAATTCGAGCCAAAACTCCCACGAGCTCGCGCGGATCATCCTTGATGATAGTACACTAGATGGCTACGAAATGGATAGAAAAATTTATGAAGCTCTTTATCGATGTCCCATCGTATCTTTCCGACAATTGCGTCGAGTTCAATTCAATCAATCGTTTCATTAGTTATTCCGTTTCTTCCTTGCACCTCTAAGAGAATTGACTGTTTGGTCTCCATGTTTGACGAATAGATTTCTATTGCACCGTAAAATGCAACAGTTATCCAGCACGTAGATAATCGAACATTTTATTTAGACTGATAACAAGCAGGTCGGTGGTAAACAGTGTTGGGTGCAGCTCTTGCCAGGTAGTTGGCGATTGCCAAGTTACGGAAGGAGCGAGCGGTGCCAAAATTCTTCAGCACTCACTCTCCGTCATTGAACCCCACTACTTACGAATCATTTCCAAACGCACTTGTGCATTTTGTCGCAACGTTAATGCTGGCAAACATAATTGTCGCTGAAAGGGAGAGATTTCTGGAACGGTGGGATCATTTTGTCGGTGATATCGTCGATCTATACGTTGTTCCAAAGCAAATGATCTCGGTATTATCGTCAGCTTGGATTTCTCTTCACGGACGGCAGGCCGTAGAACAGTCTATTTTGCTCGGGTTTGATCCCAGGTTCGAAGAACAAATCCCGTCGAATGCGGGCTTCGTGGAAAGCCGGAAACTCGTGGCGGTCTTTTTCTATCGCCCGCTGGTATTACGAGGTTGCTGCCGATGCAGGGCAGCCGGCGACATCCTAGGCCGGATTCGACTTCGCTGCCTGCACCCCTACTGCTTTTACCATTGCTCGTAAACAAATCGACCGTGTAACTCATGCCATGCGACGATTACGTTTTCTCTTGCCGTGCGCAACGAAATCGAGCGCGAAATACGGGACCTCGTAGACATAAACAGAATTCGCGAACGGTGACTCGACGCGACGGCTTATTTTCGATAATGACGAAAATATCGCCCCGCTCTCGATGCCGCACCGTTCGTCTCCCCCGCACCGATTTCTCCCCTTTCTTTTCGGAGATAAATATGCAACAACTCTAACTCTGATAGTCCGACGATCCTTTTAATAGATACACCCTTGTCCACCAGGCGATTCTTACTAAACATACATATTTACGAAAATTCGATTCTATGTTTAGCTGGAACGGTGTACAATTTGCTTCGTATTCGTTTCACGCGCATTTTTCAGCTGTGATTCTGTAAATCGCTCGCTTCCTATGCTCTTGGCAAAATCCCAGCTATTGCCACATTCGTGTCTTCCTTCCTTTATCCAAAGGAAGTCCCTCCTTCAGTTGGGCATGGTATATTTTGCGCGTGCCTGGGCTACCTGTTAACGTCAATCGTTACGCAATATCGTTGTCGAACCCTTCGAAGTATGCGATTTTTCACGGGAATGATATGTGACGATCGCGAGTTTAACGACGACGATAATTAAGCTACCGACCCTATCCCTGTCTGTATGCACGTATCACTAATGTATCTCAGCGAAACGTGGCTCAAGTGTTCCCCGAAGGATACACATAATTATCCTCGTTAATGGTGCATTTTTCTTTTAGTAGAGTTAAGTGGAATTATTAATCTCGTCAAAATAGTAACTACCGACAGTTATTGGAGAAAATTATCCGTGATAAGATGTGGACCGAAGAACAGCAATTTGTCGTTACTCTCGTTGACAATTGGATATCGAGGTTGTACAAGCGACACTGCAAAAGAAAAATGTTTTATCGGCGTGACGCTATAATCGGCTAACGACGTGCGGAATTTATGTCGAGTCCTTCCTCGGTACGATAACGCGACTCGTGTGCATCGCCCGTTAAACGAAATATTGCATAGCGAAGCGCCCATGCTTCACCGAACGCATTCTGAATCGTGCATGTTCGAATCGCGCGAAAAGGCCGCGAAACTGTTTTTAAGAGATTACAAAAACGAACCTTCCATCAGGTACGACGCTTTTCTATTCTCTGGAATCTTGCTATTTAATAAAAATTATGCGAAACTGTTGCTCATTCGAATCGCTCCTCGATTTAATCGCAAGGTACATGCAGCGGCAGCCAGAATGGAAAAACTCGCACGTACAGCGGGGGAGTTTCGAATTTCATGTAGTCGAGACTCGCGAAGATAAAAAGAGTTTGTCCCGCGTGAATCGCGAACTACTCTGCGCTCTGTCGAATTTTTCTTTCTCGAAGCAAACGAGCGAGAGGCCCACGTGGCGCGGTGAACGATTGGTATTTTTATCGATCGACACGAGATCGCTCCCTCCGTCGAAAAATTTATTTTCGCGGTGACCAACGCGGCCCAGGAAGCCTGAAGCCGTCGACGACATCGTCGTCGTCGTCGTCGTCGTCGTTGCCTTCGTCTTCGTCGTTGTCTTCGCGAGCGGGGCTCGACCCGGCTCGCGCGTTTCGCAAAGGCACCTTCTAGAAATAGAACGCCCAAATAATTTGCCTCGGATTACCAGCGACGCGTCGCTGCTTCTCTCTCTCTCACTCTCCACTTTTCCTCCTCCTTCCATTCTGTCTCTCTTTTTAAACACGTTCAATGCAACGATTTTTAAAAACACCATTCGACTATTTTATCTACGCACTCCCCGTTTCTTCGTTACTTATCCGCGTGCCTCTAAATATTTTGTTCCATCGATTCTTTAAACGTGAAAGACGCTCGAGGCAAAAGAAAAAAACAGAGTCACGGTATGCGAAACATGTTTGCTCGATGATACATACATTGGTAGTAAAATATGCCCGCGCGCTAAGTGCCTGGTGGGGTTCGCGGTAAATACAGGTAATTGCCGATGTCACAAATCGGCGAGCGAGGTAGAGGCGTTGAAATCGACGATATCGGAGGGCAGACGGAGAACGTCGACAGTCATATCGGAGCGGATTGATACGTTCACGATTTCTATGAATCGTGATTAAATGAAAACCGTGACGGGAAAGCAAACTTCGATGGGAGCGATTAATCCGTAATCCAGTCGAGTGGGAGCGTTTGACACCCGTAGACTCATATTTCTCTCCTTTCCGAGAAACTCGAGGGCGGCCGGACGTCGTATTTGCGGCCTCATAAAATAAACGGAGCACGTGCTGCTAAGAAGGCCAAGTTCGAAACGTCGATTGCAAGATAAAATTGTTGAACGTTGGAATGGACCTCACCCGCGTCTTTAGATCGTTTCGCGGTTAGCGCGCAACCCTTAAAACGTAGCATTTAAATCCGTTCGAGTCGTTGCGCTTATTCGCATCAACAGGCCGCCGATCGAAGCATTTCTCAATCGGGCATTTATCATGGGCCGTTGGAAGCTGCTTCGAAAATACATCGTTCCAACAATTCCGATCCTCTTGCTCAACGATGGTAAACATGACAGTGAAAGCGCATAAGCGAGCCCGCAGGTTCTCGAGGATTCACGGTGAAGTTCGACTTAACATCTGTACTGATATTTCGTAACTGACAAGGTACATGCGTGCGTCGATAGAGAAAGAACGACGAGGTGAACGAAGAAAGTTGAAAATTTGCACGAAAGTCGTGGCTACGGTAGCCAAAACCTTCTCGTGTTACAACGCGTCTAGTCGCCAAAACACGGCGGCGACGACGAGCTGCGCGTTTCGCACGTAGTTGGCAGCGATTTCTACTGATGTGCGTGAAATAATTTGGCGTTTGCTAGCCCATTACGTAATTCCACCTTATAGTCAATTATGGCAGAAAAAGACAGCTCTTGTAATCGTTGAATGCATAATAAATGTACTTCATAATTCACGGTCCTGTTGCCAGTAAAACGTTCAGAGCGTTGAACGTCATAAACGACCGCGGAAGCAGAGAACTGTTCCGCAATATTTTATAGGAAATTGATATTAATTTTTTGTGAAGCATTATCTTTGTAATATGGCATTACAACATCGCTATCACGTGCACAATATCATCTATTACACGAAGTTTATTAACAATAATCGCGCCACGATGATGTATACGTGTTGATAATGACGAATCATCGACGCGATAAAAGCTATACATTTTCTTTTTATCACTTTATCACAAAAATTATATCACCGATAGTATTACACGATACAAATCTTCTTGGCTAGATAAAAAATTGTAAAGTTATTCGCCGGAAAATCACTTCCATAAACCACCGATTTCTGCCCATTATAATCACACCTGTCAAATGTTCTACCTGATCCTAAGGAATCCTCCGTGAGCCTCAAGTCGGAAAGTCCAAAGCAACGATGGAACACCAGCAGAGTCAGAATAAAGCTAATAAACGGACAACAGTCATAAAAGGCTCACCTTTTGCACAACGAGTGGAGTGCCAAAATCCTTGCCACCCTGAAGACGAAAACCCCAAGGGGATCCATCGAATCTGGAGAGCTTGACGCTGATCAGCTGGGCCATATCACTGATATCTTTGTTTTACTTTGTTAATAAAAAAAAAGAAACTAATTCCTCTACGAAGATACGACGAACAAGTGCGAAAACTGCGAAACCAGGCAGCTGGATTGCGTGTTGGTGTCGTCGGGGAGACCGATTCTTCTACCTATTGCGATTCAACTCGGAACTAAAGACAGTGTGTGCACGTTGCGCCGGTCACGGTTGACGTCTGCCTTTGCGAGGCGGAATCGCGCGGTTGGGAGAACAGCACGTACGTTCCTGAAGAACGCGCAGACCGGAGTAAAGGTACAACAGACGTCGAGGACGGTCAGTCGGGCAGCGGGGCCTGCCTGGCTGCCTTCCTTCCATCCGATTCGACTCTGCTATGGCTCTGGCCAGGGGCGGGGATGGGGATAGAGACCCAACACGCGGGTAGGAACGAGACTGCGATCCAGAATTACCCGCGGAGGGGGTGAATGGAAGGTGCAACGAAGACGCCACGTTTCCACACGAAAACGAAGGAAACCGCCAACTAGATTTATCTGTTTTGACTGTGTATCGCAACTATGAAAAATGAGGAGCGGTGATGATGCGGGTGAAGGCCACTGGAATCAATGATTTTGAATTGAATGGGGTTGGAACTGTACGATTCGATGGGATTATACGTACTGCCTTCGGTAATGAAATGTACGGTTTTCACTGTATCGTATAAGTAGTGAATGTTCGAAAGTAAAGAGGATGACGAGGAAAAAGTGGAGGGTAACCGGAAACAGGGATAAGAGGGAGAACAGATCGAACAGAAGAGAGCTAAACGTGGATGGAAAGCGTTTCGTTCGCAAACGAAGAAGAAGAAGCGTTATAAAAAATGAGAACACCGATAAGGGTACTACGTATAAAAGGAGGAAGAGATAAGGATAATAGAACGGGCGAGCTATAATCGGACAGCCGGAGAAATATCAAAAGAGAGGGAGTGCAACCAGGGAAGGAAATAAGGGAGACAGCCAGAAATAGAAAAGGATGAAAAAGGATACGTCATAGATGTGGTGGTGGTATCAGGATGGCATTCCTGACGTTTCATTTCGTCTTTTTCCCCCCATCGTACCTTTCTTCCTCCAGCAGTGCCGATTCCTGCCGCTCCACCGTCTGTCATTGCTCCCAGTGCTTCGACCATGAAGAGAAGCACCTTGCCCGCCACGGTGCTCGCCCATGCACTCCCTCTCCTCGATCGTAATATTCGTGACTGTGCTCGAAACAACGATAGACCGATTAGTCTGCGCAACAATCAGGCTAATGTGCGTTTCTCTCTCTCTCTCTCTCTCTCTATTTCTCTGTCAAAGTAGAAATCATAGTGCTGGACAAAATATGAAACGCATTCAGGTATCTGGTCGGATGAACCTAGATTTTCGAGCCGCGTCGAAAGTGGTTGCATTTTCTGCGCCGGTGGCGGTCACGAGGGCGCGAACTAGTTCGTGAATCATGCCTAGAATGCTTTACATAAATTGCTCGGGACCGACGTCACGTTCTCGGACCCTAAGCATGAGGCGACCACTGAGCGCAAGACAGAGAAAGAACGCCTCGTTCGCCGCAGTTGAAGTGACTCAGCCTCTCGTACGCATGAGGGACACAGCTCACGATCAGAAGAGACTCGGAAACTCCGGAAAGGTGAAAGTATGCGCGGCTCATCCGCGAGTCGAACGGATCGTCGTCCTCGGATATCCGATTCCGTGAAAGGAACTTCGCGTGAAACGCGCTTGTCACATGGATCATTTCGTCGAAACGAGGCGATTTAATCGCAATTCCAATTAAAACATTAATTTCGTTTAAATTCTATCTTCGCCGATTCGAGATCAAGGGGTTGTTTTACGCGTGAATCTCATTATCGTGACACACGACCTATGACGCTCAGATAAAGTGTGTTGACTCGAAATAAGAGAATCATAATAGGATCATTTATCACTGTACGTATTCCTTGATTGTACTCCGTGAATCACTAGACGGAAAGAATTATATCGGTGAAATAACGTTTTACGAAAAAGAATCAATCATTTTATTATAACGTACTTCTTTCTGGACAATGCTTGTACTTGGAGACACGTATATACGACACGCACACGTACTTAATGATTAACTTTACGTTTTACTCTTGATACCCTTGGCCATAGCGCACGTATTATATCGGTTTCTTTATTCTGATTATTCTTCGTCTTGGGACCAACGAATCCCGTCTGTTTGTTTCTCCGTTCAACGCTCTTTCTTGCGCGAGGAAAAATATTTTTCTTCCCTCGTTGTATTAATGCCCCACTTGTTCAATGACTGACGCTTCGGGTGCTCCTGTCGTCCGCGATGCTCAGTGCTGGGGATTTCTGAAATAGAAGAAGATGATAATGAAATTCATCCTCGGATGTTTTTTCAGGACCCGAAAGATTCTTTAGATCCTATCAGATACCCACGACCCTCTCGATTATGTCCTCGGCAGCGTTCACTTTGGCAGGCCTAGCTGGAATTCCACGCTTCGGCTCTCGTTCCATCTTATGAATCATCTTATAGACACTCGAGTTCATTAAGTGATCGTAGTTCGGTAGATTCGTCTTCTCGTATTTCTTGAAGTTTACGCTACGTTCATAAATCACGAAGATTAGTAATAGTTTGCCTCGGGTAATTAATCATATAACGCAACTTGTACGGCTGTTCTTCCCCTCGCGATTGCTCTCGATAAAAAGCAAACGGCCATCGTGTTGTGTGCGCGTGTAAGTGTACGAAGTGATAGGGTTGGATTATTAAATTAGCGTCGCCGGGTTGCAGATGCATCAAATTGGTAAAAAAAAAGGGAACTCACCCTAGAGCTCTGCCTCGAATTACTTCCGCCTGGGAAGATAAAACCTCGGCAATCATTTCGTCATTGAAGAAATCATTCGGACACCTCCATCTGCGGCCGAGCGTAAGTTCGACCTGTTTAGCCTGGGGCCAAAGATCTTGCGAACGCTTCCTCCCTCGTTGCTTTACTCTCTCCTGCAATAGGTATATAAAACGTTATTCCGCGCTTCACGGCCATTCGAATGAATGTTTCTTCACGATCCAAGAATGCTTTTGACATAGAGTTACGAAGGAATTCTCGTGCTTCCCGTTTAGATCTCTCGGGAATGTGCATGGCACGAATAACTTCAACTTGACGAAGTTTGAGGATACAGTTGGGACAACAAATTGATACCCTTCGAGTGCATGTTACTGCGCTTTCGGTTCGAGTGCTTCAGGTATATTAAAATAAAAAGGAGACGCATTCTTTAATGCACAAACAACGATGGAATTCTTAAAAGTATATTGGGTGACACAGTGTGGGAGGACAGAAGTTACTGAACATTCAATTTACATTCCGTAGCATTCTCTAAAGTACCTGCAATTCCTGAATAACTTGATCTTTTGCCGATAGATTTGGATCTGGTTCGAAACTGCCTATAATACATATCGCATCGTTTCCGTTATCGTTCTAGAACGTTATCTATCTTTTCTTTTCTTTCTTTTCTTTTTTTCTTTGTCTGTTACAGATCGTATCAGAAGAGGAAAGCTTTTTTAAATATTTACCATAGGAAGGTGCAGGACTTGGTGATTTCAAAACTTTCGTCTCGTACGAGACGACGAATTTCTTCACCCTGCTCCCCTCTTCGCTCTTCACTGACAGAGTGCCTTCCAGTTCCTGCGTCTCAGTCTCTTCCTCTTCTTCCTCGCTGGGCTGGACTATTCGTACATGCTCCTCCGAACGGGCTGAGTACGAAACATCCTCGGTGTACTCTGTCACATCCTGTTCCTCTGTTTCTTCCCGTTCTTCCTGTTCCTCACGCTCGTCGTGTTCCTCGCGCTCATCTTCCGATTCTCTTACCTCTCCGTTCGTTTCGTTTGCCTCTGGAAAACGAAATTGATCATTCGTCACCGCATCGCGTGGTATTCTAGAGCAACAGCAATGCCGATGGAATTTAGCGACACGCGAAAGAAACGAGAGCAGCTGGTGGGTCGAATCGAACGCGGCCCGGCTCGTTTCGCAATGAAACGGTGCGGCCGAGGCTTGGCATCGCTTCAAAAGTCTGAAACGCGTGAAAATTGAAAATATGCACACGCGTAGGCTTGCACGAGATACCGATCGAGGTTCATTCGCTTGCAAAATATAATCTTAGCGAGCGAGCCTACCTCGCCTGGCCTGATCGTTGGTAGTGGCGCCGTTTTGGACGCCGCTCAGCTCCATGATCTTCTTCAGTTGCTCCGACACGATTCTCAGGTGACACTCGATCTCGCTCGGTAGTTGTTTCAACGAAAGCAGTTGTCGTTGAACGTTCTCCAGCTGCTTCTCCAGGTTAATCTCCGTGGTGACCAATTCCTTGATCTTCTCTTTGTCGACTTTTGCTGCGACGTCCGCCATTTCTTTCTCGATCTCGTTCAGAATGTTCTCCCGTGTGGTTTGCTCCTGGCGCGTCTCCTCCTCGCAAGTGTAGGCGTTCTCCTCGTCGCAGGGTGCTGTTTCCTCCGGTTGTTGCTCGGTTTCGCTTTCCTCTGGCTTCGAGTCAGCCTTCGATTCAGCTTTCGATTCGGGACGCGATTCGGGCTCGGGCTCCTGATCCGATCGACAGGCGGGCTCTGGAGTCGCCGATGGTGTAGCCTGAATTCAAACAACAAGCTAAAGTGTACATGGCTCGCGGAAGGATGACAGGGTGAACGTTTCTCTACTCTGTCGTGCAAAGAAGTGGCGTAGAAATGCATACGGAACAGAAATTGTCGTCTACCTTGCGCGAATACGAGCTACATGGTGTATCAATTGAATCATAATGGGCACGTAAACGCTATCACAGTTCGCTCGATTGCCTGTTACATATGCATTTCGAGTGATTCGTTATCGTTCGTATTCGAGTTAGTACTCGTTTACGTTTTTAGAGCAGGATTTTTAGGAGAACTATCATCCCGGATGAAACGCCGCGTCCCAACAGCATTGTTTGATATTAAAGGGTTATCGAGAATTTTAGCATTCGGTGCAGATATTTTATTTCGAATATCCTTTTCCTCTCGAAAATCCATCGTGAGTACAATTGACAATGAGATAACTATATGTAGATATTACATGCATCGATCTGCGCGTGCATGATAACGCGAGATTTCAACAATTTTGTTTCGTACTCTACACTCGTTACACTCGTCACTAGATGATAAGTGAAATCGACGTGCGAGTTGAATTTTTACAGGTATATACTACGTTACATGTACTCGCAGGGCCATGCATTTTTTTTTTTTTTTTATTTCGCGAAAGTCGTGATACGAAGTAAGAGATGCAATGTTACTTTCCATGCCAAGAAAGTTTCATTGCTCTTAATTAAACGTTTTTTAGTTAGTGGACGAATTTTTACCGTTTTTCTGCATAGGCCCACGGTCAAGTACAATTGCTACCTCTAGTCACAAGAAACATGTTACAGTTACACTGGACAGAAGATACAACACACATTGCTCATTCGAACGACGAACACTTTTTCATTTTTTTTATACGTTTACAGATGGTCCATGATGCTCTATCGTCTGTTAGGGATGTCCTAGAACAAGTGATGTGGTTTTTAAATCTAAACATAATCGTAATCATTAATAGTACCATCTGAACTGAACATATTTAGATAAATGAGTGTTACTTGTAGATGTACAACAAGATAATTGAAGTACAAGGCACAAACGCGTATGCTACCAATCTCGTGAAATCGACTCCTATACGATTCGTCAACTCCTCATACAGAATGGTCGGCACGAAAGAGAGTCTACGACCGTCACGATCGTTATCCTGAATGATCTTCTTGTCGTTAATCGTACGATCCGTTGATTCCCTGGCGAACTTCAGAGGCAGCCAATTGAACAGATAACTCCTCCAGATACTCGATAAGCTCCAGGAGTTTACAGAAACGCTACCTCTGGATGATCTTGAGAGTCGTCTGCTGCCACGGTGAAAAATCTCGGTTGAGATGAAATCTTTGAAGCAACGTATCAAATTGAAAAAGACACCGTCCTTCTTTACAGGCAAAACGCAAGACGCGTCTTCTTTTTGGCGCGCCTTCAAGGATATACAGCTTGAGCTAACGATGGAAGAATCGGAAATACTTTGGAGAACCTGGCAGCGAATGTAGCCTATGATTAGGCCGAGGGACTCAAAGTGCTTTTTAAGGATACGCTCGACGTAACGAGTTCGAACGAAGAATTTCGTTTTTGGCGAGACGACGTTAGAACGTCGTATGATCGAAAAACGATCGCTAAAATTATGCAAGCCAGGGAACGTGTTTTCGAGCAGATAGGTCTCCAAGTAACGACCTCTCATCTTGAGCATCGCCGAGCTCCTTCTTCTGTTCCTGCTGCCAACATCCTTCGAGGACACAATACCTTTGATACAATTTAACAGCCGGCCAACGTTGCGCCAGAATATACGTTGAAAGTAACGACCCTTAAAATATAGACGTTTATCGATCCGCGATTTCGATTCTACCGTGTTTGCAATTCGCATCGAGCATCCTTGCCCGATGCGCTCGACAATATCGGAACGAAGCCGAACCGCGATAAATTCTACGCTTCGAACGAGAATCTTCTCCGCGTAACGAGCCCTTCTCAAAGAGATCTGTTTGTTCGACAACAGCCTATCGAATAATTTACTCGAGGAAAAGGTGACAGGTTTTTCGAATAGCCCGTCGATCATGCGCCTCATCCAATTATCTTCCCGTTTCAAGTACGTTTCAAGGTAACGACCTTTGATCCTGGATTTCGAACATCTCTCGACGCTACTGCGACGCGAAAGCTGTTGAAACTCCTCCACGCTGCGATCGCTTTCCTGGAAGCGTTCCCTGAACGAGGGCTTTACTTTGACTGCCTTCTTAACGTCACCGCAGCTTCTCTTTCCGAACAGACACCTTCGGAAGTAATGAGCTCTAGTGTACAAGCCCTTGAATTTGCGCTTGTTCGATGCACGTCGCGCTAACGCAACGTTTTCTCTGCGCTTCGACAACCGTATCGGTGCAACGTCCGATTGCGAATTCGTATGAGTTTCAAATTCAACATCAGGATGGGATTGACTCTGGCAGGTCTCGATTAATGGTTCGAGAGATGGAGAGGACACCACGGGACACGTGATAGTCGGTTCGAGCGGTTGTTGCAAGCATAGACTATCGTCGAGCGGCGTCAACGAAACAACCGACGAAACGTCTTCCTCGATTTTCGTCTCCGTTTCGTTATTTTCCATGTTTACCTCGGGAGTAGGGGGTTCCGGAGTGCTTGCGTCCCCGGGTCTCAACAGGCCCCTCTCCAGCAGCCGATCGGTGACGCTCCTCTTTTTCTGCTTCTTTATCACGACTTTGTACGTCTCGCCTTCGTCCTCTTGTTCTTCGGGTTTCTTACGCGGCGCCGGTATCGGGCGCTGCGGTTTTTGCAGAAACACAGAGGTACGTCTCAGCTGTTCGACCAGAGGTGGCTCAGATTCAGCGAGGTTCCGGAGTTCCTCGATTACCTTCGACTGTCTCAGAACAGTGGCGCGAGGCTTGAGCTTTTTGAAGTTTACCCTGAAACATGCGAACGATAAGAACCGTCTCTGTCTTACGACTCTTCCGACACGCTGAAGCCTTTGCTTCTTTCGGTTAGTAACAAGACAAGTAAACAAAGATGTTGGCGAACGTGTACCCCAATACGCCTTTGTCAGTGAGAAGTTCTTCCTCCTCAAGGATCAACTGAGCGATTTCGTCGTCCGTGAGATTTTGATTCGGTACAATCTCGCTGTTGGCGTCTTTAGGTTTGTCCGGGAGCGGTTCTACTTCTGGCTTGATCTCCTCTTCGACCTGTTGTGTCTCGCACTTCAGCTCCTCGTATTGCTCGATTACAGTTTCCTCTTTCAAGATTTGCTCCGGGAAGAGGGGCGGCAAATCTGCGAGCTGATAAAGTTTGCTAACGTTTTTACAAATGGCAATTAACAAACAAGTGACACGCGTAAAATCGTTCACATTTTCGAGCAGTTTAATACTTGTGCGATACCTACAGGAATCTTGTAGGGGACTATATTTTCTTCGGACAGCGCCTCCAAAGCCTTGAGAGGATCTTCTTCTCTGTGCAACACAGTAGCGTTCGATTAATGCTTTTCGGATTGTAATTTCGTTCGATCGATCTGTCGCGCGTGGTCGGTACACTTTTCCGCGAACAACGATCTGTTACATGGAAGGTGACTGTTGCGGACGATTTTAACTTGCTTTTAGAAGCCTAGTGCTAGCCGGTTCACGCGCGAAAGGGTAATGAGGGATTGTGGAACATATGTGTGCAGTGTAAATGCCAGCAATAAAATCGCCAACCAATGATAAACAGATTTCATTCTGGGTCACCTATTTATAAGTGTTGCAATTCGTTACCACACGTTGCCTGTACGCCGGGATATTCTGGCTGCGTCGCGTTATTATAATACGCGCGAGGCGTGCAGGGACATCGCACTGTTTTCGCTATTTCTTTTTCTCCGGTACTTTTCCTTTTACCCGAGAAGATATTACCGATAACTCTTCGACTGGGTCGCTTCGAAATGTAAATTCCAGTTGCTTCGAAGAAGATCCGACCACGTGTCACCGCGGTAACCGAAATAAAATTCTTGCACTAAAAGTAGTTCAAGTCAAGCCTGTCCTCGACTCGGGTCGATTTGATGTAACGATGCAACGTGTCATTGACATTTGTATCGTATTGTTTTCATAGCTGACTCGCGAGTCGGCTTCCGTTTGAAATAAGGAAGTGGGCAACACCTCCTTCGAAGGCTCGATTGTTTTTACGTTTTGCCTCTTAATCGTGTACTTACCTCAGAACCCCCAACACAAAGTTATTCCCAGCTCGCATTAATTCTTCGTGTGCTTGACCGTGGGTCAGATTGCTGATGGGTTGATCGTTCAATCTGACCACAACATCGCCAACTTTTAGGCCCATGCATTCCGCCAGGCTCCCCTCTGTGACCTAAGAAATGTATCACCAATCGATTCCCTTATTCGTTTAATCATTCCTCTGTTAGAAACACGTATAACATATGATCAAATAAACGTGTTTCTCTTTGCATTAGTTGAACTTTACGATCGAGTATTCCGATTGCATTTGCAGTTGCAGTTGCATAAAGTCGATAACGTAGAAATCGGTGTAGTTGTTCTACTATATCGACATTTCTAGAACTGCACGCCTGTACGTATGCAACCCTTCGTACTCCCGAGCATTCACGTACATATTATACAAATATTTCTAATAAAATCTCAAAGTATATACAAAACCTGGTTATTAGACCTTTCTTATCATTCGTAAAAACATACTCAACTAATGGATTGTTATTCATTTGTTGTGTTTAACGTGCGTGCATTGTATTAACGATATGAAAAATAATATAGGATCACGTTTAAAATATTACGAACACTGCAATGATAATACAAGGATACGTACTCTGATAACAGTCAATGGCTGCGGGAAATCGCTTCCACCTGCCAGTCGAAATCCCCATGGTGTGTTGTCGAATTTTGTAAACTTTATGTTGATTGCCATGTTGTTCTACATCTGAAATTCATGTATTCGCGATGACGTTTGAACGAGAGCAGACACATCCGACATTGATAGCAGACCGTCATTGGTTTCGGTGAAACTAGTCTTGACGGCAATTCCCGTGTCGGTTCGAACCGATTATATAATACGAAACAAACAGAATTAGTTCACGAGCTTAGATTTCCCCGTGTCGTTTACCCGTTCTAAATGCACGAGCCGTCTAGATCGTTCTTAATAAAATCTAAAAGGATCCTCGCAGAGTATCGCTCACAGAGAAAATAGCAATTATTAACTTTTCATTACCGGCTATTAAGCTCTGTATCTGCTTTTGACACTGACATTTTCATATATCGTACGATACGCATATGTATACATATATGAAATGGAAAGAAGCGATGACGCGTTAAATATGAACTGTAACAATTTACGAATTTCTCTAAATTTCTAATTACGTAATCCTGAATTAAAAGGAGAAAGTGGCAAATAAGGAGAGACCGGTATTTTTGTTCAACACCGATAACATTTATCGGCAGAACGAATTCCCGGTGTACGTTTATTTTCGACATTCGGATCGAACGTTAAACTCTTTTGAATGAGTAAAAAAATAAGGAATGCGACGGCAACCGAAAGGTATTCGTAGTACGTACATACGCGGAAGTGGTCGCGCGTTGGCCGAAACGAATATAGTCTAGTTGGTGGCGAGAATTTACTCAATGATTCACGGTTACTTGCCAGTGAACCGCGCGTGAAAATCGCCGCAGGAACGTTGCACCACGATGCACGGTAAATGCACACCGAGGGAAATTATAATATCACTTGATTCATGGATCGAAATCGCTGTGCTACCAATCGGACCGGTCGATACAGGGAAAGAATCGATCGAACGGACCCTCGCAGCTATTCAACACGCACAAAACGGTGTCACGTTAATGTTTGCCAGAAGGCGATCGCAGCTACCGACTTGAACGCCACAAATACACAGCCTCTTCTCCCCTCGACCACCCGTCCTCTGCTCCCCTTACCATCCAATCGCAAAACAGTAGGAAGCAGGCTCGATCTATTTACTGATCGATTTATTTAGATTCTGGTCCCCGATTTCCATCGCCGTTACTCCTTCCTCGACTAACGCGATGCCACACCTCTCTAACCTGCTACGAAGCTGAACAACTTTTTTCGTAACTTCGCGCCGAAATCAGGCGGGCCGCGGATCGATTTAAAAATTGATTACGCACTACACCGCCATCTGGCAGTGATTTCCTACCGTTTAAATTCGATTCAGTGTACCGAAGCCGCGCGGTTTTTAAATGTTTACATTTTTCGTACATGTATGGATTCCAAAATTCCAAAAAGTATGCATTATAGTCAACGAGAGACCAATTTTGCTCCAGAGTAATTCGCTGCAATATCGATTATCGCCGTTATTCCATAAGTCATTGTAACTTCGTAGTTACAATAACTTAATGGAATTTTCTCTACCGTTTGTTGTTCCCCTGTGTTAGATCCTTCATCACGTTTGTCATTATTATTTCTTAAGTCTCGCTTTCATCACATTTCGTTTTACATACTGTGTTACTAATCTAACCTGATCCAAGTGTACATCAAGTGTAACAATTAAGGTTATGGTACTTCGTTTAATCTATTCTTTTTTCTCTGGATCATATATTATCGAATTGATTAATTCTGTCTAACTATTTGAAAACATCTTTCATATCTATTTCATTGAAGGAAAAATTCTCTATTTGCTTTAATCATCTGTAAATAGAACCAGATGATATTCTTATTTTAGATGGTAAACAGCACGCATGTGACGTTTCTATTGACAGATGTCAGTAGCTCTCAAAATCATGAATGTTCTAGTCGAACATGTTTTTGTTACGAGGAATATGTTAAAACGTATATATGCTGCATCAACGTATTAAGAATTTGTTCGAACATTAAATTCTATGTAATTTAATGTATTTACGAATTGAAATGCAATGATGTATCAAATATAAGTGCCACTCCTCTTCTAAGGACTTAAATGAACAGTGCTACTTGTGTGCCTATAACCAAGAATATTTTATAAGAAAGTAATCAACGCTAAGGAATACGTTTAGTGCATAATTTGCTATACGTACTGTTGTTAAAGATGGTAGATATAAAAAATAATATAAATGAAAATGATTGCAATCATGAACCGAGGATCAGAGCTGACAGTTCTGAAACTATGCCCTCGACACCTTCCTCTTCGTCTGATTATATGACAGGAGAAGCAGATGATAGCTCGGATAGCAAAGCTGCTATACCTTTTAGTTTAAAGTCAGTAGAAAATGTGCTTTCATTATCAAAGGTATAAAGCAAATCCTAAAATATTTTATGATGGAAATTTTCTAGTTACTTCAACTTATTAGTATTTTACTTTTTTCAGGCCACTTGCGAAGAGGATCTTAAAGACATGGTAGAAAAATGTAAGCATATGGTGTTGGAGAGTGCCGAATGTTCGGATGAAAGAAAGTGGCTTGTCAGGCGTTTAATTGAATTACGTCTGAGAGTGCAAGAATTAAGAGAAACATCAGAAGAGAATTTACTTGAGACCCAAGTAATTTTAGGGCATCACTTGGTGCCGCAAAAATATTATATAACTACTTCTGGACCTGTATACTGTGATCATTGCAGTGGAGCTATTTGGACTATGCTTCAATCATGGTACATGTGTAGTGGTAAGTAAATAATACAGGTTATCATTTATATGCAAGATCTCGTGACATTTAATACTGATTTTTACAGATTGCAAATTTTGTTGCCATTGGAAATGTTTGAATAACATATGTAGAATATGCGTGCATGTGGTTGCCAGTGAAGCGGGTGGTTATACTTATACAAAAGATATTTGCCCTGAACAAGGTTTATCAAATCAAGGATATAGATGTGCAGAGTGCAAAGTACGCATAACATTCAGTAAGTATACTCATTCAGTAATGACAACATATTTATATAAGTGGCATAGTGTCACATTAACTCTTTCCGAGCAATGTCCATTTAATTGGCAGTATTATAGTCTTACTTTTAGTCAAATGAATATGTATCAATTGTATTATAATTTAATAGTTCACTACTGTTTAATAACTGTTATGGATATATCCGTTAATAATTTCCAGAACTTGTCCTCAGTTGCGGATATATCCGTGTAAAGCTCGGAAAAGGTTAAAACAAGCTTAGTTCTTTGGGAAAAAGTAATATTAGTTTTTTTACATACAAAAGTTTATTTGGAATGTAGACAAACTATACTTTTATTACAAGCTTTCTCAAAAGGATTATCCTTCTCTTGCTTCGGCAGTCCTTTCAAGAATACAGGTAATATACATAAGAGGAAGTCTGGAAAGTGTAAATTGGAGATTAATAAATAGGATTATTCTATTTATTTTTTTTTCAATGTACTTTTTTTATGAACACAGAGTCAGCATGGATAGAACCACGACTTTGCGATTATAGTGGATTATATTATTGCCAAAGATGCCATTGGAATACTGCAATGGTGATCCCTGCAAGGGTAATTCGTAATTGGGACATGGAGCCACGTCTCGTATCTCGTGCCGCTGCACAACTTTTAACACTTTTAGAAGAACGTTCCGTTCTATTACTCGAAGAGTTAAATCCGAAGTTATTCACTCTAGTCCCTGATCTGTCATTAGTAAAGGTAAACTAAATCACAATTTTGCATTTAGAAAAAGGAATTATTTTACGAACTTAAAATAAATAATAAACAGAGAATGCGTGAAGAAATGCAGATGATGAAACGTTATTTAGTTCTGTGCCCAGAAGCGAATAATCAAGGATTACCATGGAAAATTGGAATACGTACACATATGATAGAGAATTCCGGAAGTTATTCTATTAAAGATCTCGTTGATCTTCATAATGGAATGCTTTTAGAAGAAATTCGTACTGCATATGACAGTATGCATACTCACATCACAGAACAGTGTGAATTATGTAAAGCAAGGTAAACTTTAATGAATAACAATAAATTCTGTAATATTTTATATTTAAGAAACAAAACTTTATTGAAACATACAGAGGTCATTTATGCGAAATATGTGGTAACGATGAGATTATATATCCGTGGGATGCAAGCTCGATTAGTTGCCATCAATGCTCGGCTGTTCATCATCGTGCTTGTTGGTCGAAACGTAATCATTGTTGTCCACGATGTACGAGACTTCAAAAGCGACGTGCTCTACAGGATCAACAGACTTCTGACACAGATGACTGTATCACAGAAGATGGTTTGGACACAAGCGAATCTCCAAACGATACAATATAATCAAAATACCAAATTACGGTTCGTCACCCTTTTCTCAAATATAAACGATCAATTTGTATGGTTTGTAAAATAGATTGGTGAGTAATATTAAAAAATATAATATTGTTTTACAGATTATCAAAAAACAACTAATGAACATGTTATATTGCTCTAAGGAATAAATTGGGATGGAGTTACAATTGAATGACTAATCATTACTCTGAAGAATATGATACCGGAAAAGACAGTACGTATTTAACTTTTATTTCGAAATTTTATCATTTGTTATCACTTTTATATGTTAAAATAGTTTTTCTAGTATTCAATTTTTGTAAAATATATGATATTTGCTATGTAAAATAGATTTATGACCATGTATGGAAGAAATAGCAGTTAATACTCAAAGAAGAGTTGTTGGTAATTCAAACATTCCTTTCGGCGGAATACCCCTTTTAATAACATGAGGTATCGTTTTAGGCACCATACTGAAAGATAATGTAAGATTATAATTAAGCTATTATGGTTCTGTCTTACGATGGATAAAATAAAAACATACGTAATGCAATCGATGATAGGGCACACTGAAAGACAAAGAGTACAGCCTGTACAGTCATCTGTTACTGTTGGGATGTGAGTCTCAAAATTAAATTTGATTGCCTGATAACCAGAATCAGCGCAAGCCATGTAACATTTTCCGCAGTTTATGCACATATCCTAATGTAATAAGTTATTTTCTACGTTAAAATTGATACAATAGAAACGTATAGAAATTGGAATGATTAAAATATAATTAAAACGTACATCGTCTATAAGCGCTACCACTTGTTCTTTATTGTTTAAGTCCTTAAACGTGCTAATATAATTTATAGCTTTACCGATGACATCCTTTATTGTTGGGACAGGCATAACAGGTTTCGGAGCCGGTCTCGTTATTTCAACAGTCTTATCGAGCGGATTTGAATTATTTTTTATTTCAGCTATCTTTTGTTCTCGAAGTTTTTGATATTCTCCGAAGTATGGTATGTTCTGAAGTACAATTCGATTATAAGCCAAAAAACACAGCAACATTTCAGTAGTTTTATCGCAATTTATTTGATATTTCCCGCTTTAGAAGTGAAAGAGAGAAAGATATATATGAAACCTATAAGAAAGAGTGAGACAGATATTGCCTACTCTACTCTAGAACCCGTGGCGCCATCTCTGCGAAAAGTGCTCAAACTGGTCGCACAGCGTTATCGACAGCGAAGTGAACTACTGAAGAGCTAGCGCCATCTCTCGGAGAAGCGCTGAAACTAGTCGGGCATTAGTTTCAGTTCTTCCCGCAGAGATGGCGCTAGTAGTCTTCAGTAGTTCACTTCACTGTCGATAACGCTGTGCGACCAGTTTGAGCACTTTTCACAGAGATGGCGCCATGGGTTCCAGAGTAGGGTAGGCAATATCTGTCTCACTCTTTCTTATAGGTTTCATATATATCTTTCTCTCTTTCACTTCTAAAGCGGGAAATATAAAATAGATTAGAATAAAACTTGAAATATACATCTTGACAACTCAACTTTGTCACAGTAAGAGACATGTCAGGGTAATATACCTTATTCTTATGTACTACTCCAACATGTAAATTTAACTAAAAATTGTACATACCTTACCAAGGGCATGATGTAAGGTAACCGGTTTTCCTTTTTGATGTTTAAACGTCGGTGGACTTTGTCCGTCCCAATCTTTCACCTGCTTCAGACTCTTCAAGTATAGCAAAGTTTTTAAACCAGTTACATAATCATTGATCAGAGTAAAATCTTGATTCTGTACAGCACTGCAAATCTATGCGTTGTTTAAAAGTAGTCCGATATAAGTAATGTATGTACAATGTAACGTAAAATTGGAGGATCGGTTATTATACCTGTAGAACGGATGCACCGCAATGTAAAAACTGGAGAGCAACATCTGCTGAATCAATACCACCTATTCCAAGTATGGCAAATCCGGGGATATTCTTTGCAATAGTAGAAACAGCTCTTAAAGCTTGAGGTCTAGTTGCATTCCCTGACACACCCCCGTAAGTTGTAGCCTTCTTAACACCAACAGCTGGCCAAGGCGTTGCATCAGCGTGCAATCCCATCAAACCTTGTACCGTATTTATGGCAGATACTCCGTCGGCATGACCTGCAATAAATAAAAAATTGTCTATTCATCTATTCATTGTACTTGAGTACCTATGTAAAGAGAATGAACACCTTCGTGAGCTGCCTTCGCTATGGAGAGAATATCAGTGATATTTGGTGTCAGTTTCGGGAAGAACGGTATCTTCACAGCTGCCCGAATCCATCTTGAAATATTTCTTACTAACTCGGGATCCTTGCGTAATAGATAATGATTAACAATAAGATATTGATACGTGACTTAATTATAAAAAACACACCTGACCGCAAGCCAAACCCATTCCAGACTCGCCCATTCCATGAGGACAAGACAAATTCAATTCCAGAGCATCAGCGCCAGCCATTTCGGCCTTTTTAGCCAATTCTGTCCAATCCTCTCTATTATATGTACACATAATACTTGCGATAATAATCTAAAAATCAATTCGATGTTTTATGAGTATCAGGAATGACAGTAATAAATTTGTGGAAATTGATGTAACTGCTGCTTTAAAACCTTAGTTGGAAAATCTTTCTTCAATTCTGTAATGCTATTACACCAATACGCTTCTGATTTTTCGGATATTAGTTCAATATTTAAGAAACTGCCTTGTTCCGGACCGTAATGATGTCGGGAAGTAACGCCTTTGATTATTCGGGGCGATACATTTGTGACAAGATCCTAAAACATTATACATATATCATCTTAAATTGCTCCTTAGAACGATAGTTTAACAAGGAGTTAATTACTTTATCCAGGCAAAATGTTTTTGTAACAACGAAGCTCCAGCCAGCTTCAAAAGCTCGTCTGATCATAGCACTGGATGTGCACGGTGGTGCGGATGCAAGACCAAAAGGATTTTCGAATTTTAGACCGCACATTTCGACAGATATATCAACGTCATCGATTGGAGTATGGAATTTAGGTAATTCCGGAGTTTCAGATACTTCCAAATTATAAGAATTCTATTAAATAACAAATTAAAAATTATTTAAAATATTCAATTATTTTTTTAGCAGAAATGAATAATATTGAATTAGAATTTTAGAAAAAATTTAACCTGAATGAACTTGTGAATATACCAGGCAGCTGTCTTTCCATCATTTACAGATTCAACGGTAGTATTAGCAACTCCAGCCAAATCTCCACCGCAAAAGACTCCAGGCACGGAGGTACTCATGTCCTCTACATTTACTTCCGGTAAGTTCCATCTATTCATTTTAATAGGTATCATGGCCCGCGTTACTTAAAAACAGGACTATTTTCATTATTTTTGTATAAAAAAAAAAGGAACAAAACTTTAATGAAAAATTGTTTACCGCTTGGATCTTGTAATCCTGATCCAAAGGCAGATATAACAAAATCTGCTTTCAGTCTGGAAACTTGTTCTTCATCCTCCACCCATTCACCATTCTCGTTTTCTTCGGTTCGATAGAATTCTATTGCAACTATTTTTCCATTTCGTGTGATAACTTGTTTCGGCGATTGAAAAGGAATAAATTCACACTTCTCTTCTTTCGCTAGATCAAACTAATGGTACCCAGAAATTATGTACATTGCAACAAGGTACAATAAAGACGCAAATGATCATTCATTTAATGATAATTACTTCTTCAGGGACTGCTCGAATATTATTAAATCCTTTTCTAAAAACGACGAAAACCTTCTTTGCTCCGCATCTTAATGCCGAAGTGGCACAATCGAAAGCCGTATCTCCAGCTCCAAGAACAACAACATTTCCACGAAGAGATGGTAGTTCGTTGCTTTTACAAACGCACATCCCTGGTTTACTACCTTTAGCTACTTTCGGTAAAAAGCTTTTCGACGTAAAGAAACCCATTTCCTCTGTAAGATCCGAGAAAATCGGAGCCACTTTTGCCTCTGGAAGACCGATACCTAAAAAGATCGCTTTATACCCAGAATTTCGAAGACCCTAAAAGGAACGATCATGGTTCCAGCGTTAATATCTTTCTTTGCTCGTACACTAGCACGTTTACTAATTACAATTACAAGTATATATAGTAATAACACCTGTATCGTTAAATCATTTTCAGATAACGCTCTACCCAGTTCAATCTTCACTCCTAGATCTTTGACAAGATCTATCTCGAAGTTAACAACATCGTACGGTAGCCGATATTGGGGAATCTCTGAGGAGCTCAAACCGCCGATGTAATTTTGCTTCTCAAATATTGTGATATCATCGTAGCCCAAACGTGCAAGAAATGTTGCACAGGACAAAGAAGCCGGACCACATCCCAGTAAACCGATTTTAGCATCAGCATGCGGAACAGTTTGCCCAGGGATTCTAGTTTGAGGTATATTCATTCGTTTGAAAACCTAGAGAATGTCGTTCATTTTATAAATTAGAATTGGACATTTAACGTATTGAGAAACGCGCAGAAAAGTTCTGTTACATCTGTGGCAAATTGCTGGAGACCACCGATATTGATTGGTCCCTCTTCGGATGCGTACAAGTTACATCCACCCACGCAAAGATCGCTTGTCGGACAAACCATACCGCAAGTAAGGCCGAGAGGATTATCGGAGAGAATCGCTTGTGCCGCACCGTAATAATTTTTATTCGATATAGAAGTGATGAAGGACTTGATGTCCAATTGCGTTGGGCATGATTTCTGACAGGGAGCATCGGCACATTTCAAACAACGCGCAGCTTCTTTTAATGCGCCACGCTCGCTTAACGTGGTGTGTTTGATGTCGTCGAAGTTTTTCGTTAACGGTGGACATTTCTGCAACATGATTTTAATAGGATAAAAATCTACTGAAAAATTATAATTTCACTCGACTCTGTCGTAGATCTTACGCTACACTTTTCGTTGATATTCCTCTTCCACTTTCTTTTATTCTCTTTGGTATGCGCCGAAGGAGTAAGGCTCGCGAATGGCTTCAGTTTTGGATTCAAATTCAAAAGATTCTGGAAAAATATAGTTTCCAATTAGAATACTCAACTCGAGTATTTTTTATAAATATCTTCTCTCTTATAATCACGTTTTCTTCAATCGTGGTATTAAGCAATAATACACGATAAGACACGAAGTCTTATAAAAAATATAAGACTTATAGATAAACTTATAAAAAATATAAACTTATAACAAAATGTTATGCCAGAAGAAACTTAAAACTCTTATCTGAAACGCTCTCCGATATCATGAATAATTATAAATATATTCTCGAGAGAATCGTTTTAAATGAAACGTGTACATTCGAAACAAGTCATAAAGAATTACGAACCTTTAAAGATTCGGAGTACTTACTTCGATGTCAGGTACGTCTTTACTGAGTATCGTGGTAGTTGCCATTCTCCTAAAGAATATTAAAGATACACACAAGTATTTTTTTCTAGTAGCGAGAGTATAATATAAATCTATATCTATCTACGAAATGTTTCAAACATGAGAACACATAAGTACTTGTACTATATTATGTATGAACCATGCAGTGTTCCTGCATCTCTATATTACATTTACATCTATCAATTTACGTACGATATCGATACGTAGAAACAAGTTTGATAAGATTGCTTTGGAGTGGGAATAATGTTGATAGTTAAATGCTATTTCACCATCATGTGATTTGATATACAAGACAGTCCAACCAAGTCACAACTGTGCTTATAAACTACGTAAGAGCTCGCATGGATTTGTTACCATTACAATCAAACGTCTAATTATTTAATTACTCATATCCGATCTCTGTAAACAATGCTCAAACTGCTCAAACAGCTTGAGCATTTTTCACAGAGATGGTACCACTAGTCTGTCGATAGTTCACTTCATTACCACTAACAATGTGCAATCAGTTTCAACACTTTTCGAAGAGATAGCGTAGCGAGGAAGAATCCAGTGTGACTTAATCGAGTTGACTTTAAACGGCAACCAATGAGTAGGAGCTCACGCAAACGCAATGTGTGTGGTTTGGATATTTTTGCACATATGTATGTATCACAGTAGATCCTACATAATCAATTAGGAAACGATGGTATAGAACTAATATTTCCGACTAAAATGAATAGTGTATTATAATTTTTACCTTCGTCTTTTAGCATTTTTCCTAAGCAAGCGTCCTGATTGATCCTGATTAAACTGCGTTTCAATCAAGAAGAATCCACTGTACGGTGTATATACATGTGAATATATGCATATATATATATGTATTTATCTTGGCGTATATAATGGGCGGCAGGCATGACGAGTACTTAATTCACTTGGATACTGGAACAATTCCATGCGATACATTAGTTCTTTTCTTTAGTACTTAATTTAAAATATCAGTCAGTTTTATAGTACACCATGTCTGCTATAACGAAAGGTAGGTAAAATTCTAAATATCCGTTATGTAGAAATGGAAATTTATTAACTATTATTATAATTTATCACAATATACTTTGCAATACAAACAGATAAAATATTTGGAACAATAGAAAGGAATGTGTTCATATGAAATGAAATATTATAATTAATATTTGGTATATATATATAAATTTGTATTTAAAAACGCAAGTTACATCATTAATTAATATAAGTATTTAGTTTTAATTAGCTTTATTTACATAATTAAATATAACTTTATATTTTAAATATTTTTTTCGACCTTTGGATTCAGATTATCAGTGATTCTCATTCAGTCCCATGCATGGGAAAGGATTAAGATTATTTGTACATATACATTATATACTTGATAAATCATGATTTAAATTAAATTTATGCTAGAAATTATTGATTTTATTTACGAATTACTATTAAACATATTTCTGTTGGTGTGTGTTAATAATGAAATAATTAATTCCCAAATTTTTGCAAAGCAATTTATATTATTTTTTGTTTCATAGGTATTTTTATTGTGGCTGCAAAACGTACCCCGTTTGGTACAGCAGGTGGGATATATACTAATAAAAGTGCAACTGATTTGTCAATTGCTGCTGCCACATCAGCTTTGCAGTCTGCCAAATTGAAGCCTGAAAAAGTAGATAATGTTATTCTTGGACATGTATTACCTGTATGTATTCAAACAATCTTTATGTTATCAGCTAATTCTTTTGATCAATATCTCTTGCTTTTATAATATTTATTTATTATCTGCAAGTTTTCGTCTGGTGATGGAGCCTTTGCATCACGTCATATTTCATTAAAATGTGGCATACCTTTGGAGAAACCATCTTTTGCAGTCAACAGATTATGTGGATCTGGATTTCAATCGATTGTTAGTGGTGCACAGGTATAGATTTATCTAAATTGAGCTACTAAAAAAATGAACTCAAATTTATTTATAATTATTATTTTAAATCTGTGTGAAATAATTTGTACAACTATTATTTTTAGAGCATCTTAACAGGAGAGTCTAAAATAGTTTTAACAGGAGGAGTAGAAAATATGAGTCAAGTTCCCTTTGTTGTAAGAAATGTTCGTTATGGTACAAGTTTGGGGCAGAAATATGAATTCGAAGATGCTTTGTGGGTCGGTTTAATGGACACTTATTGTAATTTACCAATGGCCATGACTGCAGAAAAGCTTGGATCCCAATTTGGCCTAACAAGAGAAGAGGTAGATAAATTTGCTCTAAGAAGTCAACAACTATGGAAAGCTGGCAAGTGCACTTTTTTCACTACATTAATTTCATTTGAATTAATTACTTTAATTGGATGCAGACCATTTTAACATTAATCACTTAAATTATTTTTAAAAATGAATAATAAAGATTAAGTTTAAGCTTCAATTGTTCCAGCCAATGATGCTGGTCATTTCAAGGAGGAGCTTGTACCTGTAACAGTAACTGTAAAAAGGAAAGAAGTTGTTGCTAATACAGATGAACATCCGCGACCACAAACAACACTTCAGAGTTTAGCTAAATTGGCTCCTATTTTTAAAAAAGACGGCTTAGTTACAGCAGGATCTGCATCTGTATGTTAAATCGTATCTTATTGAAACTAATTAAGTAGATATATTATAATATACATACTCCACAGCTTTAAAAACATAATTTTATTTAGGGTGTTTGTGATGGTGCTGCAGTTGTTATCTTAGCTAGCGAAGAAGCTGTTAAAACAGAAGGACTTACACCATTAGCACGTTTAGTAGGATACAGTGTTGTAGGTGTAGAGCCCAGTATTATGGGAATTGGACCATCTCCAGCTATTAATCAACTTCTTAAGATTACCAATAAAACTTTGAATGACATTGAACTTGTTGAGGTAGAAAATGAAAAATCTCCTATATTAGGATCAATCTAATTGAGAAATTAAATGATTACTTATTTATATTTACTTTTTCATTAGATTAATGAAGCATTTGGAGCTCAAACATTGGCATGCGCTAAAGATTTGAATTTAGATATAAATAAATTAAACGTAAATGGTGGAGCTATTGCTCTTGGACATCCATTGGGTGCATCTGGCAGCAGAATTACTGGACATCTTGTACATGAATTAAGGTGGGTTAATGTGGGTTATTGGGTTAGTGAAATGGTATATTAATGTATATTTAGGATAAATTGTTTATACATATGTTACGTCACTTCGGTAGGAGACGGAAAGCTGGGAAATTAGGAGTTGGTTCTGCCTGCATTGGCGGAGGTCAAGGCATAGCCGTAATGGTGGAAGCTCTTTAATTTTATCACGATGGAAACTTTGTAACTGCAAATAATTATATAAAATCTAAATATTTTCTAAAATATTTTCATATTTATATATATTTTTTAATATTTTTGTACTGTGAGTTATTGTAATAAAAATAGCAGATTTAAATAACTGTAGAGCTTTTCAGAACGGTAAAAATGGAGTATGACGTGCGTAGAATCTGAAAATGTACATTAATTTAATTAAAAATAGAATGTCATATCGTACGTACGCACATATACATACTAGAACGAAATTCTCTAAAGACAATTCCATAATGTTGCCTACGGTTAGGATAAGAGGACATTGAACTCTCGTCATTATAATGAGTAAGGCCCGTTTAAAATTTTTACTATTATTCCACCAATTATTCGCGTAGGCAGACAAACATACGCTTATACTCTGTATGTGCATATATATACATAAATATTATTTTTGAGTAATATTTTTATAATGAATTGAGATTAGACATAAGACATAGAGGCAGATATTACGTACATGAAAATACAGTTCATTCCCGTGCCAACAATATATGAAAATTTGGTATGTCATACAACACATGTACGTTAACATACCAAATAATTCAGATGGTACATAGTCTTTCATCTGTGAAGGTAATGAGTACAGAATGCGATCGCGTGCAACAAATAAAATTGTGATTAGTAATGCAATACCTGTGATATGTTGAAGGCTATTAAACAAATAATAATACAGTTTACTAGAAGCTGAAGAAATATTATGATACCAAACATATTTTGAATCTGTTTTAAGAAACTGGAAATATTAAATAAATTATATGAAAATTTAAAGGAACAGTTTCGAAATTTTTATTTTGAAGCTTACTCGAATATCATAATGCTATGTTTAATGCAAAGCTTTAAATCATCATACAACTCGTCGCTATCCTTTTGAACGAATTTTTCGGCACCGGCGTTATTACTTGAAATAATTTCTTCTTCTACAGTACAATTCATCGAAGAAATGTTACAACTTAAGAGCGTTAGTTGACAGCAGGTAGTTATTACAAGGCCTGTTACGAGTGTATCTATCGCTACATTATTAATGCAACTTAGAAGGCCGACCACAAACTGATACAAAGAAGTGATTTCAAAAGCTGGTGTCAATGTTACATTATAAGGATACCATCCCTGTGTCGGCAATTGTTTAGACGTTCCGCTTAATATCTGTATGATTGGAGTGCAACCCCAACAAACGATGGTTACTCCGCCAAAAGTTTGATAAGCGATATGATGAAAAATTCCTTGCCAAGTGTAATATGTTATAATACGCTCGTATTTAACGTTATCACGGCAGAACATTTTGCTGTTCGTAATATCTATAAGATCCTTGATACGTTCATGTCGACAAACAATATAAATTACCTATATGAAAACGTAAGAAAGATCTAATAAGCTAATATAGATGAATTTATTATTCTGATGTTATTGCATGACATACCTACCTTTGCAGCATATGTACAATTCGTCATAAGAAGAGTTAAGCCAGCCATTATTATCTCTACATCTTCCCAATTTACAATAATATACGCAATTTCGCTAATAATAAGAATTCCCAAAAAGAACACTAAACTGAAAATTGTATATAAATTATACAAATATGTATGCTTCACTTGCCCAGGCCATAAACCCATATAATAGATAATCGACAGACAATTTTGTAAATGTTTATTAGGTTCGATTTTCTTAAGATTCGTTTGTTTCTTCTCAAAGATATCCATTTTGTCAATGAAATCATTTGAATTGCAACTTCGTTCAAGATCGAAGTTTACCTTTATACTAAAAATAGTACGTTCCTATTACTCTATAGCTTGATGGAACTCTAACAGTTACATTATGGGGTTGTGCTATGCAATTAGGATTGCAAAAGATAATAGGATGATTTTACGATAACTTGTAATCATGTTGCGTGGTCCCTCTTCTATTTGAGTTTAATTAAATAGCTTTCGAAGGGAACAGTTTCATCTTGGTATAACAATGTTTGATGACAGGGAAGATATCGTCGGTAATATTTAATAGCAATCGATTAAATGCGATTCGGAAATCAGAATGTAGTACTGGATAGAAATTCTAATCGGCTATACGTTACTGTTCTTACTTTGGGATGAAGTTAACAATACTATCAAATATTGTGAGTTTGAAAATCTTGCGAGTGTCCAAGAAGCTGTTTGATTTGGTGTTAAATTTCATACAAAATGCAGTCATGTTACCTGTTAACACAATAGTAACTTCATTTTCAATATACCATACAAAAAAATGACCCTTAGTATATGCATGCACTTTTATTATAATAAATAACTTTATAAATATCAGTAATGTTTTTTTAAATATCACATGTCGAATTTGAACTTATAATTAGGTACGCGATATAGCTGATATAAGTAACATATTCTATTATATTAATCGAATATTTTGATCTATAAGTATTCTTTACGTTCTCTCTCCTTCTCTCTCGAAATGCATCAGACATGGTAAAAATTCACTTGTCTTTATAAATTCCTAAATAATTTGTACAGTTATGTGATATTAATTATTACAATTACATCCACGAAAACAACAATTTATCCTACAAGTTGAAATTGCACTAAAATCAATTGATTATGTTTACAGAAAATAAAATACTTCGTTATAAGAAACGAGAAGAGTCATTTCAATTTAGTCTTCATGGGATGGTTCACTGATATCTGAATGACAGGCGCATTCTACTCCCTGTTAAAACGAGTCATTGATCAATTTCAGCTATCTCATTTTTCACTTTAAACGATTATCAACTTACTATTAAAAAGTGCCCGTACATTTCTTGCGCAACTTGAACCGATGAGAAAACAGCACACAAAGTACGTTTCGTGTGCGGTGTCAGGGCATAATCAATCGCCGTCCAAATGCATTCCTTTCCATTGACCTTAATAAAATAAATACTTAGCATCACTTAAGTTTGTATTGATTATGCAGATTAATATATTATAATATTTGAATATTTTTACCTCCATCTTAGTGTTCATACTAATAATTGTATTGCTCACAACTTCATCTGTTTTGTCTGCTTTCAATATTATTCTTTCACCGAAAATATTCGAATCATAATAAATAATTAAATTTCCTAATGCTACAGGGTCCCACTGATTTTCTTTGTTTGTACTGGTGAGTAAAGTAGCCCTCTTTTCAAAAATAATGCAATTTTGATCATCGTCATCGTCATATTCCTCTTCTTCATCTTCTACTTCATCTACTTCTTCCACAACAACTTCACCTACTTCTTCAGCTTCTTCCTCATCTACTTCCTCATTTTGATCATCTTCAGGCTCTTCGACTATCGGGCTTTCTTCCGTATTCTTTTTTCCTAAATGTATAGAATAAACAAAAATTAGTATTTGTTTCTGCCTTGTGTAAATAATAAAAAATGTTATATGCAAGCAAAAACTTAAATAAAGTAAGCTTACTTGTTATTAACACTATGGTTACCTTACAACATAAATGTGGATGTTTTTAATATTTATAGAACGCATATAAATTTAATACGAATTTTCATTTTAAATGGTAAAGAAAGTTTCTTTTATGTTTGGTATCATATCATTTTATTTAATTGCTTTATAAGGAAAGTTTGCATTTGTACATGTTAATTTATGTAGCTAACATAAATATAGATAGAGATGATTCAGTAATTATTAACAGAAATCCATACTTATTAATGCAGTATTTTTTATAATCATACATCGACTTTATTCATCATAAAATATCAGGTAGTCATATTGTTTTCATCTTAATTATAAATATAAGTCAAAGTTACATATAATTTATTGAAATATCATGAAACAGAAAGAGAAAAAGATAGAAGAGAGAGAATGAGAGAGAGAGAGAGAGAGAGAGAGAGAGAGAGAAAGAGAGAGACAGAGATACACATAACAAGCAAAGTTTAAATTATATGTATTAATTGAAAAATATTTTTAAGAAACATAACTTTAAAAAAATAATAACACACTCTTTTGGAATCGATTTTTGCACGATTAAGTTTCGTAACCTACTTATGTTAAACGTAAATTATATTGTTCTTAAACAGTAATTACATTTTAAGAGTACAAGTAAAGCTACATTTTTTAATGTGTTTAACAATAAAAAAATATATGTTGTGTATAGTATGCGTGTAACATATAACAAATATACATGTACCATGCAGGCAGAAGCAAAAATCATAAATTGAGGAAAGCTTTGTAAATAAGTGGTTTTCATCTCATTCCTTACGGCTTTCAGTTAGCGTTTGTTGGATTTTGTCGACTACATTCTTGAAATTTGAAGCCACGTCCGTGTTTTTAAATTTAACTGCTAATTGCTCTAAACACGGTTGTTCTTCAGCACAGTTCATGCCTGCCCATATCCAAGCACGATCTGACGTGGAAAGTTTACTAAAATTGATATCTGGGGTAAGTAAAAAATTGCATACTACTTTGTAAACTTGATCTCGACGCAATAATAATCTATAAGTGTTATATTCTGCATGGTGCAAAATTTTCATTTCTCCAACGCCTCTTTCTTTCCATTCATGATCTACAGTGTCATATCGGTAGAGTTTAGCTCTTTCACAAAATACTATAAAAAAATACATGATCATTTAAAAAGAGAGTAATTAAATCTATATATATATATTTTTTATGATTTGAACGCATACCTTTTTCTTCGTCTTCTTCACCAGTATGCACTTCGATGATATCAGGTAAAGGTATGATAGGCTCAAAATGAGGATCATGATCTTGATCGTTTGCGTTTTGATCACCCTCCTCTTCATCATTTTCATTTTTCTTTTCTCCTGTAGTTTCTTTTGTTTCTTGTGCGGATTTATTTATTGTAGCATTTGATTTAGAACCAAACACGGCAGCTCCGGCGCCAGCGAAAGAGAAATTTGGATCTATGAGATGAATACGTGCATACACTAATTTTACCAGTTCATAATTTATTAATTTGTAAAACATTCTAAAATATGGGGCAAAAGGCATACCTATTTGAAAGGCTGGTTGAGAACTCTTAGCCGCAAGAGTTGAAAATGATACTTCTGTCGTTGGTAAAAAAGGAATATCACTCTCTTTCTGACCTTCGCTTGTCGTTGAACTTATTGTCTCAAAAGCATTAGTTGTCGTAGAATTTGACGTTGTAAAGGAGGATGCAGTTGTACGCTCGTCGTGGAATAAATTAAATGAGAACGGTGCAGTAGTAGTATTAGAAGATGCTGTGTCAGAAGATTTTGCCGATACATCAGGTCCGGTTGTAGTTGTGGTTGTTGCAAATGTAGACGAACTTGTAGTTGTGCTTTCTGAACTACCTTTTAACGTGGCGGATCCGAAAATAGATGTAGCAGGTCCAAATACGGGTTTTGGTTGAGTGTTGAAATTATTTGAAACCGCCGATTCGGAATTATTTGTACTGACACTAAGGGAACTAGGCTTAAGTAAACCAGCTGAATCCTTTTTCGTCGTCCCGCCGAAAATATTTTTTCCCGCATTATCCAATTTAGGCACCCCGAATATGGATGCGGTGGGTGTCGTAGATGTTGGTGTTACAAATGAGAAAGGAGTGGTAGATGCCACCTGTGCTTGAGTAGTGATAGGACTGCAGATTTTTAAACTTTCGGATGTTAAAACGTTTTCCTTATCGGCTGCGTATTTCTGCGTTTCATTTATGCTAGATGGAATTTGCGGCATCACAAATGAAAAACCTGTTTTATTATCATTCGACGTCGTTGAATCAGTATTTCCGAACGATATATTTGATATAGTAGAGAGAGTGCTCATAAATTGTGGTGTACTTGTATTGCACTGCCCAGACTTGAAAATAGTTGAAACAGTATTGGTGGTAGTTGAAACAGGTATAGTTTGAACAGTTGTGACCTCGTTCGTTGCAGTGCTTAAACCAACAGACTTTGAAGGGAATTGTATCATGGGTGTAGCAATTGTAGGTTTTCGATCTTCTGCAGGTGGTTTCACTACTGACGTTGGCTTCTCTGATTCTCTGTCTTGAAACAGTGGTACACTTGATTCCTTGCAACCTCTACATCCGGGACAATCCGGCTTTTGCGTATACGCAAAGAAGTTTTCTGGAAGTTGCAATCTCAATGCGGCTTGTTTCTCCTCAGGCGTTACTTTCATCTCGTACAGAACCTCGATGTCTTGTGCTGAAGAAACTTCAACTGATGTTTCTGCTACTTTGGTGTCAGTCGTTTTCTCAACAGGTGGAAGTTTTTTCCTTGATTCGTCGATAATATCTTTAAAACCATTTGCAATATCGGGTGTTTTAAAGCGGCACGCGAAAAGTGTGTGCTCAATTTCTCCATCGCTATAATCAGCAGCATTCCACATCCATGTCTTATCGTCTTTTGGCTTCAATTCCATATTGGGGAGCACAAAATGATTTAAACACAATTTCAATACTTGTTCCCGTCTCATTACTAATCTCAACTTGCCGGTCTCTTTGTGCCGCAATAATTTTATGTCTCCCAAGCCACGTTCTTTCCATTCGTTTTTATCAAACCTAAACAGCTTTGCTCTATGACTGTAAAGCACTTCTTCGTCCTCTTCGCCTGTCTTAACTTCGATCTTATCCGGCAACGGAATTAATGGCATGAAATGAATATCATCGTTTTCCTCTACCTCTTCCTCGCTATTTTCGTCACCACCAGATTTTGTTGGAGATGACTTTGGCACAAGATTAAACCCGAACGATTTTCCTGGGGTTCCAAAGACGAATGTAGAATCTTTATTCGTCGGCGTGCCTGATCGTTGCTGCATTCCAAACACGAATTTTGCGCCCGATGTGTCCACTTTTGTATCAATTTCCGTAGTTATCGAGGACGCAGATTTAGGATCTGTCGAAGCATCATTAGAGGTGGGAAAACGAAACGAGAAGCCAGCTGATTTAGGAGCATCCTGCGGAATACCAAAGCTAAACGTAGGTGTAACCGTTGAGGAACTTGTACTTATCTGGAAACCATCAGTTTTTGGTTTAGGTGGAAGAGATGGGTCCTTTGGTGTGTCACAGGCGACGCAGTAATTACTTTCAGCCGCGTTAACTATTTCGCAACATGTACACTTCCACGAACCAGTAGGCGGTTTAAACATCTGGGAAAGAGGTATTTGATTCGAAGCAACTGTACTTGAAGCACTTAATTTAGTTGATGCGGAGGGACGCGACGTCTCGCAAGCTATACATTTTGTATCGGATGCGTCGTTCCTTGTGTAACAACTGCTACATTCCCATGATCCAGCAGGCGGTTTAAACAATTGGGAAAGAGGTACTTGGGTCGAGGTGACTGCACTTGAAATGCTTGATTTGCTGGTTGCAGAAGAGCGTAGCGTTTCGCAAGCTATACATTTCCCATCCGATGCACCGTTTCTCGTGTAACAAGCATTGCATTCCCATGAACCTGCTGGTGGTTTGAACATTTCCGACAAGGAACCCTGAGTTTTATTCGATTGCGCATTTTGAGCTTCCGGTTTCTTCAAGTTTTCCGCAGTAACACAATCTTTCACCATTTTCTGTTGGTTACTAGTGATTAGATTATAGAATTGGGAAGCTTGGGAGGACATTTTAAATGTCGCTGCGAACATTCCTGTTTTATTGTCCGGCCCGTATTGAATGCTCCAATTGACGATTGTATTGCTACCGTTTTTAAATGAAAACAGTAACTTGGCTAGAACATTGTAATTATAACATATCTTTGAACTGTTCTCGTCTATCATAAATAAGCGGATTTTATTTGACTTTGAACTCCATAAAATCTTCATCTGTCCGGTACCTCTGTTCTCCCATTGTTTTGTGTCATTATTATAATATTGAAGATTAACTTTTTCGTTGAACAGCACTTCTTCGTATTCAGTTTGTGTAGCTGACTTATCTGCATCCTGGACACCCACGACGATGCTTGCAGCTGGCGCAGGAGCATGGGGCCTTCGAAGCGTGAACTGTACATTCTCATTGGCAACAGTTGTGGTACTGACTGGCTGCGAGGATAAAATCGATACGTTGTGATTACTAACGGTAGTTTGTACTGTTGTTACGGCCGACTGCAAAGGTGTGGTTGTTTTCGCGAAGGAGAATGTAAATTGAGACGCAGGACTGGTGGTTACAGTGGTTACACTTTTCTGCGCCGCGCTTGTGAAACTTCCAATGTTTGTTGTAGTTTTGTTAAACGTGAAACCAGCAAACGGGCTGATCTCCGTTTTAGGTGAAGCTTTCGCTGGTTCGATAGTAGTTACTTTTTGGACAATCGGGTTTGAAGTAAATGAAAATCCGCCGATGACCGTCGTAGCCGCAGTGGTCTTTGATACATCCGGCGTAACAGTTTCCGTAGTTGCGATTACCTCGGTAGATTGTTTCTGAACAGTTGGTCCAGAAGCGAACAGTGTTTGCTCCGCAGGTTTCGTTTCTGGCTTCGTCTTTTCCTGTTTCTTAACACTATTCGATGCAATATTAGTTTTCGTTGATGTTCTGTCGGTAGCTTCAACTGTTTTCTCAGGGGACTGGACTAAGCTTGCTTTAGCTTTATCGAAATGTTCCTTAAAAGAAATTCCCTCGCTGACGGTTTTGAATTTAATACAAAACTTTTCTAATTTCAATTCTCCGTCAGCGAAATCGTGTGCAACCCAGAACCACGCTTTTTCATTATTCGCTTTAGCAGTTAATTCCATATCCGGCACAAGATAATGGTTTGCGCATACTTTAAACACTTGCTCCCTGCGCATAACTAAACGAACCTTTCCTTCCTCGTTCTTAAGTAATTTAACGTTACCTATACCGCGTTCTTTCCATTCGTTTTCCACAAAACGATAAAGTTTCGCTCTAGCGCAGAAGAGCAACTCTTGACCCTCTTCTCCGGTAGTAACTTTAACCTTGGCGGGTAATGGTATAACGGGCTTAAAATCTGGTATCGGGTCATGTTCGTGATCCGAACTGTTCGGTGATCCAGTCGAGCAGATAGCAGCATCTTGCTTCGGTGTTTCCAGAATAGAAATATTCGCAGGTGTAGTCGTGAGAGTATTTGATAACGGTGGCAAGTTTACCGTCGTTGGTATAGTAGCTTGAGAAGGCATAGAAATCTGATAGCAATGAGGAACAGATTGCTCCGTGGTAATCGGTGTAGAGGTACTTCCTTGCCTAAAATGTGGAGGAATCGTTACGCTGAGCGTTGGTTGAACAATCGGTGCTGTAGTCGGAAGAGTGTCAGAAGTGGTGATAGCAACGTTAACTGGTGGAACTTTATTTACAGGTGCATCTTTTATGATTGTCTCTGATCTTGACGTTTCTACCTTTTGCAGCGGTATTTGCAACGATTGGTTTGCTGGTGGCACAAATAGACCTTGTTGGAGGATATTCTCAGGCATTTTCGATCTAGTATTAGGATATAATACCGGCATTGAATAAATGTTTGGAGGATACAAGGAAGGAATACTTTGAGCGTTTGGATCACTAAATGACATTCCTGGATAATATCCTTGGAAGGTAGCAGAAGGATATACGAACTGAGAGTACGGATGCCTATGAGAGGACTGAAAAATACTTCCGGATATCGAGGACGCGGCACCTGATTGATTCGCATTGTAGTTCAAATCGTTGTAATCATCTTCGCTTAAAATGCATAAATCTTCTTCTAGATTAGGATTAACATTAACTGTTTGAGTACGCTGCTTTTGAATCTCTTTTCGTAACTCTGCCACTTCTTTTGCTAATTTCTCGACCTTCTCCATTACTGTTTTATTTAATTCTAATATAGCCTTATTTTGTTCAGTTATCGACTGTATCATGCTATCCTTCGAATGAATCATTTGATTTATCGACCGAATTTGAGCGTCGAGACGTTCAGGACTCGGTCGTGCTTCGGAACGATTCCGGGATAAATCCAATATATCTTGATGTTGCGGTTTATAAGGGGTACTAGACTGCTTCGGTGTACGATGAGCATTCTTTTGCGGTGTACTCAGTGTATTAACTGAAGCACTTAATCCTGTTAGTGTTGGTAAGGCCGTGTTTGTAACTGCTTGATCAACAGCACTATGAGCAGAGGAATAACTTTCATCCGACATCCCATCGCATTCGTTCCTACTTAAATCGCCTCGTGATAAATCCAAATCAATCCTTTTCAATTTATTCTCAATATCTGTAATGTGAGTCGACAGTTCTGAATTTAGAGGATGTTTTGGATCCGTTCCTGGACTACGCAAACGATCCAACGTTAGATAAAAACATTCTCTTGCTTTCGAAAGCATAATTATATGTTGCGATCGCATTTCAGATGTTAAATTCTCCCTAGGTATAGAATTGACGATTTCATCTGCAAGCTTCTCATACATCTGACCTTGTTGAAACGAAGCATCCGGACACTTCAGCGCTTGTAGCGCACTTATCGCTTTCTCATATTGTTTGCTGCGTACGAAACGTTGAGCTAAGAGCAATTTACCTTCTTCTAGAGCTTTCGCCAATTCTGCGTTATTCATATCCTTTCCTTGGAAATTGAAAAATTTCGAATTAGTTATACGAATAACTTGATTGTTTTGCAATCTTTCGAGAAGTGGAATTGCTGCCGACCAATACATTTCAGATCGTGCCTCTAAATCTGGTATGTCGCTGCTCTCGTGATCTGATTCTCTTAACGTATCAGCTCTATAATGAAACATTCTTGCCAAGTGAACTAAAAGAGTAGGATGCAAGCCATGATTTCCAAGACAACGAATTACTTCTAGACCTCTTTGCAATTCTAATCTCAAATCTCCAAGATCATCGTCGAACGGTTTTTGTTTATCCATAGTGTACACTTTATACGCATAAGACCACCACTGTTCTTGAGCGACAGTACAAAGAGTGTTTGTAAGATCTGCCGGCAGTATATGTAATTTGTCAGGGTTTGAAAGTCCACCAAATTGTTGCTCTTCAATTACTGAAGATGCACAGAAAATTGCAGCATTTAAAAATGCATCGATATCAAGGCGGCTTAAACTGTCGGGGGCTGCTTGATGTAAATTGTAAACGGAAAATTGTAATTCACAAAACACACGCGACGTTCGATTTGGATGAGGTTCGTCGTCTTTATTTTGTGAGCCATAAGGTCGAGCTCTTAAACCAAGCCAAACTTGATGGTGAAGCGAATCTGGCCACACTTCTTCCGATATTTCATCGAATCGTCTTAACTCGTTGTAAGAACATAAACGTAGTGGTGGATTCGCTACCGAAGTATTTATGAAATACGATGTTACTTTACCATCTTGATATAATCGACCGATAAAGAGTCTTTGATATAGTCGTTCTCGCCATGAACTTGTACAAAATTTGTCAATTTTATCTAGCAGTTTCTTAGTATTATCTCGAGCATAATTTTGAAGCACATGACCAGCCTGGCTACATCTGTACGATCCTTCTCTGTACCATATATGCACTTGATTTTTTAGTTTATCCTTCAAATGCATAGTCCATATAGTAGTTGGGTCTATAGGTGCTACATGTAATGCAGTTAACAGGAGAGGTCCGCACAACCTTCCCGCTTCTGACCAACTATCTTCACCTGCCTTAGTTTTTCTTAAAATTAAACATGCCAAATGAAAATGTAATTGACCCCACATGTGCAGTAACATGTGTTCAATAAAGGCAGGATTATTAGAAAAGTTTTTTGATTTAAATTCGGATAGGCTTTGATCAAAACTGAAATATAAATTCTATCAGTTTAAGAACATTAAATACATACATTTCTCTAATGAAATACAATTTTTATTAAAAATATACTTACTTAAATACTGCTTGTGTGGCATCTATTATACTCTTTTTTACAATGTTACCTTGCTCTTTAAGACAAAGTGCTGCATATCTTTCTAATACCGAAATATAAAAGATCCAAAATGTCCAATCTGACTGTTTACTTTCTTTACATTTTACAAGCAATTCACTTAATGACTGATACCAAACAATGTTATTTCTATGACTATATGTCGCTTCTATTCCATCAGCTTGATTATATGCATCCTCGAGCCTATGGTTTCCTACATAGTGTTTGAGTAACTTAACTTGCAGATGTACATCAGTTTGTCTCACTGATAATTCAGCTAAAAAAAAAAGATTACATCCTCACAAGTATATGTAATTATATTATGCAACTTTTGTACAATCATAAAATAAATTTCTACTAACGTACAGGTAATAAGTTTTTCTAGATCATCATCATTACCGTTTGGTTTGTCTAAAGTTAATATTTTTTCCTTTAGCTCAAAAACTATTGGATGATGTGGAAATTTTTTATCAGCTCTTTCCGCCCAATACTTTACTTTATTCACATCTACATTCACAGCCATATCAGACAGTAGTTCGCATACTAAAAAAACATTAGGAAGCAACTTAAAACATAGAACAACAGATTCATAATATCGAATCATACCTTTTAGAAGAAGATCATCTTGCTTTGGTTCTAATTCAAGAGATATTTTGTAGTGCGTGAAAGCTCCTACTTTCTGTCCCAATGCTTCAAAGGCTTGACCCAGTAACTTATGAGCCGCTGCGGATTTATCTCTTATTTCCAAATAATTAGAAACATACTTTTTCGCAGATTCATAATCTCCAACTTGATAATATAATTTTGCGATATTATAACACCGAAGGTTTTTCTACAAATTAAATTAAACGTATCTAATGTATATTAAATATATTATAGTGTGATTTCGTAGTGATATCAAGTAACAGTCAAGCGTCATTAAACAGAAACAAAAATAAATAGAAAAATACTTATCAGTATGATTGGCAATTGAAATATGATTAAAAATATTTGAGCACATGCGAACTGTAATATTCAGTGGGAAATGTGACATAAAATTTTATTTCTTAATAGAAACTAACTATTTTATACACTTAATTTACGAAAAGCCGCCAAACACCGTTATATAGAGGTTACTGCATGTGCATGCCATGTATCGTATTCAGAATCAAGTCAAGGCCTTCACTACTATATGATGCTCTTGACATTAGACAGAAATATGTAATTAAAGTTAATATATAACTAAACTGTATTTAAAGTGAACGTGAATTTTCTAGCAAAAAAATCACTGGATAATTCGACGTAACAAATTAACAGAGGTATTCGATAATGATTGGAAGTAACGACTTCTTCTTCGAAAATTAACCTTACCTCCTCTGAGCTTTTAAGCTTGATAAAAATGTCTTTCACGTGTCGGTCAACATCCTTTTTTGATCGGAACATTTTCACCTTTCTTTCAACAATCACTAAAGGAATTAATGATCGAATACTCGTTTTAAATGAAACTAAGAACACCGTTATGTGGTACGAACGCCACGATAAGACTTCTCCCGCATCACAAAATTCTTTCAAACGGTCTCGTCGAAATCAGAAATACCAAGTTAGGTGCTGCCCTCTGCTATACCTTTCGAATTATTGAAAACAAATGTAACTTTCTTACAAAATGTAATTATCGCACAACAATTGTTTAAGTACTTATCAAAAATCAAATTTACTGTTTCATACTTTGCATCTTATAAATATTGTCGTGAATTATGAAATTAATGTTGTCTAGTAACTGGAATTAGTGTGAAGTTAGAAGTAAAATTCAAAATACCAAGCAGACAGCCAATGCAAAGGATCGAATCGTACATTGTTTACAATTTTTCTTCTCTTCGTTTTTGATTGCATCTGAGAAATAATGTTTTATAGTTTTGTGTATAAAGTACACAACCCCCGATGATTTTATGATATGTTAGAATTAATACCATAGAGAATGTGTATAAATAAAGTATTGCACAGTTGGAGTGTATTTATTTTTAAATTAACACAAACTTTGAAAGCATTATTAAAATTGTATCTAAATAATTTTATTCGAATTAAGTATGAAAATAATGTAGATATATTATATCGTAGTAACAATTTCTTGGTAGTCTTTAAGCCGTATGATATGTGCATTAACAGTAATAATCCTGAGAAAAAGGTATACACAGAACAATTCCATAAATAAGAAGTACTGTTTGTCAGTTTGATATATATACTTGTTTTTAGGATACATTACAATATGAGATAAAGAAAATTTTACCAAACTTGGCCAATTCAAATCTATATCATGAGTTTCATTTTGTACACCGATTAGATTATGTAACAAGCGGTGTAATATGTATTGCATTAAATAAAGAAGCAGCTAGAGCTGCCTCTAATACATTCGAGACCAGAACAGCCAAAAAATTTTACTTAGCATTACTCCATGGTCACATTCATAAGCCTTATCTTATTATAGATAAAGCAATTGGTTAGTGATTAGAATAAGAAGTAAATAATTGGAGAACTATTTACAAGCATAATAATTTTATGTCATTAGGAGTCGATGCGAGAGAAAAGAAGGGAAACCATAAAATGTGCATTGATGATAACATATTTTGCGAAAGACCAAGAAAATCTTTTACAATTCTTGTAGTATTAGAAAGGGGCTTTAGAAACGGAAAACCAGCTACCAAAGTATTATTGTGTCCTGGTACAGGTAGAAGACACCAATTGAGAGTACACTGTTCGCATATTGGTCATACAGTGATAGGAGATTATACCTATAGTGAAAGGAAAGATGTAGAACCTTATAGAACATTTTTACATTCCTTCAGGTACTATATTTGCACATACAGATTATATGTACATGTATATTTACATTTTCTTATTTTTTAAGGCTGATACTGAATAATGATATTGAAAACTTAGATGTAAGGAGTACAGATCCATTCTTAGCTTGTGATCCAAAAAATCAGTGGTCGCCGACGACTGTTGTAAGAGTGTTAGATGAAGATATATTTTCTTATATTTATAATCTTATGCAAAATAAAGTAAATTTTTAGTTTTCTTTCAATTCAATTTATGCTATTGCCTTCAACCCAGATCCTTGTATTTCAAATGAAATAGTTATTTCTGATAAATGCGATGACAATTTAATACAAGCATATCTTAAGGAATCTATTCTATAAAATTCTATGGAATTAGTTATCATGCTTAACCAAGTTGTTCCTAAAGCTGGTTTTGCATTCAAATTGTCATTAAGCACATTACTATGTGCTGTTCCTGTTACCTACATATAAATTTTTTGTAAATTATGTAAAATTAAATGATACTCGATAGTGCACAAGAAGTTTGCTCTTTTTACCTGATTAATACAAATTACACAGATGTTACTTTTGCATAACTTATGTAATTGTTGTCCAATTGTTCTTAAACTCTTTGCTCTATTATTAGATACATCTTTCCAATCCTCTATCCTATATGGAGCAGCAATTGAATCTACAACTATTAATCCTATCTTTTGTGCAGACATTAATATTGGTATTCTATGAAGCAAACATATTTCTAATTGCCTCTACAAAAATAAAAAGCATTGTATATTATACTAGTAAGGTTGGTAAATTGATTTAAAAGTAAATTATGATTACAATAGTTGAAATATGCTCCACAAATACAGAGTCACCGTTTATTTCATATTTTTTAGCAATTTCTAACTTTTGTATCAATTCTTGCAATCTTCTTGATGGAAATACAGACTCGGTACAAATATATACTGCACCTATAAATAATTATTAAAAAATATAGTTAGAAAGAAGTGTCAAAGAAACAGCAAAGAAATGGAAAGCATTAATGTTTATTCATGGTGTAATTAAATGTCTAATTTGTAAAGTACCAGCGGCAAAACCACCCTCTGTTTCAGGTAACTGTACCGTTAAACATAATTGTAAAGCTAATTGTGTTTTTCCTGTACTTGCGGCGCCGTAAAATTGTGTAATTCCGCGAGTACTGATACCACCTTGAAGTAATGCATCAAACTTCGAACAACCAGTTGTGAGATACTTTTCACATTCCTTTATTGTTTTTGCATTTTCTTATTTAATAAAGCAAAATGAAAAATAACATAATTCATTTACTATTTTAATATTTATACACATATATATATATACATAAAATGAAATGTTAATACCAAAATAGTCTTCCATTATATTTTTAATCTAACAATGTTTAATGGATGTTATTATTAATAGATGTTATATACAAGCGTGTTAAAAAATGATCTTATTGTGTTGAAGAAGTTCTACATATATAGTACACTTATACCGTAAACAGGAAATAGATGGCAGCTTCTACAAAACACTTAAATAAGAAACGAACTAAACTTATAGAATTATTTTAGGGATACGTATGCAAGGAACAGCATGTTTCTAATTGTATTGAATAAGAAACAAACATTTTTATTATTTTTCTTTTTAATTTTTGAAAGGTAAAATACACAAGGAACCATATTTTCCTTATATTTAATATTTTAATGATACTTTAATCATTATTTCTTTTTTAAAACTTTTTCTTTCCTCTTCTTTACATATTTTTTTATTTTAGTTTTCCTTTTTTCAGCCTGCTGCTCTTTTACAGCCTTTTTCCTTGCCTATAATTAAATGTATTGCAGATTATGTTATGTAATATATTATATATAAATATTTGCATTGTAAAGAATAATTACATTACCTTTTTACTATCTGGACTTTCATTTCGCGGCCGAGCTGAGTTAACGAACTTTGATTCACTTTCTACTACATTTTCATCCTCTTCAGAATTGCTAGTCTCTTCAGATGAATCATCTGACTCTTCAGCACTAACTGTTTCCTTAGAATCTTTAGACAAAATTTCAGGGGTGTCTATTGGTGTTGACAGGTCTGCTTTCAAACCAACAAGAGTTTTATATATCAAATTCTCTTTCCCAGATTTAGCAAGTTTGATGTCACGTTCAATATCGATAACCTAAACATGCTCATATTAAAATGTATACCTGTGAAAATCAATATGCATATACCAGTTCAAATATACAACCTATTTTATGTGCCTACATTTATTGTTTCCTAACATTACCTGAGTTAGATTTTGAGGAATATAAGCCTGCTTGAATACTTGTTCTTCTATTTCTTCTTTAGGGTTAGCCTCTTGCTCGTTCTGTTGCGTCATTTGTTCTGATATTGCATCTAAATAGCTGTCCATATTTTCCTCGGTTACTGTTGGATCTGTTATAAAATCGAATAATGCCTTGACAGTCATCACGCCTACTTCATTCTTCTTGAAAAACTCTGAAAGGAAAAAGAGTCCAATATTATAATTTAGAAAATTATAGTGAAGTAACTTAGTAATACTCTAGTAAAAGTATTTATTCTTATTTACCAGTGATGTTTGTACAATCTTTCCGTAGGAACTCAAGTGCCATAGGATGATCATGTTCAACCGCTTGAGATACATCTATTATTACAATAGATCCATCATGATACAGCATGTTATATTCACTTAAATCAGCATGAACAAGCTTGCACTTGTTATACAATCGCCACATTGTTTCAATGCATTCTCTATACAATTTTCTTGGTTTAGAAGCGGTGAGAACTACATCTTTTAATTTTGGAGATGGCCAACCATTGGTCCCTATGAAGTCCATCAATAATACGTGACTACGTAGAAGAATTGGTTTTGGCGCATTTACTCCACCTTGCTGAAGCCGTATCAAGTTTCTAAATTCTTTCTCTGCCCATGTTCGTACCATTTTCCGTGGATTATGACGACAGTATCCATGGCGAAAACGAAACTCTCCAGTTACATATTTGTCTCTATCCTTAAATTGCAAAATTGATGTTTTGTATATTTTTATTGCAAATTCTATTTTTGTCTTTGAAGTTGCATGATAAACATTAGCTTCCTTTCCAGTCGAGATACACCCATTAATTTCTGCGATTATACCTTGATTTAAAAGTTTAAACAATATCATTCTTGTACGAGGATCTAACACCTGTTCAACGGTTGCACGATCATGCTTGTCTTTTGTTCTAAGCCTATCTTTCTCCGCCCGTTTGTCATTTTCAATAAGAAGGTTTGCAGCATGTCCTGGCAATGATGATGGACCCTCATACTGTTCTATATTAATTTTGTTAGCATAACGACGAAATAATTTATCCGATGGTTGATAGTTTGTAATCTTATTAGAAATATTCTGAGCATTAACACTTTTTGCCTGAATATTTTTCACAATATCCTTTGTACCAGTTCTTTGATCCTCATTCCAAATAAGATCATCGTCTTCTAAATCATCATCATTATTAATGTCATCATCTCCTTCTTCTTCTTCTTCTTCTTCTTCGTTATTCGAAATACGTAATTTATGTATATCTTTGGAAAGTTTATAATGAAATAGTGGTTGTCCTCCAGAAGTTTCTAACCTGTAGTCAAATGAAAAATAAAATTAATATAATGAAAAAACTGACTAAATAACATACACACCTTATCTCAGTTTCATCAGCATCACTGAATTGACCTTCTTCATTATGTTCATACATAGCGAAATTCTATTGTTCTATATTTTTCTATTTTTTAATAAATATATGTACATACGTATCTTATAAATCACCTGTATTAAGATACTTTTCGGGGTTATAATCAAGATGTTTCTCTGATGCGAAAAATATGGAATGAAACATAGGATGAGTATGTACGTATGTATATAGATACACTTATAATTATGATATAAACATTTCAACAATTTTACCAAATGATATATTATTCAATCTAGAAATTTTCAATAATTTTTTTAATGTTTTACATTTTGGCATTCCTTCTTAAATACAGGTAAGTTTTCCATGGACTCTCTACAATTTATATTATCCATGATTAACACGTGAAAATATTTTGTTTACACGTATCACTATTTAAATTGTAAAACTCTTTATATATACTGCGATGACAAAGTGTAACATAATAATTCGAATTTTTCATCCGCAAATGTAATTGCACTTTTAATTTAAATAATATAGAGTAACAGAAATATGTATGTTGTATTACAATGAGATATTTAAAAGTTCTTCTCGTGTTTCGTGAACGTTAAATTGTCACATAGAAAATAGATAAATTATAAAAGAAAAATATATCAGAATAATATATATATCTGATTTTGTCTTTTGTATGAGAAATTAATACATATTATGACATTAAATTTTATACTGTAATTAAAAATTTCTTTTTCTTCTTTATAATAGGTAATATAAATGATACAAGATTTTTTTCAGATTTTATAAACGCTTGTTACCCTGTGAAATCATTTAAAAACATGATTACTGGATATAAGTATTATGTTTCTTTGTTCAGAAGCTATAAGAATTCTTTACCCTTATAGATATTGTTGATTAGGACTTAGTTGATTATATACACTGTCATTGTCTTTATTTGTTTGAAATAAGTAAGAGATAAATAAGTAATAATTAAATGTTTGGCAACATTGTATGAAAAGTTAACTGTTTGTAATAATTCACTTTTTTCTTGTAGGCAGCGATTTGAAATTTTAAATATACAAAAATGCAAAATATTATGCAATCTATAGGACAGTGTAATGCTATTTGTTATGCATCTTATAGAACTGCAGCAAAGATGCAAGTCCTGCACACAGAGCTCAGTAGTATGTCTAAATTACTCTTATTTCCTACTATTATTAATAGATAGTATATAATATCAATGTATTTTATTTTTTATAGTGCAGTATGTTCAGTTAGAATTAATTGCTGGAGTCTTTGAACGTCACAGGCTTTCAATTACAGAAAATTGTGTAAATTTAGAGCCAAATGAGATCGAAGATGTTCTTTCCGATATCTATTTTGCGGCATGTAAAGAAAATAATACCAATTTTGATATTGATCTTGCGACAAAACTTGCATTGTACTATATCTTGACTGCATTTGATAAGTATGATATTTTAAATATATTATTACTCAAAAGCTGTTAATTAAAATTGAAGCAATAGGTAATATTTTATTATTATCATACAAATATTATAAATGTTATAGACAATGCACTAGGACTGTTTCTGTATTTTCTATGAAAGTTGCTTTAATATTAATCAGCTCTGGAAGATTACAAGAAAAATATGGATATCTCTATCAACAATTAGCTGATCATAATGCATGCTTATCTAGAGCTAGCTTACATACATTATTAACAAATATTTGTAAAATTGCGGAAATGCTTGGAGAAAGTGCAATATATGGCCCTCAAAGTATTCAGTCACATATTGATAAGTGTTTTTCAAAGGTATAATTAAATTATATATATATATAAATTTACAAGTAAATTATAACATCTTGTAACAGTCTCAAGGATGTCTTGGAGTTACTGAATCTGAATTTGCAATATGGATTATGGAGGAGCCTCCTTTGCTTGTTTGGTTAACAACATTTAATCGCATAAAATCAGCTGAGCATAGTATGTGGATATTACAATCTAAAAAATTCAAAAATTAAATTGGTAATATAATAAGTACCTTGTTTCTTCTTTTCAGTTGTACATAATGTAAGATGTTCTTCCTGTAAAACAACACCAATTCAGGGACCACGATATACATGTTTAAAATGTACAGGGTATCATCTGTGTCAGAACTGTTTCTTATATAGTAAAATATCAGGAAAGCACAAATTGAAGCATCCAGTTCGTGAATTTTGTACCAAGGTACGATGATATGGATGTACTTAATTTTTTTCTCGCATAAAACATTATGCATAACATTTTTTTAGACTTCAAATCGGGAGATAACAAAGTTAATTATTGAATTAATAAGAAACAAATTAAGACTGTGCCCTGCTAGATCTATTGAATTAAATATTGATGATCAAACTCCGCATATAAACAGGTTATTAATTGTAGTCAGTATTATAATATACAAATGTATTTTATAAATGTTATGTTCTCTTTTCATAAAAATCTGTTTCAGTGAAGTAATACATACAGAATGTGAATCAGTAAGGAGCACAATGAAAAGACGAGTTCTAAGTGATCCGCAAAAAGAACTTCAAAGTATAATTACACATCTAGAAGAAGAAAATAAACAACTACAAGTTGAATTGCTTGATATACAAGGAACTAAAGCAGAAAGACTTCAGCGACACAGAGCTACAGTTGAATCTCAGCTACAACGTTTAAAACTGTTAAAAGTATTTCATTGTCTTATAATAGTTGTTGTTATCATAAGTATCTGATAAGATAATCTGAATATTCTCTTAACTTTTTACAGAAATATTTATTTACTGATAAAATTTGTATGCAACAAGTAATTAATCACATGCAAAGTACACCAATGATTCCTCCACTTTCATCGAGATTGACATCTTTACCTATCAATTTTGAATTAAGTCCAATTATTCGTCAAGAAAATACAGAACAAGTTTCAAATGTAAATGATACAGACATGTTACAAGCAAATAATTTCAATCCAACTGAAGATTGTATTAGCGAGGAAAATCGTGATGTTATTGATTCTGAAGAAGCATCTACCAGCTTAGGTACCAGTAATATACTAGAACCTACTCAAATAGAACTGAGTACATGGATAGGAGGTATGTTATATTATTATTTTTTATTACTTTTATAAAGCTTCTATAATATCTAAAATTATACATTAGGTACAAAAAGATCAGAGATAAACCCGTCTGATAGTGGTTTCTCTCAGTGGTTGAATACTAATAATGCTGATTGCAAAGAAGAAAAATATTCAATGAAAGCTATGGCATCTAATACTGAAAATGGATCACCTTTAGTTGTATCCGATTCTCTCATAGGTATACACAGAGATAATACACCATCTTCCTTGCAAAGACCTGATAAACATTCACAACATAGTAGTTTACAAAATATTCAAGGGGATTTAAACGATATATTAGATAGATTACAAAATATGGTTACAGATGATCGTTTACTTGATGGTAAGTTATCATATTTTAAATGATACATAATTCGTTTTTACATGAATACTTTCATAAAAATACATTTTCCAGATCCCTATGTAGCTAGCGACAATTGTAAATTGAAACGCGCCACATCAGAAATGGAAGACTTATTAACGGGACTCATTCAAGGTATGGAGTCTCGCAAAAGTAAACTTACTACTATTGTGTGATAAATTTATTAATTATAATTAGTATTTTGAAATCTCAACGTAAATAGTTACAAAATAAATATTTCCGTCCATATTTTTAATTACTCATAATTAAGTGAGGTATTACTATCAATTTTTAATAAATACGTAATGTAAACGTAATCTATAAAAATAATGTACAATATAGTAACATTAAAGCAACATTTTTTTACACATTCATAAGAGAATGCGAGTATTTAATTTAAAAATATTACAATTCTTATTTTTAATTTATTTTAGATATAAGTTTAAAAAAAGAGAGGGGGGAAGGTATTTGCGTAAGATGAACATATAAAATATTGGAATATGTAGTAATGCTTTTATCTATTCTTTGTTGGATTGCTTATCAAAATAAGCATTAAATCTTTTGTAAAAAGATATATAAATATGATTCATCTTTTCGATGAATGGACTAGATTATTATTTAATATAATAGTTTATATATTAGCAGTATAAAATATGTTCTATTAGACCTTATAGTGTATGTAATACATCATTACATATCTTTCTCAACTAATAATGTATCTGTTAAATAAGTAACTTTAAGTAATCGCGAAAAATGTGATTTCTCCGATGGTAGGTTTACAGTCCATGCCAGTACACGTATGTTACGGTCAGACCATTCCTGTATAGTATGCCTAAAAAGATAATGTGTATAGTAAAGATTTATAGTAATTAAAACATGTTATTATTTAACATGTTATAAGCACTGTAAACGTTTATCTACATACGGATTTAGTGCATCTTTATGTAACAATACAGCTGATACACCCACAACATAATAAAAAAAATGGTGGAACATCCAATCGTAAATATAATCAAGTATACAAGCTGCTAGATGTTTAAATATATTCCTATATTTCTTTAAAGATGGGGTATCCAAAGGTGAATATATTGTTCTTGAAAAGAATTGCGGTCTCCATGTTAAACCTGCTACAATTTTTGGTTCCTTTCTTCTAATCTGTAACAACAGAATTTACAGATCAGTTATTAATCATATTGATATACATACTTATTACAAATTGATTTTTCATTATCATTATTGACATTTCTTTTTACCATATATACAACTTTAGGATTAAAACTGGATACAACTGCTCTTTGATACATCTTTGGATATTTTTTGTATGTATCTAAAACTATTTGCACCATCTCTGCAGATGATTCTTTTATATCGATGATCATTCTCTGTTCATTAGATAAACATGTCTCTACGGCTTCGTGAAACATTGGAATTTTTTCACCATTGACAAATTTGTGTCTGCAATATATGTGTAAAATTGCATTTAAATATGTTTGAAATATTTTAGAACAGAAGAAGTACTAGAAGTTAATTTACTGAAGTGGATGGTTGTGGGTAATATCTAATTGCTTTAATTGATCCCAAGTCATATCCTTAAGAGTTCCAACTGTACCAGTAACTCTGTCAACTGTTGCGTCGTGAAATATTATAGGCACATTGTCTTTTGTAAGAGATAGATCAAATTCAATCGCACTACAGCCTCTCTCTTTGCACTACAAAGTATTAATTATAATCGATTGTTGTTTTATATATAAAAATATGTTAAAATATATTGCATAAAATATATTGCAGTAAATCTCTTGTTAGTAACTACTATATTAGTGTCTACCTAATTCAAACTAGTTAATAATAGAAGGAAAAAAGAAGGCAAATGAACTTGTTATTCTTTTTCGGGAACAATTGCTTAATGCGAAAGCAAAAACTATTATTCTATATAAGATTTTACGTTACGAAAGGCTGTTAAGCTGTTCTCAGGGAAATCATATCCTCCACCACGATGAGCCACCACTCGCATGCAATATTGTTCTCCATTACCATGATTTTTGGACATGGCATTATCTTTTTTTAATGAAAGAGGATTTACACCGAGTACTTCTTGTGCAACGCTCGAATTTGGTTGTGGAATCCTGGCTATCTTTAATCCAATTGCGATAATGAGAGAACCCCAAACAATCCATGGTGTGCCAAAATCATAAAAAATACTTATTAAAATGTTCCAAATAGTTTGTAAAACCATCCACAATAAAGCGCTGTTCAAAATTAGTTCAACAGTTCCATGCATCTTTTAAAGAAACTCTTTTTTTTTTAGTCTTGTTAACGGTTTTTTAAAAGGAAAATGTGAGTCAATAGCTTTACACATACAAAGATTTCAACTGATATTGCTCTATAACACACTTAATTACTTGACATGTATATGCTTGCACATTCTTGTAAGTACTCTTTAAGCTTCTGAATATATGTGTTACATATATGCAGATAAGTCTGATAACGTTTGTTTATACGACAGTATCAATATCTAATAACGTGATAATTCAATATCTCAATATTCCTGAAACATTAAATATTTCTTTAATAAAACATATTCTCTCCCTTGATGTAATTAAAATCTTAGTTACTACATGTTATCCGAATTTTAGTAAATTATTAATTAGAATCATTATCCTATTCATTTTATTACATTTTGTAATATAATTTCGATAAATGCAAGTGACAATTACCAAGTTATATGTATTTAATTAATATGAAACTTGGTTAAAAAAATGTTAATTCTTTCAACTACAAATGTTTTCACAACGTGCGATCTAGTGTTAACATTTTTATGAAAGAAAAGTTATTTATTAAGAAATGTTTGATTTTGTATAACAAGAATATATAGGTGACGTATTGTATTACACAATGTAATCGCGTATTGGTACTACTGATGCTCAAAACACACTATTACCAATTCTGTAGAACGTGTACATACATAGGATGTCTGAAAGAGACGCACACCTACCCATGTATATGTATTTCTATGTAGAAAAATTATAATTTTTTTACTTTTCTTTTACCCGTCATTACCATGGAACTGAAAAAATAAAAAATAACATTAAGCAACGAATGAAGTAAAGTAAAAGGAATTCAGTTGTTTAATGTATATAAGCAGTATTTTTGTGTTTGGTGTTATATTGAAAAATGATTGTATGCTTTAGGATAATAAGTATATTGTAAAGTGTAATCGATTACACGAAGATAAATTATTTAAGCAGAAATGTCACATTTAAATCAAAGGCAAACAATGGGAGATTCGTTAGATTTTTTATCAAAATATCATAGTATATCTAATAAACTGAAAAAGTAAGTATTTTGTTATGTATTTTGGTACGTGAGCTGTTATTTTTAAACTATTATTATAATCTCTAATATTTTCATTTTAGGAGATTCTTACGGAAACCGAATGTTGCAGAAGCAAGTGATCAATTTGGTATGTAATGCGGAAATTGTATGAAATATATCATTGATAAAGTAAGAAGAATGTAGTGCTGTTAATTATTTTTTTAGGGACGCTGGCAAATGAATGTGAACAAAAAGAGTTATGGCAGTATGCAGGCTTGTGTTCATTAGCTGCAGCCAGATGCCAAGGAACACTTGAGAACATTTTTTCAGAGTTAAACTTTTTAGTAAAAGCTGGCAGAGAATTCCTTGTGGCTGATAAAAAAGATAAAGATATAGGATGTCCTTCTATAGGGCAGGAAAATATACAGGTTTATCATTTTTACAAATGTGATTTAAGAAGTAGTTAAATAAATCTGTCAATCATTAAAGTGGCAATTGCTTATATTAGGCTGCAATAAGTTGTTTCGGTCATGCTTTAGCACGTTGTCACAATCAGTCAGGATTCAATACAATGTCGGCTGGATTAGCACTAGAATTAGCGTTAGCTTTGGGTCCTACTCCTGCTGGTACACAACAATTATGTAAAGCTATTGATATATTTCCTACTACAAAGGCAATCAATACATTGGTGTCTTACCATATCAAGCAAGGTATTATTTAAAATTATTTATAAAATTTTATTTGAATCAGATCTAATGATTAAATAGCAAATATTTGATTAGGTGATTATGTATCTGCTTTACAAATTTTGAATGACTTTGTTGAATTTATTGAAAGTTATATTAATGCTGGAGCCAGGGGCAATTATAGTATTATATTACACAGGTATTATAAATAATTGTAAATATAATTTATTTTTATGAGTAGTGATAAGAGTCTTACTTTTCTAATTTTATTAATATATAGGTGTGAAGTGACTAGAGTACTATTGTTACTTATACTTCAACCATCACCACAAAGATTAGCACCTTCTTTAGCACAGGTTTTGGAGAAGTATGCATGGGTGGAAGAAACTACAGATAATGGTAAGCAAGTGCTGGCATTTTTGTTTCAAAGTAGCTTAAGTGGTTGCAATCATATTGTAATTAAATATGTATTACAGATTTTAATATGAGCGAAGATGAACTGTTACTGTTACAATCTTTGGTATTAGCGTGCCAATCACATGATTATCAAGCACTACTGGATTTAGAAGGTGAATTGTGGCTCTATCTAAATGCTGAACAGAAGGAGTTGTTACACAAATTAATTCAAGTATTAACAACACAATAAATTTCCGATGTTACGTTTCAAATACACGAGCAATTAAAAGAATGGTCTAATTTATAAACAAAGTATTTTTCATTTAATTGTATAATTAAGTTTATTCACGTAACATCCCGAAAGAAATATTCCTTTTACATTTTTGTTTTGATTGAATCTTTTTCAATTTTTCGTAACAGACTCTGATATTACTTTCGATTATCTGTTATCTAATTGATTCAATCTGTTAAAAATCATCTGATGATGTAAGCGATAACTGTAAGTGTGTGATTCACGTGTATCTTCCATCGTTTCTCCTGTTCTTATCAAGAAGGCAAGTGAATAGGCGGATGGTGTCTGTGTGAAAGGAAGAACTTGTGCAGTAGAAAGGAAAGACTGTAGAGGGTCGAAGTATATAGTATGCGTGTGTCTACAATGATACGTACGACAGTGTGTATAAGAGGGGACGCATTCCACGAATATACTAAACTCTACTTTCCTATACCAGAAGACGACGCACGTAGCTGAAGCGGAGTCAGTGATTACGCGGACGCGTCCTCGAATCCTTCTGCGTTAGTCTGACGTACTCGTTACACGTGATTTTACATATAATCGAGGTAATAAATAATGTTCTTTTATAAGCGTAATATAATGCTATAGGAGATAAAAGTCCTAATCTATCATAGTATAATATTAATTACTATAAATTATAAATATTGAAAAAGTGAAATAGACATTGCCTTTTTTGTATTTATTACTTTTAAATTGAATTATAATGAAAAGCTGTTAATAAATTTGGAAGTTGCAAATGGTATCCTTGAAAAGCACTTTTTTATTTCTATTTTATATTACATATAAGTAAATAAAGGGATGGTTAAATTTTAATGTTCGTTACACGCACTTTTGTTGTGTAAAGCAACGTAAAAGTTTTCCTCGACGTAGCAAGTCGAAAATTTATACTATTTGAAATGTGTTCAATTTAAGAAAAATGCTGTCCACGTTTAGTTACTGTACGGTAATTAAATAGATAATCATTATGATGATGCTAATTGTTTATATCAATATAATAATAGTAATTTACTACGTGTTTTAACGTCCTTGAACTCAGTTTGGCGCAGGTGAATGTCCGAAACACCTGTGAACTTTACCTTGTACTAGAAATCACACCACTACCTCTGCTTGTGCGAACGTATGTATTATGCATACTTTGTTCGTATTTTAGAAACATGCACTAAATGTAAAATAAAAAATTATAATTTAAAAATTGTAGATTCATATATAAATTCTTTCGAAATCTAGTTTTGAATGAGAACGTGTGTGATGTAATTAAGAAGAGAGAGATTTCCGGTCATATATGTATACCGCATCGATTTGCATAATGTTTGACACGATTAAATTATAAATTCATGTATAATAACTTGAAAAACGATTGCAAAATATTTTGGGAAAGTATAAAGTTTAGTAATTATATCCTTTTTTTTTTAAATAGAACTATGCCCGAAGATTGGAGAACTATTTTTGTAACTGGAGGAGCCGGTTACATCGGTAGCCATTGCATCGTCGAACTTTTGGAGAACGGATACGAGGTTGTTGCAATAGATAATTTTGCTAACAGCGTAACGGAAAGTAGTGGCGAATCCGCAGCTCTTAAAAGAGTGGAACAAATCACAGGGAAGAAAGTCACATTTTACAACTGCGATCTTGTCGATCGAGATAAACTTGAAACAGTTTTTAATAAGGTGCAAAAGATGTAAAAGAAAGGTAGATTTAGAAAACATTTTTACTTTGTTTCTTATATCACATTATATTTCAGCATAAAATAGATTGTGTAATTCATTTCGCTGCAATAAAAGCAGTTGGCGAATCGATGCAAATCCCACTTCATTACTATCGAAATAATATTATTGGTGCCATCAATTTGTTGGAGGTAAGCTAAGATAAATTTTTATATCCTCGTTGTACGGGGGAGATATAAATTAAATTTTTGTTCAAGGTAATGAAAGCCGCTGGCTGCTTTCAATTAGTCTTTAGTAGTTCTTGCACGGTGTACGGAGAACCAAACGAGCTCCCAATTACGGAAGAACATCCGACGGGTGATATATGCAATGTCTATGGAAGAACAAAGTATTTTATTGAAGAAATGCTTAAAGATATATCGAGAGCTGAAAAAGTGCGTATACTTTATATAATCGTTTTAGGTTTATATTAATCGAGAAAATAATTTTTAAAATTTACTAAAAAAGGAAACTATACGAAATACTTGTCAAGGTGTTATTTTTATTTAACAGAATTGGAATATAATTTCTCTAAGATACTTCAACCCAGTAGGTGCTCATCAAAGTGGTTTGATTGGGGAAGATCCTACAAAGTCGTTCACGAATTTAATGCCTTACATAGCGCAAGTAGCTTTAAGACAGAAATCGGAGTTAGTTATTTTTGGAGGCGATTACCCTACGAAAGATGGTACAGGTATATATGCACCGTTTTGTATAATGTTTTTTAATGATACGTTATTAGAATATACTGTTTAAATGGAATCGTTTTCGAAATGTATTTTCTTTTTTTGTAGGTATACGTGATTATATTCACATTATGGATTTAGCCGCAGGTCACGTAGCAGCTTTAAATGCTTTACATAAACGACACTTGAGGCTAAAAATTTATAATTTAGGCACCGGCAAAGGTGTATCAGTACTTGAACTAATTAAAACTTTCGAGAATGTGACAGGAACAACAGTACCGTATGTTATAAAAGATAGAAGGGAAGGCGATATAGTGTCCACATACGCTAATACAGATTTAGCGGAAAAAGAATTAGGATGGAGAACTAAGTATAACGTAGAACAGATGTGTAAGTAGAGTAATATTTTTACACTGTATATTTATAATGAATATAATAATCTTTTAATGCAATTTTTTTAATGTAGGTGAAGATTTCTGGAGGTGGCAAACGATGAATCCAAATGGCTATCGCAGTTCGGTAAAATATGGTATTAGCGAGCATATAAATGGAACTTCGCACTAATATTATTTCATTATCATGGAATTATGATTAATTTATGATAATAATAAACAACAGTAACGAAACATTTGTTATTTTTCTAAATTTGATACATACTATTTATTTACATTTATGTTAGTACTGTTTTCACTTTCTTTTATTTCTTCTATTATTGTATACAATGATACGTGCTGAAACTTCAATACTTCAAGACCTAAACTTGTCCAACCAGGAAGTAAGTATCTTGCAAATATTTCTAAACATTTTGGTTCATTTGGCAAATAGTCCTTCATGACTTCTGTAATTGGTATTAAAATGACGATTTAATAATTTTAATGATTTTTACAATGTACAATTATTGTCACATAACATGTACCTGCAAGTGGTGGTTTATGAGAATGTACAGCACTTGGTACACTTATTAATAATTTACCATCAGGGATGTCTACTCCAGTTCTATTTAATACAGATCCCAAAACTAATAATTCATAAGGCTGTTTACCAGGTGCAAAATTAAAATTACATATTGTATTTCCTGCTTGAGTAATCTGAGATATCGCCAAGCATAATTTGTATTATTCATAGTTCTACAGGCAATTTTCTCATAAATATTTAGTTACAAGACATACTTACTTTAACCCAATACCATTTTGCTTTGTACGTAATACCCCAGGATGGGAATATATTATTGAAGATACTATGTAAATGACTCGGTGCATTGGTGCACCATATAGCTACAAGTCCATTGGAACATAGTAATTTCCCAATTGGTATCTTGGCCAATTCTTCGTTATACATCATTTTATAGCTGTTTAACAAATAAATATAAAACACAATTTGCACAACATATGATGCACTATTTGTTACAAATCATTATTAAGAACGAAAATATCTTTAAGTGTAAAAAATACAACTGATCAATATAACAGAATTGCAATGATTATAAAATATTACAATGTGACAATCTTTTTATGGTAAAAAGTTGCATCCAAAATTTTATTTACCCATATGCTCACAAAATTAAGAACAAGAAAAACTTATACCATTATCAAAGTACTTGTCCTCATTAAATTGTTCAGAGAGCTTTCTTTTTTTTTTTTTTATTGAACCATACAAGATCACCTAGCTTTTGAATATTTGGTTTTTTTCCTTCTTATGGACTTGTTCCACCAAGGAGGGTCCAACAATATAAAATCATATTGGTTATGCAGATCCAATTTGTCCGTAATGTCTCTCACGTCACAGCAATAAAATCTACATTTTTGAGGGAATACATATTTTTTCTCCTTCAATTCTGATGTGATAGCTACAGTTGTATCGTTACAACCATAAAAATTCTTTTCTTCGTTGTAAAAAGTATCTTGATAAAATTTTTGTGATGCCAAGCGTGCCGCTTCATTATTATCAGACAACACTTTAGTAGAAAATAACCCGTCCGCTTTTGCAATTGAAATTATTTTGCTAAATGTTTGCTTGATATTATCTATCTAGAAATAAATTATGCTAATGAGAATAAATATTCCATTAGGTAATTAAACAGTTAAATTCTGTATGTATTCTACGTACTTCCTTCAAATCTTCATCTGGTAAAAGTTTTGATCGTTTTCTTTTTTTAGTCTTATTTTGTAATAACATCCCTTCATATTGATCTGACTGAATTGTTTGATTTTGTCGTAAATATTGAGAGTTTATTTCAAATAATGTTTCGTCAAAAATTAGTTTACATTGCGTTTGGCCATCTTTTACGTTCGTGTAAATATTATTAAGATACTTTAAGTGGGATATAATCCATCCTTCCTCCGTAGAGAAAATAAGACTCATCATTCACGTAAGTGCACTGCACGATACGCGTTAAACGTAATCGTACCTTTAATCTACTTGTTCTAATTAAATTTCTTACTTTCTCTCTTGCACACGCATAAAAACGTACATTAGTTTCAGTACTCGCCTCGGAGATGACGCTAGTAGTCTTCAGTAGTTTACTTCGCTGCCGATAATTATATGCGACCAGTTTGAGCACTTTTTACAAAGATAGCACCAGGTGTTCCAGAGTGGGGTCGGTAACATCTGTCTCACTCTTTCTTATAGCTTTCTTATATATCTTTCTCTCTCTTACCTCTAAAGCGGGAAATATACAAAAAATTGCAATAACACTAGTGAGATATACAATAAATCAATACATAATGGACTGCAATATTCGCAATTAACATTGTATAGATAATAAAATAATATGTAGAGTGAAATATTATACATGTTATATGTGTTCTATACGTCTAACATATAATGTTTTTCTGTACAAATTATCTAGGACAATATATACCATAACACAACAGTGCGCACTATTCTCAGAAAAATACGCACGAGAATTTTCCTGGACCTCGTATTTTCGAGACGTGCCTCTTGTAGTAGATTTTCAATTAGCTGATTTGTTTACAGTTGAAGCAGATAGCGAAATACCAAGGCCACGGATTTCACGTAGTAGCGTAGTTCGAAAACTACGTTCGAGCGCCTTCGACCGCGCTCGGACGCCTTCGTTCTCGCTCGGGCGCCTACGGGCATGCGGCGAGCGGCACCGACAGTCAGTTCGTGTCGGCCTCGACTGGTGGTAAAATGTGCGTGTCGTCCTCTGCGGCGAATAAAACTTTTTGAGGTACGTTCACACTTACTTTTCGACTGCGTAGTATTCTTAATTACTATTCTATTACACTTTTATTTTATTATGAACATTGATTAATTATTTATTGAACATTATCATTATAAATACGAATTTATCTTTGCTTTTCTTTTTATTATGCGTTTCATTGTTCGTAGTTGTTCATAAACTTTGTTTGAACTTTGAAAATATGATTTATGAACTCGTTTACTACAAAATCTTAATATAACTAATTATATCTTTGTATATTTATTCGAATTGTTTTGTTTCGTTCTGTTACAGATTTTTAATCAGTTACATCTTGTAAAGGATGGGTATACTGAACGTTCAACGTATAGTATAAATTTATATTACGTTTTTATTCATCGTTTGGTGATATTTGATATATAATTCATGATGAACACATGATGTATGTAACAAGTAATGATTTATTACGATTATATAATATAATTCGTTGATTAGGAATATTGAATATGCTTTAAATTTTGATAACAAATAATCGTAATAGAATTTTTACACATCAATCATAAATTCTTAATATGTTCGTAAATAGTTTATAATATTTGAATATATTTTACAACATATTCAAATTTTATAATCTATTTTATTTATATATACGTATTTATATATGCATAGTTCGATAATTTAAATAGAAAGTAATATTTTTTAGAACAAACGCTCGATCAGGAAAGATGAAGAATAATACGAAAATAACTTGTGTGTTGTTTTTATTTACCCCTTGTCCTCCCCCTAACAATGTTTTTCTTTCAGAATATTTTGGTGACCGCGCGCAATGCGGTCGGTAGAATCAGTGTTTGTTACGATAAATAGTTTTAGTACTTTTTAGAGCACAGCTGCTCTAATTTTAATTACATTTTTTTTTTATAATATTCATACGCGAAAGAGTAGAGTCAGTGTTTGCTTCGTAAATGGCAATAGTATTGTAGTCTTTTATTTATATATTTCTTTTTCTTAATTTTTTGTTTAAATACTTGCTGCCTCGGTATTAGCTTCATTGCTGTCTACCTAAAGGATGTAGCTGTGCTTCAAAAGCCAAAAATGTAAGTATCTTTCGTACTTTACTAATAATTCCAAATTTATTAAACTTTTAATCTCTGTGATTATTAAATTAACATAATTGTGGTTAATTTATTGTAAGCAATTACAAAATTAATCATAATGAAGTAAATTAATACTTGAAAATATTAACAAGAAATTTAAAAGACCAAATTATAATAATATGGTTTCTGTTAAAGATTTTCAGCCACTTCTACGATAGATTCATCTACCATATCTACTCTGACGACAACGTTCACGATGTCCTGCTAGAGGTAAGCAACATTTCTTAATATTTTTTCTTAACTAATTGATTGTGTGGTAACATGAATTTTAATTCATAACATGACATTCTTCAGGCATTTGCCATATCCTCGAAGACTACACTGAAGCAGCAGCAACAGCAGCAGCAACAGCAGCAGCAGCAGCAGCAGCAACAGCTTCTCCAAACATCAGCAGCAGCAGCAGTTTCTCCAAAAATCAGCAGCATCCTCGATGACTTCCTCCAGACATCGGTAGCATCTCCGATGACTTCTTCCATACACATGCGATCGGTGAGTCGCATGCCTTTAAGTTCCTCTGGTCACTCAATCATGTCGTAGGACGAAAGGTCCAAATCGGCATGAGTGACTGGTTGTAATTACGTAGAATTCTTTCAATGAGCATAGTGACCATGGATATAAAATTATATCCATGAGTGGTAACATTTATTTTGTGAGTGTTATTTATTAGATCAGGCTAGGTCTTCTTGTACTTCGCGCTTTTAAGTGTCATAATATAATAGCAGAAATACTAATAGTTATTAAATAACTAAATACACGTATTACAATAGTTATGATTCATCCACACATAATAAGTATATTTAGAAAGTTTAAAAGGAAGTAGTATACTAGACTCGAATATGTATAGAAGTGAAATATTCTTATGAATATTAATAATTATATACATGTATGAATATATATAGATACAATTTATTTCTATAAACAAGTAAGTAATATATATTACAACTGCATTGTTGCATTAGTGCATAGTGATGAAGTCGGATACCCTCCGACTTCGTTTTTGCGATAATTATAATCTTTGTGTAATAATGTTGGTGTGGATGTTGTAAATTGAATGTATAGAATAAATCATATATATGATAAATATCATATATATGGAATATACTGTGAATATATAGTATAGCTTTCGTTGTAATAGAAGTTGATTTGCTTGATTGTCGAAACTATGTCATGTTATATGTGCAAGAAGACATTTTGCATCGAGTAGATTTTGAAATCAAAGCATCGAGCTTGAATATTATTTTCATAGTTTAGAATGATTGCTTTGATGAGGGGATCGCTCGAAATTAGTACATTTCTTGTAAAATTTAATTCAACTGTATAGTTATATTACATTGAATACTGATCGAGACAATGATGGAGACGCTTACCAATTCCTTCTGTCATTATAATGTACGGAATGTAAAATAATTGATTTTAAATTTAATTTTAATTTCGAATTTAACTTTGATTTCAAATTTAATTGTAATTTAAAGTTTAACTTTAAATTTACTTTTAATTTAAAATTCAACTTGAATTTGAAATATAACTTTGAATTTAAATTTAATTATTCTTATCAGTCAATAAATGAACTTTATGTTCAATGTCGAGTAGCGTTGTGTTACCACTATAGCGTCCCAGTATTGGCCTCTATCCCGTTGCGTAAGGCCCCCGGATTATTCCGACGGGCAGACGGGGTAGTCCGTCACCCCCACCGAGGGCATCGGTAGTGGTGGACTGCGTACTGAGATTACTGCACTGGGTTCACTGCCGGCTGATTGGGCGTATCCCAATCCCTGCCTCAAGGAGAGGTCGTGCCTGGGTGTCACCGTAGGCACCTGGTCACGTTAAACATTTCGCGGACGTGAAAATACGTCAACTGGTACTGGTGGCTGTAGTAGTAACCTCTTATGGGTTTGCTTTGCTCCTTCGTAAGATCTCATGAGGGGTGGGTGCGCTTCGAAGGAAGGGTTACATCCCAAAGGATGTCGATCATTTTTTAGGTTGAAGAATCTTTCACTTTGTTCGCGTCGCGCCGCGCCCTTAACTCTGTTCTATACATTATAATATTATAATGAATTGTCAAGTTTCTTTCTCATTTCTCGATCATTATTTAATAATTGATAGTTAGTTACTCCACTGCATAGAGCATTTCTAGCTTCGTGTCTGGTTAGTTCATTAGTTTTCGCTATAGCGTCCCAGTACGGGCGCCCTGCCCCGTCCGTAAGGCCCTCGGCCATTCCGAAGGGCAGACGGGGGAGCCCGCCACCCTCACCAAGGGTATTGGTAGCTGCGGATCTCGCTTAGGGGTTCGTGGCGCGCTGATTGAGCGTATCTCAATTCCTGCCTCAAGGGAGGCCGTGTCTGGAATGTTACTCGATGATGTTCTGGCCACGTTAACCATTTTCGCGGACGCGAAAATGCGTCAACCACGCTGGTGGCTATAGCGGTTGAGTACGTTTATTAAATTGTTAAAACTCTGTGCAGCGTAATAACTATCAATGAATAACTTTTCACGAAGCGCTAATCAGTATATTTAGATCAGGATTTTCAGGTTTAACCCCTTCCGTGTTCATTGCCAGGACCTCATTCACGTGCCCAGGTGCTACTTGGGTGGGGAAAAGGCGATGAGTGCGATGATTGTATAATAACTAATCAAATGTTTTTTTCGCGGCTGACGTGCTAGTGTATCGTGCACGACGTATCTTCCACGTTGTGTGTGTGTGTGGTTAGGCCGTGGAAGTGCGTCGTTTCCGTAGAAACAATTAACTATCACTTATAAATGGTACCAAATTTATTCTGAATCACGACAGAGGTACCAATCGCAATAACATTTGTATCACTAATAGAACTTGTGTGTTTTACGAAAAATACAGATTTGTTGGACGTTTCAAATGTCACATAAAATATTCAAATGTAGATAAAAACGCTTTACTGGCGTTGTACGCAATGGTCGCTAGTCTCGTCAGCCGATTACAGCATTGGTACGTACCATTAGAGTGTGCGAGGTGTATGCCAAGCTCGGGTGTCGGAGGCGTCCCGGGGCGTTCTCTCTAGTGTAGGATTTTTGCGCCCGAGTGTTTGAATGAGAAATTTCCGGGGGTTGAACGAATGTGTTGGTGTGAATCTTTTGCCTTTTAAATATAGGGTTAGGTAGGTAGGTAGTTTACTTCTGGTATGTTTGTCTGTTAATAATAAGTAGGTAGGGCCGGGCAGGTTGACCACAGTCACCGATCGGGCAGGCGCGTTTTTCGCGTGGTTCAACTTGTTTCAGGGAATCAGATTTGAATGATCGACGGTATAGCTGGCGCGAACAGGATATGCTGTTCGCCACTGGCTTTACTCGATCCATCATTCGAATCGACCCGCGGTCGCGGTCGCGATTTGACGAAACGAACGTTTCTTTCTGCTCGAGGTTTGGCACGTTTGTACGAGCAACGATTCTTTGCAATCGTTGCTTGTCTGCGTGCGTTGAGAACTTTCGCGATTTATATTTTTATTTCACCTTTGTATGTTATTTTTTGGTTTGCGCTCAGGGAATCTCGAGCTTAGATATAAGTTTCAGGATTGATTCTAGGCTTCATGCCCGAAGAAAGAAGAGGCTATATGCCGAAGAGGCCCGGAGAAGAGGGCAACTACTAATGACTATGCATTCAGAGGCAGGCAACCCTCTCGATGCAAAGTCATTGCTTGTTACCACTTTGTCACTATGCTCATATTTGTGTAGTATTATATTCTAGCCAGCAGAATGCTGGGCAAATCGCGGTTTCCATTGTAGCGTTGCGAATGATTAAATACGGTTCCATTTAGTGTTGCGTATAAATCCATATCGCGATTTTTCTTAGAGTTGCGAGTATCTCCAGATCACGGTTGTTATTAGAGTTGCGATTACCTCCAGGTCGCGATTTTGATTAGAGTTGCGTATTAATTAATATATCGCGCTTTGAATTAGAGTTGCGTAAAAATGATAATCGTGTTGCACTTTTAGCGTTGCGAATCATGAGATCGCGATTGTTTGCTGTACCTATAATTATTGTTTGCTAATATTTGTTTCGTGAATAAGATTAAATTGTATTTACTATTTTAGTATGTAGTTTGTACTTTTCAACTAGTTTTATAGTTCAGTCTTCAATTCCAATTAGTGTTGCGATAATGAATGATCGCGGTTCTCACGATAGCGTTGCGACTAATAAAATGCCCAAATGTTCCACTTATTCTGTGGAAATATCATCATCACCGTAGCCAAAGGAGCTACGTCGCACGAGGGTGCGATATCGTATCTATAAATTCTTCCATTTGTGTTATGGAAGTGTAATCTTGCATAGAGTCACCACAGTAGCCAAGGGGCTACATTGCACCGTGGTGACATTGCACCTATGCAGATCACTGTTTAAAAATCTCTTTTATTAGTGTTGCGTAGTTAAATGATGGGTGTATAAATTAGCATTGCGAATTAAGAAAAGCGCCCCGAAGTGGCTGCTCGCGTATTGCTTTTTTTCTGACACACCCCGCGAATTAGTGTTGCGAATTATGAAGAGTGCCACAATATGGCTGTTGTCGCGATTAATTTTGAAGTATTCTTTATTTGACGTTATAATAAACTGACACGGAAAAGAATGAATACTTCATTAACGATATTTAATAACGATAATAATGAGAAACGACGGAGTCCTTTTGTCTCTTCAATTCTCTATTTCATATCTCTACTGATCGAGCGTTTGTTATAAAATATTACAAAATGATACAGTTATTTTCTAGGAATAGATACTCTCTGGTTTTTACCTTTCATTTAATATTGATTTATGATTGATATTTAAACATTCCATTGCGTGTTATGTGTATCAGAATGCATAAGCATTAAAATTCGCAAAGTACATTAGAATACAGATTATCTGTAAAATTAAAGTTAGATCAATGTACATTATAAGCAAACATATTGTTTTTATTACATGTTACATACATTATTTTCATGATGCTATTTCAATAAAATGATGCTTTTCTATATCTGATTTATACTGTTTGTTCGTCAAATTTGTGTAGGGTGTTACTAATCCATTGTATAAGTTTTTGTTGCAGCTTACAGTTTCACAGACGACGTACATTTGATCGAAGTAATATAACATCAGGATGGTGATATACGTATAGTAAGTGATGCAACGAAAACCAAGGTATAATCATACATATATAATACTAATTGTTATGATTAATTATTACTTATTATTATTTATTTATTGTGAAACTTGTTAACCTGTATGTTACTATTCTGCTTGTTGTACATTTCTGTTTTAGATATTGCAGCGTTTCCTGTCCTGTTTATTTTATTATTATTATTATATGTACTTCTAATTATATTTACCTTATATTTATATTTATTGTATATTATATATTATATATTATATGTATTTCATCTTGGGTATATTTCTTGTGTACATCTGTTCCAGATATTGCAGTATTTCCAGTTTTATTTTAGGTGTTCCAGTGTTTCCAGTGCTGTTTTAGGTGTTCCAGTGCTTTCAATTCTGTCGTCTTTTGTCGTTACTTATATGTTGTCTCGCATCTCGTAAATTCGATCGCTTCTGTTCATCTGTGCAAAATCTTGTATTATATTCTTCCTTTGTTACTTCAGAGCTTTTCATCTGTTGTTTGCTTTTGCAAACACTTCGAATTCATGAATACAAAGTACTTCATGTACTGTGTTCTTTTCGATCTTTGGATACGTAGGGTGAAACATCTTCAGACCTCTTGATAGGTAGGAATCACTTCTTTTAAGTCGATGTACATTCCTAGTTAGGTTGATTGGTTTGAAATTAAAATCAATTATTGGCCAGGCAGGGTATTTGTGTTTCCTTTCATTTGTAACATCTTCCTCGCGAAAATTCTTTATAAAACTCCTTCCATTGTACGTTTGCATAGGGATCGGAGATCGAACTTGTTGCAAATGTACATTGAAAGGAGGTTTTGTTTAATAATATCTTGTATAAAAGGTGGGTGGATGGGACGCGGTTAGGGTGGGTCTCCATTCGCAGCAACCTCCACGTGGTGAGACCCGGGTTCTATTTATTTAATATGTAATTATTAATTGCATCATACAGTGATACAATTAAAAAATATTGAATAAATAATTAGAAGCTAATGGCTGCCATAGGTTAGTTTTATTTAAATTGATTTAAAGTAGTTTTAATTAAATTAATTTAATTGCATCGACAAGAAATATTATATTACAACTATTTGTATTACATAAAACTTAAGTTTTATTGTAATTTATTGTATATTTCAACAGTTTTACTGTAATTCGTTGTTAAATAAAAATAATTTATTGTAATTTATCGTATATCTCACTCGTTGTGTAATTTTTCGTATATTTCCCGCTTTAGAAGTGAGAGAGAGAGAGAAAGATATATAAGAAAGCTATAAGAAAGAGTGAGACAGGTGTTACCGACTCTACGCTGGAACCCGTGGCGCCATCTCTGCGAAAAGTGCTCAAACTGGTCGCTCAGCATTATCGACAGCGAAGTGAACTACTGAAGCACTAGCGCCATCTCTTGGAGAAGAGCTGAAACTGCTCGGGCATTAGTTTAAGTACTTTCCGCAGAGATGGCGCCAGTAGTTCTTGAGTAGTTCACTTCGCTGTCGATAATGCTGAGCGACCAGTTTGAGCACTTTTCACAGAGATGGCGCCAGGTGTTCTAGAGAAGGGTAGGCAATTCTATCTCACTCTTTCTTACAGGTTTCCTATATATCTTTCTCTCTCTTACCTCTAAAGCGGGAGATAGAACCTTCATACTAAACGTTGCTATGGTAACGTATACAGATATAGCTATGTAATAATATGGCGTATGTAGTGAAGAACTTTTAGGTTAAAGTATGTCATTATTCTATTTGTTTTGACTTCTTTTATTATCGAATTGAAATTTCAATCGTGTAATTGCGTGAGAAATAGGTGAATGTGTTATTTATTTCTAAGTAAAAGTATACATATATAAGGAAACAATAAAGATGAGGATTGCCGTAGAAGGTTGTGCACACGGTGAATTAGATATTATCTACGAAACTATTCAAGAAATGGAAAAAGTTAGTGGGAAGAAGGTAGATTTGCTCATTTGTTGTGGAGATTTTCAATCTACGAGAAATTTAAGTGATTTAAATTGTATGGCTGTACCTGATAAATATAAAGACATGTGTACCTTTTATAAGTAAGTCTGACAATTCTGCATCGTTAAAATCAGGATATTTAAATAAAGTTGATTAAATTTAAGAATTTTTAAAGTTATACGTACATGTATATATTATAGATATTACTCTGGAGAGAAAATTGCCCCAGTGTTAACAATATTTATAGGAGGAAATCATGAAGCTTCCAATTATCTTCAAGAGTTACCATACGGTGGATGGGTAGCTCCTAATATTTATTATTTAGGATATGCTAGTGTAATAATGATAGGGGGTATCAGAATTGCAGGTTTGTCAGGCATTTATAAAAGTCAGCATTGGATGCAAGGACGTTACGAAAAACCACCGTATAATGAAAATACAATTAGAAGTGTATATCACATTAGAAATTTAGAAATATTTAGATTAAAGCAGGTAATAAAAGAACAAATTTCAACTAAAAAATATTCATTGTTCATTACTTAGTTTTTTATAATTTTTGTAATTATAGCTTACTGGTAATATTGATATTTTCCTATCACACGATTGGCCATCGGGTGTAACTAAATTTGGAGATGAAAATATTTTATTAAAAGGGAAACCTTTCTTTAAGTAAGCTACCTGTATACATATGCATATAATTTTTGGAATTGAGCCTTTACAAGTGCTCAAATTTTTCTTGCAGACATGATATAGAAAATAACATGCTTGGTAGTCCACCAACTATGGAACTTTTGGAACATCATTATCCAAGTTATTGGTTTTCTGCTCACTTACATTGTAAATTTGCAGCTCTTATTCCTGAAAAAGGAGGAACAAGAGTGACTAAATTTTTATCATTAGATAAATGTCTTCCAAAACGAAAATTTCTTCAAATACTTGAGCTAAAGCACAATTCAGATATACCATTGACGTTACATTATGATTTAGAATGGTTAACAATATTATATCTGACGAATCACTTGCTAAGCGTTAAGAATGGAATTCATTATATGCCTGGACAATATGGTAATACCAGATGGATTTTTACACCAACTGAGGAGGAAAAAGCTATAATTTTAAACAAATTTAATTGTGATTTACAAATTCCATTAAATTTTACACAAACTGTAAAACCATATAACCCTGATGCTACAGATATTTCATTTGACTCACCACGATTAATAATAAATGATCAAACTACGCAATTTTGTAACACTTTGGGTATTGATGATCCATCTGTTTTACTGCAGTTAACAAGTAATACAAAGGAATCGAAATCCAGTGAATTATTGATGGAAACATCCTGTGATCAAATATCAAGTACTCATGATATTTCTGCTTCGTTTGATGAAGATAATGTTTTAAGTTCCACATTTGATGGAGGCATAACCGGTAATACATTTAGTCGGACATCACCATTAAATGTATTTCCTAAAAGCGGTAATGAAGAACAGGAATCAGAACTAAGTAATAGTAAAAGTGTTGCAGATGAAAGTCTTAATAATTTATCATCAGCAGTAAATTATGATTGTACAGATGATAGTGAGTAATATATGATGATTTAATTCTAAGGTATACATCATTATTTTAACTATCCAGTAAAATTGCATTGTTTGTATTTCAGGTAATAATCATTTCATACAAACTGAACCGAATTGTAAGAAATTCAAAAGACGAAATTATTCTATGTATTCAAATACACTTTAGCGATAAATATTTTATTTGCCAATTAATTTTGAAATCTTTTATTTTCAACTAAAATAGCATATATTTAAATAATTTGATGAATTATGTGACAAAATATATACATGTATAAAGATTTTTATTTTCTGCAAAAATTGTGATTTTTCCATTTGTATAGAAAATTAAGATAATGTTATACAATATTATAATTATTTTAATTTTTTTACTAAAATAAATTCGAGAGTTAATAAACATCAGTTTAATATTTACTTTTTCTTTTAACTCATTTCATTTGACGTTTGACAGAACGCATGCGTATATCTCACGATACAAGGCTGAGGTTAGAAAGTTGTAAACAACAGTAATACATACGTACGTAGATGTTTAGACACGCAAAAACTTGTAGTTTACTTACAAGAGTAAAAAGTAATAATTCAAATACAATGATGTGACGATGATTTTAATTGTTTTTCGTATACTAACATGAAATTAATTGTTCGTTAGTAAAATAAAATGGATAAATTGACAATTATTTCGGGAACACTGTTTCTCGCTGCCGATGTATTTGCTATTGTCAGTCTTGCAATGCCTGATTGGATTATTACTGATGTTGGCGGTGAGTGACTATAAATTATGCATCGCTTCTATTAATTTATTCCAATAATTATGCAATTCAATATACTGTTGGTATTTATGTAATTACTATAAATATATGTAGACTCAAGTACAAATTATTCTTTAAAATTTTATTCGTATTAATTATTTGATCGTTTCCTTCTTTAGGAGATACGAGATTAGGATTGATGTGGTCATGTATGACATTGTATAATAGACCACAAGTATGTTACAGTCCAGATTTACAGCCCGAGTGGTTCATGGCTCTTGTTTGTATTTTTGTTGGTTGCATTTTAATAACAGCTACCATAATACTATTAGCTAGCTCTCATTGGGATCGTAACGTTATACCTTATGCAAGATGGGTGGGATTTACAGCTAGTAAGGATGAATAATATTGTTTTTCTAATTGAAACTTTGCGTACACTTAACAGTACAAAATTATATTTCAGTGGTGTTGTTCTGCTTGGCAGCTGTTATATTTCCAATGGGTTTCCACATTGATGAAATCGGTGGACAACCATACCAATTACCGAATTCACACCAAGTTGGTATCTCTTATATACTTTTTGTCTTAGCTTTATGGATTACAGTAATTTCAGAATTATTTGCGGGAAAAGTCTGCCTCCCACATTTTTAGCATATTTCACTTGCTGAAAGTATTTCTTGTATCTGTTTATTATTGGGAATGGTTGTTACATATTTTTTTTATTGCATTATATATTATAGTTTCACAATACATATAAAACCAACTTAATCCACCATCATGATCAGTTAAATTTGTAGGAGTATTAAAAGAATCTTTGTGTATATATTATTTATTTATTAAAAAATATATCATGTAATTGTAATTTTGTATGAACTTCAAACGGTTTTATAGCATTATAATAGAAAGAAGTAATTATAGTTATATAAGAAATTAAGTGCAAATAGTTGAAACAATAAATATTTTATAACATAAGCATAATCAAGTTTTCATAACATATATACATGTTTTTATTAATTCTTGTAAACCTTAGGTATATATTTATAAATATATGTATATTTATATATATATATATATTTACAATTCCATAGGAAGTAATTATTTTACTGAGACTACTTCTTATCTACATTATCTGCCAAACAGAGTTTAAATAATATGTTTTGCGATGGGTTTCTATATAACTTTATCGCTATTTCAAATAATTAAACTCACGCGTAAGTATATATACTATCATACTTAAAATACAAGCAGTTATAAAATACGAAATGAAAAAGAAAGAACGGGAAAGTTACAAAAGTATACACGCGTTGACCCAAAGCAAAACAAGACAGCAAACACGCACATTAATAAGTATCTTAAAGTAATTTAAGTATTTTAATAGTAAAGTGAACAATACAATAAATTGTTTCTGAACCGAAGTTTACATTTCTTAAACGAGTTCATTCATAAATTTGTTACAAAAAATAGAAAATGCATGTTTGTATGGTTGAACATGTACAAAGTGAGAATACATGAATATAGTTTCCTTTTTTAAATAACTGGAATTAAAGACATAAGTTTTTTTTTGACACATACAATGTAGAGTTTTGTACACAAATTTTATGTTCGTACAATCTTCCTCACTAGAAATGTTAGTATTCCATCTTACCAATTATTGGTGATAGTAACAATTCCTTTACCCTGGAACTTATATACATGTTCATTATTTTTTTAAATATTCCTTTTTTCATTTTTTAAATTTAACTCTGTATAATAAGTGACAGCGATGTATGTATTTATTTTGAATAGCTTCCCAATTATTTTCATTGAAACTATAAATTATCTATTTAATTAACGCATTACAGTAGTAAATAATTGGTAAGTTGGAGTATTATAAAGGCGCAGGAAGGTTATATACAAAAATAACTTAACGCATAAGATGTATCTTTTTTCAGATATATATAAAATTTGCATTTCGTAGAAATTTTGTCATTAAAGTAGAAAAACTTTTCTCTATTTTTGCTTCATTTTCTACAAGATTATTGTGTATACTTTGTTTTTTTTTTCCTTATACATTATATATTTTCATAATTAGAATAAGAAAGATATGTACAAGAGATCTCGACATTTAATATTTTGATAAAATGTAATGTGTAAGCGCTCATTAACTTCAATAGAATTATGAATGCCAAAATCAAAACTCTTATTTAACTTCAACTTTAACTATTATTTATTTCGCGTACCAAGAAAACTATGCATAAAACTCGTAACAACAATCTTAGTACAAATGTTTCATGGAAGTACAGCATGTTAAAAAGGAAATATCTTTCTATTTTTTTTTTGTTTTTTTTTTAATGGTATTGATTAATAAACATTTTCTGTATTTAGATACAAATATCAACAAGAACCACAAAACTGTAAAAGCTATTCCCTCGAGTTGCCTCTTTAGACTCAGAATATAGATTCATCTATAAGTTTAATTAATATTTTTCGTTTTAACGTGCTTTACCACTATTTGACTGGTTATTTCCGATAGTGTCGCATCTTCGATAATATAGTAAATACGGAACTCTCGGAGGAGTGGGTTTTAATACATTACTTTCAGAGACACCTTTTAAAGAACTGTCATCATACCTGACCCAACCACCATATCCAACATGAAATGCATCTGTGACATAATGGCCCTTCGTTGCTTCTTTCCCATCATGATAAGTGACTGCGAACAATTTATAATGTTTTTGTTTTGGATTTAGTTTCTTTACAGCGTTTGGCGATAGGAATTCTGTAACAAATAATTTTTATATTATATTAATATTTTTTTCATTGATTTAAAATGTTAGAAGCACAAGAAAAGGAAAAAAATCGGTAATGTTACTACTTACTGCTATCTAATTTCAGATCAATCGGAAATTCGACACTTTTCACAATCTTTGAGCAACCATCAAGTTTGTAGTCAAACCACTTTAGGTGTAATATGAGAATGACGGGTAATTCTTCCAAAGTAACTTGCTTCCAAGCTTCTATTTGTTGTTTCGTTTTACTGCACGTCATTCCTTCTAACTGGTCTTTCCCAACGAGAATTTCTAGCGCACCTTTTACAGATTCTGCTTTCTGAAAGTGAAATGTTTTACTAATATGTCATCGCACTGAAAAGTCTTATTGGATTTTCATAAAAAAATCCGCACTTCAATGTCAAGTTGTAACGTAAAGAAAGGTTGGACGTTGTCTGTTGGTTGTTCTCCTGCTCGTGATACTCTAGATCTTAATTGTCCGCGAAATATATCAGATAAAGGCGTTCTTCCAAACTCCGTACAGCGTGTGATAGATCCTTTATTTTTTGGACCCATAACCTACGAATATTTTTTATTAATGATTCTCATAGATGATTAAACCAACTGTATCAGTTAGTAAAACGTTATACTTTACCTTCCACTCTTCTTCTCCATTGTTATAATTTACATTACTTTCAATATTACTTGTAACGTTTTGGTCATTATTCACTAGTTTAATAAGCTGAAATAAATGAAAACGAAATTTATATTGTGTCATTAAAATTGAAATTGGAATTGAATGTTATTATGATCTCACTTCAAGCATTTCGTCATTGATACCGTTCAGAAGGCACGAAAGGAATTCTTCTGCATCTTCTTGGCGTCCCTCCACAGAAAATACACCCGCAGCTGACGTGTTTTTTAACATTGTATATACATAAAAAGGTTCAAAGGCCACTCCACTTTGTATATCTACTACCGTGTCTTCTCCTCGTTTATTTGCTCTATCTTTTCTAGCCAATCGAGCACCATCGGATAAAGGTGTGAATTCTTGTACAAACTTGATCCTGCATAGAAAACGGTCAAGCGTTTATACAAATTTATACAAATTTCAAATAAATCTCTCGACTCTTTACTTACATGTTATCAATAAGTGGAGTGGAAGACGTTTTACCGGGATTTTTAGAATGTGGTAAAGCCATTAAAAGATTGTAAAAAGGTGGACAGGCAAGCAATGCTTGCAATATACTATTAATATAACAATAATTACTACGATTTGTTAAACCTCTGGGTAATAAACTTACAGTTTGTTTATCCATCTGATAATTTAATAAAAATTCTGAAAAAAAAAATATTTAAGTATAATTTAACGATAAAATATATTTGTATCGGTTAATTTTATGCACGTAAATGATACTTACCACCCATTCGAAAGGCAATAGGATCATTATAACGATTTTGTAACGATTCTACTTGCAGAGTTTTACTTTCGTTTACAATACTTTGTAAATTGGATGAAATATTTTCGTTTGTAAAAGCTGTTGTACCACTATGTTGATCTTTCTCTGTTGGTTGGAACTGAATGTTGGAAGTTATATTGTTTTCAGTGATCGGCAAAGGATTAATGCGTGCTGTTGGTTTGTAATTTGATGGGGTAGACTGCGTTTCTGCGCTTCCTTGTTTCAAAACACTAGCCCAAGATTTGCTACACAAAGCTGGCGATGATGTAACTGGTACAACTATCGGAGTATTTATAACGGATGAGTTACCCGATGTTTTAGTAACCACTTCGTCTTGTATACTTTTTATAGGAGTATCTTCTTTATGAACTTCATTCTCATTTTTAGAAATTGATTTCGATAATGTTTTAACAACAGTGGTTTTGATGCTAGAAACAGTTTCATTCTTGTATTCTTTATCAGTTTCTCCGTTTTGCTTCACTTCGATACTACTATTAATATTCACGCACGGTACATCATTTTTCTCAGTTCCATTACAATTTTCATTTACAGTGGACACAATGTTATGCTCTATTTTAACATTAACAGGAGGTACTTTCCCATTTGTGTTTGAATTCTTTTTATTGGCAGTATTTTCGTCCATATTATCAGTGCATTGCTCTACTTTACTGTTATTTACAGTTATTACTGTAGTGACTATATTGGTCTGTGAAGAATTTTCTTCTTCGTTAACCTGATGAAAAGGTTGCTTAACAGGCGTGTAAACATTTTGCACTCGTTTCTCATGAGACTTTGTAGTTTGTACTTTTGTACATTCTTGAGTAGGTTGAGAAATTATAGGTGCTGCTTGTCGAATGCATCTCATATTTCCTGCAGGATGATGATACGGAGGGTATCCATAAGCAGGTTGCGTATGAGGATGTGTGCTTGTATGCGTGTGAATATTTGGTTGATATATAGCTAGTGGAGGATAGTGAACATGGCTGGAAAATTGTTGTTGTTGCGTTTGATCTGGATACATAACGACAAAAGATAATGGTGGATGAAATTGTCCTTGTTCTCCCATGTATCCTGGTTGTATTTCATTCGCAGGATTTATTCCACGATTAAAGTTATCTCTCCTTATTCCTCTTCCTCGATTATTTCTTCTATTGTTTTCTCTGTTGCAGCTAACATCGTGAATTTCTCCTGGAAGATTGTATCCAGGATGGGTGTAAGTCATGGCGGGCATGAATGGTTGTATATGAGCATCCGTGGGAACTGGATAAATTGGTGGTCCCTGCCAGTCGCTACATATTATTTGTTGTGTATACGAAGGTGGTGGCGGTGCCATTGCTAAATGGGGACAAAGGTCAATGTAATATAATTTTATCTAATTATAGTAGACATATTGAAATATACATGAAGTTTTATATAAAATTAATACCATTGTGATACCACTGATTGTGAAGTTGTGGTATCTCTGCTATAGATGTGTCGATATCATTACTGGTTTCAACTGTGTCCCATGGCAATTTTAAGGTATCATTAGCAACATTTGATTTTAAAATGCCTATCAAATGATTCTTATCATTATCATTCAAATCATGTAAATCTAGAAATTGGAAATCAAGCTGAAACAAAATAAGATGGACAACATAAAATAGGTATATAATATTCACAAATAGTTTTAGGTCGATCAATAAACACTCACTAGTGTCAGATTCTATTTTTAATTCTTTTTTATTAAAAGATTGGCTAAAAACTTACATTATCATAATTGCATGAAGTTTTAATAATTTGTTATTATCAACACATGTAAATACCAATGTGAGAAAATCAACTTAAATACAAATTAATACAGAATATACAAAATAATTTAAAATATATTTTATCTACAGTTACACATTTTACAATATTATCATTAATTAAATAACATAATCCATTAGTTACAATTTATGATCGATAATAGTTTCAGTTTTATTTTACAACTGCAAACCTAACCTCAAAATCTACAACAATCAAAGAATCATACGAGATAATCTTAATTCTGTATGTCGTAAAAGGTAAAAGTCTGTATAGTTATATCATACCTCATTTCGAACGTCCATGGTTAAATCCATACACCGTATAAAACATTAAAAATAATACCAGCAGAGAAACATGAGGCTCCGGTGATTTGTGTCGGCAATAAAAAGGATATTACTAATTTTGTTTTTTATTTATATGAAAATTATACAAAACGTGCACACTCTCTCTCTCTTTCTCAATTATGAAAACACAGTATCTGTATTACTTGTACGGAACAATAAAATAGAGAAAGGGGATACAAACTATTAACAAATTACACAATACGAACGATCATATTTCGGCAGTTGTATAGTTAAAATGGGCTAAGCACGTTGCTTCACTGCTGTTTCTTCTGTTCGCAGGATTGGCGTCGCCACCATCATCGCCTAGTGTTTCGCTGGAATACCTGACTTTCCCGCTTTCTCCTACCCTTCGTTTTTACATTGGCTGACGTGAGTAATAACGATATCTAGTCACTAAAATATACCAGAATACAATTACAGTTTTATTCGAATTTCTCACGTGCTTCTACGATGTCTAAAAAGGAGAATATTTTTTCTCTATTAGAAAGTGTCCCGTTTCATTTTCTTTTGTGGCCGATCGTTTGTACTCGCCACTAGTGGGATTCTCAGGATAAGTTTTTTACTAGTCCTCAGGTAACCATTTGAAACGTGTTCCAATAATACATAATCTTGTATACGTTGATCTGTTTCGAGGAAAATCCAAGTACGTTATCGAATGTTAATTTTTCCGAAAACTTATCGTTTAAACATTCATATATTATTATTTTCTTAATATTAAGAATATATTATCTATCAGGTGGCGCTGCTGGCGTGTTACCAACCTCTAAATATTTCCTTCCGCGTGCAGTGCAACCGGTTCCTCCGATTCCGAAAAGCTCATGATTTCGTGGGAGAAGAAACAAGAATATTGTTTAGGTAAAGTATTTCATTAGTATTTTTATTCCTATGGATGGTTGTAACGAACATTCTTTTATTAAGAGTTGTGTAAAATTTCAATTGTCATTATTGTTAGAGTATCAATTTTACTATGCTATTCGTACAAACTGTAATACTTTTGCTATATTTAAAGATTTCTCATTGCTGTCTCTTGATCTGTAAGATCGTTGGTGTTAACCTAACGATGACGTCCAAAAGAACTTCATCGGCATTTCTCTGAGATATTCTACTTATCTCTCGTATATACTGGTAAGTCGCATATTTCTACATGTTTGCAATCATCCGTACGATTTCAAATCGTTCGCTGAATCGGTAACACCGAAACCGACCGTAAAATGGTAACATCATACTTCCAAAGTTCACCACCCTGAATCGTAGAGGGCTGAAAGGAACCTCTGTTTCGTTGCACGATCGGTATTTCAGTTTATACGGTTCCTCAAGTTCCTACGTAGATCTCTTTGGCCGCGGTCATAATTTCGAGCGAAATTATTCTCCAGATTACATTATGTCGACTCGAGGAAAGGTTTGAGAATTTCAAATATTCTTCCGTCACGTGGCATCACTGAAATTTTACCGTTGCACGTTCGTTTACAACTTAATTGTCTATATTTTTTTTTCTTCTTTCATGGCCTACATGCGAAACACTTTTATGCGTCATTTACGGTATTTATATTATGCACCGCTAGCAACTATACGACCTTTGTATACAGTTAATACCCTTTCGCGAGAAGGTGTACGTAAAAAAATAGCCACATTTTTTATTGCGCGATCGTATCTGCTGCTTGTGGCACGCACCGAAGATTGTGTTGTGAAACGACATGCTCGCGAAATAATGGTTTATTTAAAAAAAAAAAAAAAATGATGTATGCTCGCGTAGATATATTTTCGTGAAAACGTATCGCCTCTGAACGAACTCTTTGTTTTTGAAAGAGAATAGTTTCGCTGATAACGGTAATGGTTTCCGCGCGAGGGAATTGAGAGTTGGGATAGTTTCATTTTGTATAAAAATATAGTCCATGGTACATCGTTCGCTATTTACGGTAATGCAAGCTGAAAAGGGAGTTGTTAGTTTTACGGGTGAAACGCATTTAAGGGCTGCGTTGAATGACAAATAAATATGGTAATGGGCATTTGAGAAACTTCAAATGCCGCGCATCTTAGCTTTTGCACCGCATCGAAAGAAGGGAAGTTAAGTTAAGTTAAGTTGCTCGGTACCTCCGCGTTGTGCTTCGAGGGAAGTGGCCAGGGTTCGGCAGCGAGGAAGGAAGGGAGGCATCGAGGAAAGGAGACAGATAGGATCGAGGGTGCGAGCGCAGAAGATGGAACGAGAATTCTCTTAAATAATAGAAAATTCAGAGGAAGTTGATAAGCCAGGGCGCGTTCAAACTTTTCGCTCGCCGCCTTCCATTTCTTATTATAATGAATGCATATCGGCTTACCCAAAGCTGGAAAGCTACGACTATAAGAACCCTTTTTCTCTCTCTGCGGCCCCTGCTCCTTTGCCTATCGCGCTCCGATGCCGTTGCTTTAAACATTCCCATGCATCGCACAATAAATAAAGTTTGCCTTCCTCCTAAGATCTACGGGGGAGACGGAGAATTTTCATTCCTGCGGATTCGAAATTAATTTCACCAGTGCCGATGTGGGGGCGATCTTTGACGAGTTTCATTCGAAACGTCAATGGCAGATTGCGTTCGTCGAACCACATGTCGCCAGCCGACATCCCACGAAATCGTGCTCACGACCACGCATACGACGAACAAAACCGTCGAATATTTCGGCTATTATTACTACCGTGACTAGTCTGTCCTTTCGTGCGACGGCTGCACGTTTGTCGCCCAGAATGCGCGCGCTCCACCAATTTTCATCCACGATCGATCGCTCGATTTCCCGCGGAATTCTTCTCACCGAACGATATTCGTTTCGATCCTACGATTTCCACGGTCAAATGTCGACCGAGAAGTCGTCTTTCTAGTCGAGCGAGCAAGTAGAATACCGTCATCGGTGAACGATTCGTTATTAGTGGACGCGGAAATTTGACGAATCGCGAATACCCAAAAATTGGAGAATGGATCTTCTCGCTGGGACGAAGATACTTAAAGTCACCCCAGCAACGGTAAAGTTTAACAGGGTTGCCCGTTTATTAAACAGCGGGCAAGAAGACGACACGATCCGCGGAGACGAATAGCGTCGGCGACTTTAAATCATCGCGGAAAAGTTAGTAATTTAATAAGCAATTTCATGGAAATTCTGTGATCGTTAACGTAACTACTTTCTCGATCAAATTTTGCCAAGATACACGTTCCTCTCTCTCTCTCTCTCTCTCTCTCTCTCTCTCTCTCTCTCTCTCTCTGTCTCTCTCTCTCTTTCTCGCGTTTTCTAAAGGATACGAGGAACGCGTTCAATCTCGTTACGCTTTTAATTCGCCTACCAAAAGAGATCGAGACCGTTGTTCGTTATCCTCGCAATTCTTTACATCGTTAGGATGCACGCTCGTTCCGAACGGTGTCCTTGATTCGACGAACGTCTCGAAGATGATACGAACCGGATAAAATATTCGCTGGCAACGGAGGGTGAACGTAAGTCGGTTGACAGGGATCGTCTTGAGGTGAAGGGACACGTCTTCGAGGCGAGATGCTCGTTGATCCTTCCTTGATTCTGGTTTTTATCCCGTCGTATCGATCATTCGTAGCGGGCGTCGCTCGGATGATATTACCAGATGTCCGTCCACGGGAATTCGCACGACGCGTGTCACACGTTGCCGCGGACGAGATCCGAATACGATCAGCTGCTTAGTTAACCGCAGTTAGTTGGGATCCGCGTAAGATCGCGCGATTTATCGGGATTTAGTTGGAGGGCGGACCAACCGATTCAGAGGTGGTTGGTTTCAGCTCGGTTCCGTCATCCTTTTCGCCGAGCGAGCCGCCGTTCATTCGGCAAGGGGCGATCGGTATCGATATTTATTCGCGTCACGGTGCGGCTCGCCGCATCGGCGATGCTTTCAAAAGCTCAGAACGCGTTATACGGCTGTAAGTAGGCCGTGGTATGTGTACGTGTACACATTAGACGCGCGTGGTGTGCAGGCGTTGGTGTGTGTACGCAGCCGAGCCAGAGGGAAAGAGGCAAAGCCTATGGTTGTATAGGTGAATATGCGGAGGACAGCGTGCCTCTTTGCGCAACCCCGAAAGCAATATATCGATGTTTAGCAACCAATAAACGGATCCCTCAAAGAGGGCTTTTACCGTAAAGCGGCGGTGCTTCGACGTCTCGTTCCTTTCATAGATGTTGCCGCTCGCACACGCTCATTTACCCGGTTCTGCCCTATACGCACGTTCGAATTGTGCGAGTGTACGTTAACGGTGGCAACCGAAGCACGCCGCTTTTATGGCTCAAAGTAAACGCATTTATAGAGCCGTTTTGCCACCACCGCTTCGGCGTAACCTCGCGGCCGACCATTTAACGCCGGTTTTATGATAATGTTATCAATAGCCCGACCCTCCTTCCTTTCCGCGATCACCTGCCTCTATTTACCGATTATTTACGACTCCCGTCTATTATTCACCTGTTTCGCCGAGTCCCCCGTGTTTACGATCGTCCATTTTGCCTCGAAACGCGCGCTACTCCTCCGCGCGGAAAAGTCATCCGAACGATATTTAACTGCATCGATTTCTCAGCCGTTGATAAGCGGTCCCGCGATAAATATCGCGTTCCCCTTTCGGAGGGAATTTTTGCGTCGAAATTGGGACGAGCGCACGATCGCCGCTTTTCACTCTTCGCAAAAGCAAACGCTCTCTTACGCGATCGTAACGAGGGGGGGGGGGGGGGGGGGAAATAGATGGTTCGCGTTTTTATGCTCGTAGGTGTAATAAAATTCTGTATACCGAGCGAAGCGGGCAACGATAACAGCCGGGAAAGAAAGGTAGCTGTCGAGGACTACACAGGGATCTTAAAGGCCGTTTTATATTGTCTCTGGCAACAGGATGTCACTCGCAGCTTCTTCATAATTCTTCTCCCGTGAAGTAGTGGAACGGTTACGATGTCTGGCGCGAGGCGATCTCAGTCTCTTGACTTTATTGCAAGATCGCCGCGGGGATATTTTTCTCATCGCCTTGACGAGGAATCATTTGCCGCGCGTTCCATTTTATCCGTGAACGCCTATGTTCTAATTATACCGGAACCATCACGGAAACCGACGCCGCGAGCTTTATTTTCACGATGCAACGGATCGTTGGCAATATGGCAGTCCCGACGTAGCCAGCAGTCCTCCATAGCGGCGGCCACGTACGTAGACCAGAAGATCCCGGAGGACTTGGGGAAAAAGCGAGTAAAAAGGCAGACCATTGTACGAATCAGCTTCCTGGAGGGATGAAGGGACGGCAAGAAAGAAGAAAGACGGTCCGGATGGAAGAGTCGGGTAGTCGAGTAGCTCTGCGGGGAGAGGGGGTAACGAGAAAAAGAAACGGGACGAAGGAAAATGGGGGTTGCTGGTGAAATTCCGACGGAACTCTGCTGACCAGTGGGCAGCGGGCTTGACGTATGTGCGTACTCGCAGGGAAAAGGCGACGTGCACCCGTACGATGTTCTAGGTTCGCCCACACCCAGGATTTCGGGGGAGAATCCTTGAAAACCGGAGACCAGGACGCCATTGGCCGCTCCGAAAGCACCGTCTCAGTTCGGCCAATCGTGGCCCGAGCTGATAACGGTGGCGGTTCTTCTCTTCGTTCCGCCTCCTCAAGACGGAGCGCTTTTGGCACGCTATATCAAGCCTGGTATATATCGCTCGACCTATATCGTCCACTTGTACGCTCCTCTATATGGATCGACCATCTTCTTTTCTCTGCTCGAGAAATTTCCCGTTTACCTCGGGTCACCCCCCCGTCCGAGGTCGTTCGCTACAGCTCTCTTCCTTATATACCCTCCTATCGAACTTCCCGCTGCACCCGCTTCTGTCCCCTTTCGAACATCTTCGTGCCCGAATTGTTTTTCGTTTCCCGACAATTCCTGAAGTTTATACGCCCCCTCCCCCCCCCCCCCCCCCTGCCGTAGAAACGACGTTCGAATTAAACAAGCCACGACGTTACCGAGTACGTCCGTTGCCGTGGTATTGATCCGATCTGGCTTTTTCTTGATAAAACTACGCGACGGAATGATGAATGCGCGGTAAAATAGGAACTAATGTCCATAGATTACATATGCATAACTAGAGTTACGTCCACGCTGTAAACATCCTTGTCGGCGTGCAGCTTTATATGAAACCAGGTGCGCTAACTGTAACTTAATTGCACCGCTTAAATGTACAATTAAGATTTTACCTGTTATTCTCGCATGGTACGAAATGTCAACGGCAATTATTTAATACCATCATTCCTGGCTCGACGGGCCGACGATAAAGGTTATAATTATTCTGTTAAGCACAAATTGTTCGGAATGAGGGCTCATTTATTATTTTCACACGAACTAAACCGATTTCTTTTTCTCTTTTCTCGTCGGCGGTACGGGCACGGTGAGCGACGATCGAACGGTAGATCGTGCGATTGATTTTTAATTGACCACCGGGTCGATGCCGGCGGGGAAATAAAACCGCGACGATCGCGGTGGCTCGCGATTAAGGCTGCCAGTTTATCAACAAGTTCGATCGCAGGTGGTATCGTTCTTGTCGGTAACATCTTGGTTCGCGTGCTGGTTCTAGTCGAGGTTGTTTAAGCTGGTACCGTCCTCCTTGGAGAAGAGGGTGAGAGCAAGTCGGTGCCCCGTAAGTGGCGTAATGGGACCGGCCCTTCGGTTGACAAGATAAAGGGCGACGATAAGACCGTTTCCCTGCGAAGGGACCCCGAGGTAGGGTGCGTGATCGTAGCGTACCGCGTGACGCGTGTAATAACCGTAGCGCGGCTTCTTGCACGCACCCCATGCTAGAGAACCTACTAAGTGCACGTTTACTACGTGGTATACCTGGCTACGTGCACCTTGGTTACAACACGACAGGTGTCCATTGCCGAGGATTCCCGAGGAACAGGCCCACCGAAACGAACCCCACGCCCTTTTTCACCCCGCGCATTTCATACGTTTTCGCCAGTATCAGCTCGTTCCGCTGGCCGCGGCGTGGCTGAGACCCTCAGTTTATGGGAGCGTTAAAACCGTTTACGTCGAAACGCTACGATCGTAGCAAAGAGGAACGCGGTTGGAACGATGTCGCTCGGGGTGATCGGTCCGGAGGAGTATCTCGGCGAACCGATCGTCACGGGGTATCGTTAATTTACGACGGACGGAGATACGGTTCGCGTCGCGCAAGAAGCACAATGACGAGTGTTTCTCGTATTAGAGGCGGTCGATGCAGCCGGAACAGTTTGAAACGATCACGGATCATTTGCGACGAAATCAGAGTCCACCGGAACGTAAATCGCACGGATATTTTACGGCACCGCGGGCAGATTACAGGCGCAATTAGCATGGGACTACATAATTAATAACTCGATTAATGCGTCGAGGCGGAACGTCTGTCCATTGGCGCTCGTCAACTCGGCCGGTCCGTCCGCTGGTTCGTTTGTCCCGGTCACGATTTGTGATCCTCCCTATTTACGTCGGGCTCGCCGTTACGTCGTAATCGATTATCGTCGCACAATATCGGCGTCGATCGCTTATGCCCGTCGTTCGCTATACATTCTCACGGGTCGGTAACGGTTATGTGTGTTTAGGGTGGCCGCCGCGGGGCAAAACTCATTAGCGGGTCATTCCATATTCCAGGAGGGAAGTCAGACCGAGCCAACCCGTGCACGGTTCCACGTTAATTCCGGCCCGTTGTCGCGGACCGAAAATCTACCGGGCCACTTGTCGGTAAAACGCGCTAACGATTAGCTTCAACATTGGTAAACGATAATTATTCGCGTGTCAGGGAGAGAGAGAGAGAGAGAGAGAGAGAGAGAGAGACACGGCAGTGTCGTCGGGAATGTTTTCGACGTACGGGGGAAGATGAATCTTCGCGATGATATTTTCTGGTCGTATTTCACGGGTGTACCGATCAGAGAAACGCATAATACGTTATGCAGAAACGTAGCTCGCGCATGCCAGAGACGTCGAACGGTGATAAATTTCTGAGAGTAAGATTTTTTGGTCGCGAAGCTTTATCGCTTCCTTGCTCCGACAGAGCGTCGAGGTCGACGGGGAATTAGAGAGACGGGCGTTCGTATACAGGTAGTCTCGGTATCGAACATTTATCAGCGGGCAAGACGGGGAGGCTGATCTCGAAAGACAACCGCGATTGAGTTACGTTGATTTTATTCCGCATTATTCCACCCAGCGTGGAGCACGCCGCGTTACCACGGAACCGTTCCTCGGCCAGATCAGTTTTATTTTCCGGATTGCGGTGGCGCGAGCGGCAAACGCTACCACGCAGCGGGATTAACGTCATTGCGGTTTTTAAGCAGGCAATTTCCTAATTCGGTTGCCACGGGATCCCTGATTTATCGCGGTTTTGCCAGTTATTCCGCGGTACTGTCCGTGATTTACGACGACGCTTCCGTTCGCGTTCGCGTTCCCGTTCCCGTTTCTGTTCCACGCGGTTCCTCCTTCTTACGCGCCGCGCCTTCTTTTCCTCTTCTCGCGACGCGACGCGCCGCGCAGCGCCGCGCTTCAGGCTACCTTCGCGGCGGCATCTGCCTCTTTCGCGTTCCCGATTTTTATCATCCTCTCTGGGTGTGTATCCATCATCCACTCCTCGTCGCGGTTCGCAGGGAGACCCGGGAAAGAGAATCTCCCTCGGCTCGGTTCTCCTCGGCGGGTCGACGAATCGTTTAGAGGTAAAAAACGGTTCAACGTACTTAACAGATTAATTGAACACGAAACGTTCGCGATGCGTGCTACGCATCCGCGTGAGAAATTTTAGGTATTGTGCGGGGAACTCGAGCCGAGGGAACACCGCGTCGGCTATCTATCCCGTGTTGTTTAAGTCAATAATTAGTTATAATCTTAGTATAATCGTGGTACGCCGCGTATTAACGGTTATAATCAAATCCGTTATCGGTGAACGTAATCGCTGCATGGTAGCGGCAATTAGACTGGCTAGAAGTAATGCGAGACAGACAATGAGCGTAATGAGGAACGTCTCGTCCGCGTTTCCTGGAGTGTACGCGTTTTATTTTTAGAGTAATCGCGCTGTGAAACGTAGTCACCCTTGCGGTGCGTTTAGAATCTCATTTGTTGCTTACGGTGCGAGAGCTCTTCGGTTTTAATGACGGCTTAATTAGAGGCGAGCACATCGACGACCGAGGGGAAGAAAAAAAGGTTGATGCGCGAACGCGCGTCACGCGGGGGTTGCTGCAATTGAAAACCAACCAGCCGAACCTTTTCCGGATGCGTTCCGCCGCGGCTCTGTTTAAGGTGTTCCCCGACCGTGGCTTCCACTTCGTGCTCGATCGAGTGCGCTCCGATTGTATATTTTTACACGGCCACGGCGAAATGATGCTGCCCCGCCACGGCGGTTTTAGTTATGCGGTAGAACACGAGGAAGCTGTTGTTCCACTACGTGCAAAAACAGAAGGTACGCGGGCGGTTCCGATTCACGGTGGACCGATCATCGCGCGAAAACACGACCGGCTTGTTTTTCCAACCGGGGTACTCGTTCGTGGTCTAACTCGGACGGAATATTCCGCTGCTACTTGTAAAAACATACTTAGAAGATAGTTGGATCCGTTTCAGCGCGAATGTTTTTTCCCCATTCGATGCGAGAGAAGGCGACCAGAAGAAATTAGAAATTTCGCGAGAGGATCGCGGGGATACGACGTGTAATGTGGGCGATGCGAATGAAGAGAAAGAGAGAGAGAGAGAGAGAGAGAGAGAGAGAGAGAGAGAGGGAGGGAGGAGCAGTTGGATCGTTTCGAGGTTAACAAGGAGGGCCGTGATTCCGGCTGGATAGTTGGAGAAGACTGCAAGGGTGGTAGGCGCAACGGATAATGGCGGGGACAGCAAAGGCAGCGGTAATGGTAGCCCTTGGGACATTGCTCGGATTCAGAGGATCGAGTCTAGTAAGGGAACGCTCGTTAGCACCTTCTAACCGTCCCAGGTCGCAGGAGCGTTTATGGATCCTGTCACGATAGCCAACCTCTACGTCTCTTCGCCGTCGTCGTCGTCGTCGTCGTCTTGCTCCGCACTTCGACCCCTCGGGTCTATCCGTTCCCCGAGCTAATTGTATCTATCTTGTCGTTAATTGACGGCCAGCTCGACACTTGACCGTCGCAATTTTATTCGGTTCGAACCGACCGATCCCACCGTCCCGCGGGAGAAGGGAATGGGGAATTCGAATTTTCGGTCTGCGCGCCGCGCCCGCGAATTATGAGCCCGATAAATAACACCGTATCCACGGCGAAATTATAATACCCGTAAACGTCGCCCGCTTTATGCGCGGGGACGATAATTTATAAAGAACGTTGACTCGCGCTTAATTATCCACGTCCCGTCCGCTTTTCCATTGTAGCTTTTAATTAATTTTCCAGGAACACGCCCACTATCGAACATCTTCGCCCGTCGATCGCAGCGTTCGCAAAAATAATCCCTCGCTCGCTTCTGAGACGATCACGCGCGCGCGCGCTCAAAAAAGTATATAAACGGTACAAATTAGAGAACTCGGGTGGTCTTGATTTACGAGTTCGTCTCATTGATGGTGAACAGAAGAAGCGGAAAAAGCAAAGGGAAATAAAAAAGGGACCTTTGTCCTTTCTGCGCGGCGTTCCACAAGTCGAGGTGATATCAAGCGATGGTCGTTAGATCGCCGTTATCGCCGTCGCCGTTAGTTACTCCACCTATTGTAACAATTTCATAGAGGTCCGTGCAGGGTGTGTAAAACCCTGCAACGGCCTCGCGTGTCGGAAGACGATAGTCGTCACAGTGACTGTTATATCAAACGGGGTCGAGATTGCGATAACGACTGGAACATACGTAGGATACACGGTTTACGTACCTACACTCGCACGGTGTAGTTAGCGAGAGCGTACTTTCGTTCTACGCACGAGAGGGTGCAATGTCGTAGGACCGTTTTCACCCTCTTTTCCCTCGGCCCGTACTCGCGTACACGCAATTAGCCTATTTAATTGTTGCGCACACCATGCGACATTAACAAATCGTTCGCGGGAAACCTTTCCTCGATAGCAGGTCTCGTCGTTTCGCGACTCGTCGAATAACTCGGTTGCTCGTGTTCGATTCGACGTTTCCGTTAAACCGTAGTCCCGCGTTTCGATGTACGGGGACGCGAAACAATGGCTGAAACTCGAACGAATCTCCACGGCGGAGGGAAAAGATTTCTACGCCAGTGGTCGATAGGTGGTACGTATGTAAAGGAAGCCCCAGTTCTACGTAAGCCGTTCCGGCAGTGTTCGTGGTCGAAGCCAATCTCAGTCGACGCTGGCCATTTGGCGTTTCCTCGGTCGTGCTGGTCGTGCACACACGAGCTTGCCTTTTATTCCGTTTAACCCCTGCCTCCGAGCACCGGCTCACCCTCGGCCGCGCGGCTCGCTGCGGAGAGGCCAGGCCAGCTTCCTAAATGATTAATTACCGATCTCCATCGCGCGGAGGGATCCCGCAGGAAGGCGGGTCGTTGGACGGCCTTAAAGTAAGCTCATTTCTAAAACGGATATTCCGTGTTCCGCGTGCCATGGAACGGCATTCGGTGGCCCCCAGCGTAGCTGCCACTTCGCTGCCGACCGCGTCACCCCCGTGTATCGCGCGCGAGAGAGACCCCCCTTAGTTGCGTAAGACCAACCGGCGGGGTTCCCTCTTCGCGTGGTTGCCGACTTCCCAGTGATTGCGAACGCGATACCGTCCTTTCCCTCCCCCTCTTTCTCTTTCTCGCCCTCTTTCTCTTTCTCGCCCCCTTTCTCTTTCTTTGGCCCTTCGCGTAAATGAAATGCGCTACGTGCCAGAATAAAACTTGCTACCCCGTTCCCGCTGATCGATGGGCCAGAAAGTTCTCGCGGTTTCCGCGGTATTTAACTGGAACGATCTACGTACCGCCTGTACCTCGGTCCCCGTGGCTCTTTTCTTTACAAACTCGTCGTCGACCACGTTCACCATACCGTTGAGTAACTTGTATCGCACTGTTCGTGACATATAATACATTAACGACCAAGCGAAAAATCGTCTCGCGGAAATCATCCAGCACAAGAAAGTGGCTGATCCTTCGCGCGGAATCTCAACGGGCGACGATTCTCTTTACTCTCTGGTACCCCTCCCGCGCGTTTCCCGTTACCACTGTGTCTGTGTGTGTGTGTGCGCGCGCGCGCGTTTTCGTGCGATACGCTGTGTTATCGTTTGCATTGCAAATGGCACAACCCACCCCGCCCACATTCAAACACACTGGGACCGAGGAGCGTGCACGTTTTATGGCGAAATCGGGCGCGTGTGCGAGCTCGCCGATATATCGAGAGTCCTACGAGGATGAGTCACGGGAATCGGAACAACCCTAACGATGCCCTCTTAAGGGGGTCCGATCCGCCGAATTTCGACACGTTTCACCGGCTCTTGAAATTATTTTTGTACCAACAACAAGCCCGCGAGGGTGATCAGCGGAAACTGTTAACGAACAGGTTACACCACCACTGTGTTCGATCGTAGAGCGATAGGTGAGCACGCTTTCTCCACAAGTTGCGCGAACGGTTCGCAAAATATTTCGCGTTATTTCGCCGTTGTTGGCCGCTCGAAGTTGGATCGAAGGGACCGAGAAAGGAAATACTTTCTGCCGCGAAACTTCAACGTTAGATCGGCCTCTTTCCCTCGGTTCGTATTTTAATTCGTCGCGCATGTTTTCGCGTAGCGAACCCCACTTTCTTCCCGCAACTCTCGTCTGGCAGGACTTATTTTTTCTCTTCTTTATCCCGAGCCGGGTTTACTTAAGATATTAAAGTACTCACCCCCCTTTCGGCTTTCTTTCCCTCCTGGCTTCCCTCTTTTTCCTTCTTGCGCCCTCCAACCCGCGAGAGTTAGAGGTTCCGCCGTCTTTTGGAAGCATTCCCGAGGGAGTTCGGTGGCTCCGACACAGGCTCGCTTAATTTGTAAGCGGATTTTTGCACTAATCAACGGATTTAAGAAGGACAAGCCGAAGAAAGACGGCGTGGAGGCGGAGGATGGGTGGAGGAGAAAGACGGCGACGCCGAAGACGGGGGACAAGAAAGTCATTTGAATTTATTTTAATTATACTAACGAACAGGCCGCGGAACGAGGGCCTAACGAATTATTTGCTCGAATATGATTGCGCGGAATTTCTAACGAAGGATCGACCGATCTCTGGCCCGCGCCTTTCGACGGTGGGGGGTTGTTATCATCATCCGTTTGAAGGGCATCGATTCGTGTCTCGAGCAATCGTTCCTACGGATCTCCCTTGAAGTCAATTATCCGCGACCCCTTCGCGGTGGAACAGAAATTTTCGCGAAACAAAGTAAACGTGATGTTGCATTATTTCTGCGGCCGCCAATAAATCATTTCGTTAGGGACGGAGACGTTAAAGAAACTGACGCGTGATAATGGATCGCGCGATTATTCACGGATCTCGTATCGATCGCGAGTGATATTGCGAGTGACTAGCGTGACCGGGACACGGAACGCGCGCCCGCCTCTTTCGCATCGGTCAGGGGGAGAAAGAAGGTACTCTTGGACGGCGATCGGGAGCATACGATTCCTCTGATATCCGTGACCCGCGCGCACTCGTAAAAAACCTTCGCGGATATTTCTCCCCCCGCTGAAAGATGGAAACGCGCAAATCTTCACGGTTCGCGAAGTTGCGCTAACAACCGCCCGGTACACACGGGAGTTTATCGTGGAACACCGTTGGATAATGGGACCCGCGAGCGTTTCTTCTCGTGGTCCGCGAAAATCTCCAGCGATTCAGGAGTTCTTGCCACGGCGGTATATAAATAGCCTCGTTTTCATTTGGGTCCCGATCAAATTTAAGAGGGCAACGCGCACTTTACAGTATACGGTCGATCGTATTTCTTTCGAGGCGAGGGGGGTAGGGGGTGGGGCAGCACTCGTTAAGGCTGAGAACATCAGCGTAGAGAAAAAGAAAGCGGAAGAGGGAGAAAGGGTGAAGGGGGGGAGGCGGTGAAAGGGGCACGAACGGGGTGCCCCTTCGCCCTTCGAAAGACGAAAGGCCGCGGGGAAGAAAGAGAGAACGGCGAAAAGAAAGCGTGGTTTCCTTAATGAGAAGTACAGAGTAAAGCTTTCTTTGCGCGTCCTTTTGCCAAGGAAGCGGTCCTTTGCCCTCCTGCGCGAGCTTCCACGGGCGTGTTGCTCCGGCTCGCCGCGAAGAGTCGAATCGGATTCGCGGCTCCGTGTAGACTTTTTTTCCAGCCGGCCGGCCGCGCTGAAATGCTTCTTGTGTAAGTAAAAATCTAAAGTGACTACTGAGATCTAAGTTTTAATTAGTTTATCTTGGCCGCGTGGCCATTGAATATTTATGAGCTATCGCGCGGCCGCCGCTGCGACGAGGGAGAGAGACGGCGAGAGAGAAAGTCGAAGAGGTGCGGACCCTTTTGGCTCGCAGTCGGGGATGCTGCCAGCAAAGGGGACGAAGAATGAGATTCCACCGTCCATGGAAAGGAACCGCCTGTGGTTACGTGTCATCCCATGGGATTTCGCTTTCGATGCTTCCACCGGCAGATACCATCCTCCTGGATATAATTGCACGGCCAAACTGTACCGTATTGCTCCGGCAAAAACACGTCTCTCTTCGCCGGGAATTGCCCTCGGTAATAGCAATTATCGTGACGTAATGAGGATGGAATTTCGGATGAACGTTCCACGAGGATATTCTTCCCGTTTCCGGTGCCCGTAGAGAACCGGCCGATGGCGGAAAACACAGAGGAAGGCAAAAGCGTCCACGTAATTCGCAGGCTGAGTGAATGTTAGTGGAAAGCTTTGGGAATCGAGGGAAGGATACGAAGGGTTCGGGGTTGGCTGCTAGTCAGTGCAAGATTCCACCTCCGCGAAATCCAAGGGATGGAAAAGAAGCAGGAGAAAGAATCTATAAGTCCATAAATCTGTAAAGCCAGTCGACAGAGAGAAAAAGAGAGATCGGGAGCGAGCAACCGGGGGGATGGGAAGAAAAATTTATGGCTGCCACCGTAAAAAACAGAAGCAGTACGTTGAGGAATTTTTATCTCCAGCAGATAGTCGAATAATATTCTCGATTCGTGGCAACGAAATCTTTGGATTCCCTTGATTTTCTGGACAACCGTTGCTGAAAGTAATCGCTGGAACGCGTCGAATCGTAACGTAAACGCGATACTAAAGTAATGTACGCGGGCGCGTCGTCGATGGCCTATAAAAATGTTCAGCGGGACGCTGTTCCCCGTTCTACGGTGACCAGATAAAAATTGATGGCGTTATTTATCAATTCGTTCGAATCGGCGGGGTAAAAAGCTCTTTAGCCGGAGGTGAGATCGAGCGTAAAAAGTTGAGCGTAGCAAACGTTGACGTTGCATACGGTTACGCGGAATTGTAGACGATAAAAAGTTGGTGGAAATAAGTTCCCCGTCGAGCCCATTTACGAACGTCATCGCGCTTTCGCGAATATTCGAGGCACGTTTATCTACACGGCAGCGCTCACGTGCTTAACGCGACGCGCTGGGTTACAGATTGTCGATTCATATTTACATTTTAATAACTCTTCTCTTCTACCTTGTCACTCTCGTTCTCTCCCGACACGGTAACTACGACGCACATCCACCACGTGGATACCGCAAAGCTTTTCCTATTTCACCCTCTCTTTCTTCCGTCGAATCATAATTCCGCGTGGCGCGTGTTAACGCGCTTCCTGCCGTCCCATTAAAAAAAAAGAAAAAAAAAAGAAACGCCGCATTTTAAAATCGATATTCCTTGTCAATATAAAAATCACAGGCAATTACTACGTGTGCGCAGGGTGATTATTAAATTTTCTCACTCGTTCATCTTCTCTTTTTTTTATTTCCCTTTTTTTTTTATTAAACAAGGAGAAATATCCGTGGGACGTGTACATGATAATGCATACAATCTATTCTTAATTTAATGCACATGAAATTTTCGGTTTAATAAGCGTAGCTCGTAGACGCATTCTACCATGTAACTCTTTATAATTATATCATCGAACAGCGGAGGTTACGCATCCCCCTTTCCCTCTCCGTGGCTTGCTCATTTTTAATCGCGCGGCGTAATTATAATAATTCGAATTTCAAATGCGATCCGTATCGGAGCGCGGCAACCGTGCGCGTTATAGGCAAATATTTTTCTGGTCATTGGACATCGCGCGGCAAATAATAATTTTTGATACGTTCGTATTACTACAGGTTCAGCGCACATTTTCGTAATTATTACGGTTATATTCGTGCGCCCGCTTATTATTACGTACAGAGTGAAAATTTTATTCGTTTCAATAATTATTACAGCGTGAATACGCGTCCGATCTTTCACGGACGTTGGAAAATTCGAGCGAACGGGAAACAACGGGGCGGGCTCTGGAAATGTTGGAAAATTGTCGTCCTATTCTATATCCTATTATCCGGAATACAATAAATACCGTATTATTCGACCGATAGAAACGGGAGGTCGGCGATGGTTTTCTCTGGTGTCCTCTGGCGTTTTTTATTACTATCTTCGCGACATCGGCGCAAGCAGTCGCTCGAAAGAAGAATGCACGGCTGCTCTCGAGCGGGGAGAACATTTAAATTTAAAAGGACCCAAGTTCGAAGTTTTAAGCGGACTAAAGAAGTTCGTTGTCCCTTCTTCTGGCCCGCATCGAGCGTATTTGCATGAGAAAAGTGTTCTACGATTCCTTCGATTACACACTCGCCACCACACCGTGGTCCCGGAGATGGCTCACATTCTAGGAAACTCTTTCAGGGGATCTTTGTAACGATGAACTTTTTAGATAGATGCGACACCGTACACGTGTTCCATTCACACCAGTTGCCAGTTCCTTCATCCCTTTTCTTCGGTATTCAATTTTTCGTTCGCTATTCCCTCGTCCCTGCGTCCTCCTCGGATCCTCCGCGCCGTCGATGGTTGGACCCTAAAATGAAATTTTTGAACCGTTCTCAAAATTGTATCGCAAACAAACGCGATTGTTACGTTCGGTCGCAAGAGACGCGCAACACCGTAAAGCACACAGCGCCGGCCTTTCTCTCGCCTGTTCTTTTATTTTCGGAAACAAATAAGCATTTCGCGCGTGTTTCCGCGTAATCCTTTGCCCTCTTCTCGAACATAACGAGCCACGCGTTTCCCAATGGAAGTTGATATTGGCGGTTGATTATCAATTTTCTACCAATTTGGTTCCACTTGTAGCGGCGCCAGCTTTTGTCCCGCTAATCACCCCTTGGCTACCGCTTTCACCCCCCGCTGGGTACATCCGATCCGCTTTGCATATTACGCCACGATATATCTCTACTATTCTACATCACTTGACGAGTCTCACCCTACCAGGGTCCTCCTCCTTTCTTTTCGCCCCTCGGAAAAAAACGTTGCTCACCCACCAACTGGAAAGCGCAATTGGAAAAAATAACTGGCAGCTCGTTTCTCCGGCGATACCAATCGTTGCCACGGGAACGAACGATTTCTCGAATCGAAAACACGTACGAGCGCGTAATTGTTATTCCTCGGAAAGAAACCGGAAACCCGTTGCGTAGCGTGACGCGTGTTTCTGCTCGAGTCGAAGAATGCGGTTCTAGTTTTTCGCGAATTAACCGGGAGGCAGGCGGACGCGTTCGCAAAACAACAGAGGGATCAAACGTGGACGCTTATGGGATCAGCGATCTGAAAACGTTGTGTTGTTTCAGGTGAGCCAGCTCTCACGCGCCACACCCCGTTTTCCACGCTGTGGATCCTCCCTGCCACCCTCCGGACCGCGTTCCCTCACCGCGGCCGATCGGAATTTTGAAATCGCTCGGTCTAGCGGCTAACAAAATTTTTATTCCCCCCCGAAAAATACGAGCGACGCGCGCGCTACGCGCCATTCCGAGGATCGACAAACATTTCCACGGCTCGATTCAAATTTCACGCGGCACGACGGACCGAACTTTCTCTATTTTTCGTTTTTTCTCGTTTTTTTTTTTCCCTCCCTACCATCTCTCTTTCCCATTCCGTTAACTTATTTTATACAACCTCGCGTTGATCGCGATGGAAGCGCGACCGCGCGACGTGGCCCGGTCAAATTCGTTCCCATCAAACTATTACCGGCTGTTTATTTATTTTTTTCCTTTCCGACGGCCATTAAAATTTATTCGCCATTACGCTCGGGGAACGGAGGGGTAGAACGGGCGGGCTATGAAATAAAACGGTGTATCCGGAGCGCCGTCGAGACTGCTGAAAATTCCAGGCGTCTGTCGGCAATAAACAGTGTATCACTGTTTCTGGGCACATTAAACGCCGCTTCGCCCGGCGTTTTCTCAGCTTAAGCGAAATGAATCGTAGAAGTTGCGCGATAGCCTAAGCCTTCGCGAATATAAGTATCATTTAGCTGTATTTATTCGCGAAAAAACGGCACGCCAGATAACGGGAGAGCGGGCGATGTTCGGGAAACGTGTTTAAAATATTTCACCGGGCGATAACGCAATCGGTTGTTTCGCAGAGAAGAAGGGAGCAACGTCAATATCCAGCAATGACGACAGAGGTGCGACAGAGGAGCAGAGCATGATCGTTTGTGACACCGATGACCAATCGACGCTGGGAGGGAGGTGGGCGCGGTAATGGGAAAGCCATGCACGCCGGCCCGATTCGCCACTCGCATAAAATTAACCAGTTCGTTCGTTCGTTCATTTTAATTAACGAAACACCGAGGGCATCGCGAGCGCTATACGTCTATCTCTTCGACGTGGCATGGTGGCACGTTTTACACGAGGCCGTGCGAAAAACCGGCCTTGCACGATCTCGACTCCGATCGTACCGTGGCGAGGCGAGGCGAGGCGACGGCGACGACGACGACGCCATGCGACGTTTTCTCCGCCGCGATAACTCGCGAACAACCGCGAGGAATCGCCGGTTTTCATCGCGCGGTGGACGCGTTCGAGAAGAATCGCGAGGTGGATCGGTTTTCGCGAATTTACTCGCGCGAAGCTACGATGCAGCATCGTCCCCGCTCTACGAAGAGTTCGTGCATCAGCGTGTTCGTGCAGGAGACGCGACGGAAGAAGGATCTTCTCCTCTCCGTCTCTGTCGCTTCTGTGGCTCAGCACCGTATAAGGTTAAGGTGTAGAGAGCGGGCCGGTGGCACGATGATGTCTCTATCTACGACGGAATAGCGGTCCGTTAGGTGTGCGAGCCGATGCAACACGTGTGCACGTACGCGGACGCGTGTATGTGCAAGCACACAGGCGCCATCGAAGCATGCAACGAGCCCAGGGTCACCCGGGGTCAGCCAGTCACGGAGTTAATTAGACGCCGTGCTTCGGGAGCTCACGTGGCAGCATGCTCAGATATCAATCGCTTCTCTGCTCCTGGATGGACCCGTACTCGGTTTTCTTAAAAGATTCTCATCCCCCTTTGCATCTACCTTCTCTACCCCCTCGACGAAAAAATGGGATACGGAATAGATAGGATCGTGCTTAGAACGGGGTCCCCCGATACAGGATACTTTCTTCTCTTTTTCACGCCGCGCCGTCTAATTAAGCTCTAAGAGAAATCGTCGTCGTTCGTCTTTGTTTCGAAGCGGAACTTGCCCGTCTAGAGCCCGTTCGAAAAGTCATCCTCGTGAAATTAATATCGGAGCTCGCTTCCGTCCGTCCACCGACAGTTTCCTCCGTTCCCGTTCGCGCGGAGCCTCGCCACTTTTACGCAGTCGAAGAAACAAGCTTTAATCGCCAGTAATTTCTACCTAACCCCCTTTCCACCTTCCTCCGCCGGCTTGATTATCCCGGCTAATTTGACTTCCCCATTTCGTACAGAGATAGGAAACCAGCTAGTCCCTCCTTCCTTTGTTCTTCGTCCGTCAGGAGACGTAAGACCAACCCTGGTCTTACCTTTCCGCCGGCTTCTTAACGCGCATCGCCGTGAAACTGACTATCTGCAATTAGCCAGCCACATTTATACGACCCGATTACGCCGCTCTGCCAACTACCTTTAATCCTTCCGTCGGATTTCTGAGCAAAATCAGTGGAAACACCTTGCCAGGCTTTCTTCTCGCCTCGCCGCGGAAACGATCCCCTTTTTTCCACCCCCTTCCTTTATCCAGCGTCCGTATAAACGCGAATAGCGCGCGTTCCGTTAATTTTCTCCCGTATTATTTTTGAAACTCCGCCAGATTATTTACAAGCGGAGGGGACCACGCGAGAGGAGTCACGAGGAGGGGACAGTTCATTAAGGTGTAGGATGATAACGAGGAGGAGGATTCGGAGAACGTCGAATGCTCCGCTCCGGTTTCGCTTTAGCGTTAAGGGTTTCGCTTACGCGGTTCGACGAGAACGTGCGAAGTCTCGGTTCTCCACGGAGATACTCGTGGCGAGAGAGGAGCCAGATAGAGATGAAAACTCGTGGAATCGTGAAACGAGAGGAAGAGGTGGAGGGCGCGGCATGACGGAGGGTTCGGGTGTAGGTCCGCCGCCCCTGCTGCCTCGTTGGAGATGGAAGCAATAGGGATCAACTAGTATGCAAATCGCATGTAAATATCGTTCACTCTCCCGGTACCGAACCAGCTAAAGCCTCTTTCTCTCTCTATCTTTCTCTTGATGTCTGTGTCTCTCCGTTTTCTCTCTCTCTCTCTCTCTCTCTCTCTCTCTCTCTCTCTCTCTCCTTCTCTCCCTCTTTCTCTCTTTCTCTCCCTTTCGCGCGTCGAGTACCGAAGAGAAGAAATCAAAGCAGGGGACAAAGCAAGCGCAGACGAGATCGTGACGGAATTCTTTCTCGTTCTTCCGCTACCCACTCCCTTCGGCTGAGCTGGCAGCCACCCCCTCGAAGGTATTTGCTTTTCTCCATCTCGAGTCCCCAACGATGTGTTCCAGCCAAGTGGGTGTTACCCCAGCCCCGATTGCGCGTCGTTAGTTGTTAATTAATTTATATTTCCGCCGTCCCTGCATCCGCCTCGAACCTATCCGGGCGTTTTGTTCCAAAAAGAGACAAGAGGGAGAGAGAGAGAAAAAAAAGGGGGGCAGGATATATATTTCTCTTCCCGTTGTCGAAACAGTGGAGCGAAATCGAACGGTTTGATGCTACCCTTTAATAACTTCCGCGTGCGGCGGTGTACACGGTATAAAATTGATTTTCCATCGCATTATTGCGCGCTTGCGAGGGTATCCCGTAACGCAACCGACGAAACGTCAAAAGTTCATGGAAATCTTTAACGCGGAAAAGTTCTCACGTTTCAAGGTAAATTTCCGACAGACTAACGGAATAATCGAGCGATATTGTAGGTAGGTTTCCCACTATCGCCAATGGTAAACGTGAGAGCCGTTCTCGGCAACTGTGACATAATGTCCGCCGCGGTGATGTTCGAGCAATCCCGTCGTTCGTGATGTCGTCGGTATAAAGTTTCGCACGATCATCCCCACGGGATCCGGAATAATTTCGTCCAGGCGCTCTTGCGAAATCGTCGATCAACTTTGTCGACGACTAACACGGCAAACGTTCGTTCCAGAGGCTTTCGGGCAGGGAAACGTGCCGCGCGATCGTGTCATCTGGTGACCGACGAAACCGAAGAATTTAATCCTTGACGCGTTCAAGGTGTAACCAGCAGTGCAAACACGAAACGATGAACGACCGTGCGTTCACTGGCAGGCTTTCGCGTTCTATAAGCGAATAATCGGCCGTAGGATGAGGCTTAATAGGGACGAGCATTAGTCGGGGAATTATATGAGGACTTCTGTCTTATTTAGAGGGTGACGTTCCACCGATGGTGGAGAGCAGGCCGTGGAGAAGAGGTGGAAAGAGGGTGAGACAAGTAAGACCTCTCTAACTCCAGGTATTTTCATCCTATATTCCTCGACCTCGGGTGCCGGCAGCAGGATTACTCGGAGAGACCCTGAGAACTTCTCCCTTTCTTACCTTCCAGAAACCTCTCGGCTTCTCCGCGTCTTCCTTTTCTCCCTCTGTCTCTGGCCTGTGCTTCCGCATTACCATTCTCAAAATTCTCGATAAACCGGGGCTTCCGCCCGTGACGTTTCGCCTCCACCGCGCTCTCGCAGCCTCCGTGTTTTCCGCGAACGCCGACGGTATAATCGAGATTCCCTCTCCGACGCGATGCTGTTTGGTACTTTTGTTCGTCGGATCGTTGGGGACTCGGTTTCGATTATGGGGCAGCTGCGAAAATTACTCTTCGAACGAATTAAATTCCTCTCGACGGAACCGAGCGACGGCTGCACGGGGGGGTGACGAAGAATTTGTGGGCAGCGTAAATTGTTCAGCAATGGACCGGATGTAATCTTTTTGTCAGCCAGCCGGAGGAGAATCGGCGGAGGAAAAATTTCCATGCAAAGAGGAACGTTGACGCGAGAGGTAGCGGACGGCGAATGGAGAACGAAAAATAGTGACTGGGACCAACGGAACTCCGCCTTCCCGACGAAGATGTCGGAATCTTTGAACAGCGATACTTACAACTCCGGATTCGGAGGAAGTAGCGGCATTTTCTATGCAAAAGAGTTGAAAACGTAGCATGGTCCTCGCGGCGAGAGGGTGAAGAGTTGGCGGAGACAGTGGGATCGGTGGGGTGGGAAATGTGGGGTAGAGAGAGAGCAGGAGGTGTAGCGGTTGCAGCCGACGGCACGTTTTAATAATGCTTTCCCTTCAACGACGAAGAACGAGGAAGAAGTTTAACGAAGATTGTGCCAGATACTTTTAATTGCTATTCCTCCCTCTGCGAACGCGCGCGCGCCCGATCCGGGAAAATGAAGGGAGGGTTTCGTGGTCCACGGAGCCTCCTCTCTCCACCCTTTCCAGACCTCTCCTACCCCCTCTCACTTTACAGTCTTTTTATCCGACCGTCCCGTGGACCCTCGTGATTTTATCGTCCTTGTATCCTCTCGACTCCCGTCCGTCGAAGAGGTTTGTTATTCCACCAGCAGATAGACGACAAAGGAATTAATCGGGTCGTCTCTTCCTACTCTCTGCCTCTCTCGAACCCAACCTCCTGCCTCTTTGTCGTTCGAGTGCCGTCAATTAAATTGAAACGTTAAAAACCAGAGATAAATTGAAACCGTGCGAATGCCTCCTGTTCCCTTTCGTGATTTTCCATCGAACCGCGATGCTCCCGCGGGAATTTTTAGACGCCGCGACACGCGTTCCACTGGAATCACCAGCCAGCTTACCTCGAGAACGCTCGCTCCCCGCTACGAATCGTTGCACGGTTATTTTTCCGCGTTTCGAACAATCGCCGACGGAACCGACGCGACGGGTGGGACGAAACGTCGAAAAAGATCGATTCGGATGCCGTTCCACGGGTGGTGTCCTGGCAGAATCTCGCGCGCTTCCTGCGTGCCGCTCGTCCGTTATGGATGATATTAGAAGAGAGAATGGACCCCGGCGGCGGCGTGCCGCGCGTGCACACGGTCCGCACAATGCGGAGGAGAGTCTTACGAGCGACTATAATGCGAAGTCTAAAAATCAAAACACATTAATCTCCGCCACGTGGCGTGGATCGCACGCTGGTACGACAAAACATTATCCACGTCCGCCCCACGTGTCTAATACGAAAGTAGTCGAGAGGCGGCTACTTTCGGCGACACTTGCGGCACCGTTTACGTTTCAATACGCTCGCTATTAAATCGTCCACCTCTCTCTCCCTCTCCCTCTCTCGCTTTTCTATTAACCATCGCTGCCACTTTATTTATTTGAATAAGCCGCCTGGTAGCCATGTTTCCCTTGGCGAATTTATTTACAGAGCGAAGTGGCTATTGAACGGGACCAGGCTAGACAGGTAGATCATTGTGCCGTGACTCGAATCGTACGAAACGCGTGTGCGTCTCTACGGGGAATACGCCAGGACGATATTCGTCTATCTATCACGTAGGCGTTCGAGCGTTTCTTTCATCCTCCTCGGATGACTAATCGACGTAATCCGTCAGCGATGATTAAGAGTCGTGGCGTGGACGAGCAGAACCGATGCGATTTCTTCCGTACGAGAATCTCCCGATGCCTCCTCTGCGCGCTTGTGTATTTCCGCTTTGTGAAACACCCGACGGCTCGCGAGGGCCCACGGCCACCTTTCAATGAAACACGCCACGCATCGGACGTTTGAATAGAAACGCGGTCAGAGGCGGTCGTAGACGCGGATAAAAATGTTACGAACGATTAAAACAAAGTCAGGCGGAGTGGCGACCGCGTCTGCCTCGACGAGTTCCTCCGGGCGGCAGCACGTACGTGGAAGATGATACATGTAGCCGCTTATCTAATTCAATTTGGTAATATCGTGCCCAGCGAGAGAATAAATGATTACCGGGAAGATATGAAGTTATCTGGCCCCGTGGGACGCGTAAATTGCCATTACCCGGTGTTCCCGCCGGAGCGGGGCGAGAGAGTGATGCCCGCGGCTTTTTAGGGAGCCCGGTTCGAGGATCTTAATTATTAATCGTTCTCGTTAATCACACGAATCGGCGGGGATCGACGATCGCATCTCGTAAAATATCACGCCGAAACGTTGAGCCGGTGAAAGCGATTTCTCCGTCTTCGAGCGTATCTCGCTCGTACCATCTCGGTCTGGTTCGAACGCATCGCGCGAGTATGCTCGTTCGCGAGCATAGAATCCTTCGATGGACGTGATCCACGAGGAAGAGGTACCGGACGGTGTTTTCGCGGGGTGTAACCGGTCGATTGGTAGCTGTCGTAGACTCGAACGGACGAATATATATATATACGTTGCGTGGTGATCACGAAAGCTTGGGGTGACGGTGACGAACCCGCGGTGAGGGGTAGCATCTAGAATCGAGGGGTGGAGGTTGACTGTACGCCTGGATTTCGAGGGGTGCCAATGGAAAATCGTGACGGCTAGAGGGGGCGCGAACAATGCGCCGGAGATTTAGCGTGACACCGTCGGTGCGAAATCAGTCTCTACGACGAATCTTCCTATGACTTTACAAGAATCCTCCTCTACGCACGCTTTTCCAAATGTACTTATCACCGAATTGTGCCCAGAAATCGAGTTCTCGAAGCGAACACGCCAGCCACCTAGTATCGTACAATTCCACGGCTGTCTCGCGATCGCGCCAGCGACGATTCTTCGCGTCTACGCGAACCGAACGGTAGTCGTCGCTTCTAGAGGGACACGAACGACGCACCGATGATTACGATCGAAGAGATTTACGGAGCGAGAGATTCGAGGATCGGGCAATTTTTTGTTCTTTATCCCCGCGCGCGACAGTCTGATTCACAGATATTCTCCGCTAAGTAGGGGGTTCTGGCCGAGTGAACGAGGGGGTTGGTGGCCCCCCCGGCATCCCGATGGAGCGTGAAAAACAGAGGGGTCCATTGTAACCTCGTCCTGTGGCTAATGCGACTGTCGTCGGTGTAGAAAACCGGGTGCAGTAGGTCTCGTCTACGGCTAACATTAGCCAACGGTCGGTTAGCTGAAACGCGGGGCACGTTCTTTGGGTTCCGGCTCGTTGAAAGCGGATTTTTTTCAGCTGCGCTTTCGCACGGAAGTCGAGCACCTCCTCGAATCCACCTCCGCGTTCGACGATCTCCGCTTCTAATTGTTTCCATCGTTGCAAAACGCCGAGCGGTCTGGTTTCCCTTTCCAGATGCCTAGCCGAAATCGCGCGTACCTCCATCCATCTTTATCTACGCAGTCGCTCGTACCTGAAAATGTTTCCCACGCAACCAGACGCTCGGTGATAAGCCGCGGGACAGCGATCTAGATGATCGCGGAAGCCAACGAACCGAGTCGCACTTTCTTCAGTTCGCCTTCGAACACATCCTCCACTTCTTTTCCATCGGTGGACGTTTGCTCAACCAGCGCCTAACGAGCTGGCTGGTTGATACCATCTACGGTCTACCCGATGCAAATCTGCACCGCGGAGATAAGAAATTCGCGCGTCGTAAACTAAGCCGCAATAAACATGTCATCGTCCGCTGTTACATATTATTTTTATCGCCGGCGCGCAAAAGGGACCGTGTGTAAGTCCGAACTATCTGGCTTTGCATCGGCGTATAAGTCTACCACGGCCAGGAAGGATTGTCTGGTGTCCGATCTCCGTGGGAGCTGGCGCACTCTAGTTAAGCCGGCATAGTTTTCCGCTGGCCCGACTATCTATACCAATTAATCCTACCACTGCCACTACCGTTGACGTCTCTGTACGTTCGCCAGTTAAGCCGATTCCGTTTCGACTCGTTTCGCGACGGGCGAATAATATTTTCTAACATCCGACTTCCATTCCGGGCCCGGAGACGTTTCTTCGCGAAAAATGGCGCGAGGAATCGGTGGAACCGGAGCTAATATAGCGGGAGCTCGAAGATGAGAAAGGGACGAGAGGGTGCCGAGTGATTGCCAGTGACCGATTAGCTCGCGTATGCAAACGCGTGGAGGGTATAGAATTTCAGGTACGTCGGTACACGATATGAACACGTAAAGGGAATCTGATCAACGAGCCGATAAATCAGCCGGTTAATCGTGGTCGTGCACGCGTGTTGCCGGTAACGTGGTAAAGCGCGTCTCTCGAAGGAGTCACTTTTCCTTGGCGCACGCTGCTCGTGGGACCACACCTGGCGAGGAGCAGGAAGATCGCGCGGAGAACCGCGAACTTTTGCTTTCGAGTATATCTCGCGGTGTCAAGCGTTTGACCCGCGTGTCGTGGACTTTAGTCCGAGCTATTTAAGCGTACGTAGAGAAAAGAACGTCACCTTCGTTCCGGGTGTAGTGTTCGATAGAAAGAGAATGGGAGATAGAGAGAGAGAGAGAGAGGGAGGATCGAGATGGAGGGGGACGTTGTTCTTTTAACACGGCTTTAGGGGGTCCTTTATGCTGACACAAATATCGCTTATGCCGGCGTCGCGCCGCTGTTTTGGTGGAGCCCATCGAGCATTGTGCCTTCCAAGGCCGTGTGTACCAAACACCGAGCTCTGTGTACCCAGCAAACACGCTCGTCACGTGGCAGCCGTGATCCCTTCCGTAGTCGCGAACTCCCCTTTACGGATTTGCGCAACGGGTCAGCCTATTCCCTTCGGAGCTGCCTATGGACGACCGAGCCTCTACCCATTACGCTTGATACCGAAACCTTCGTCTCCTCGAGAGATCCTGTCTGTCGCTCCGCTCCGTTCCGTTCCGTTCCGTACCGTTTCGTTCGACTTTGTTCTATGTGGACTTCTCAGCAGGGCACCGCGGGTACCAGCAAACACACGTGTCCGATACTCGCGTCAGCTTTGTTTGCTGCCCGCACCCATTTCAATGACGGACCGATTCTACGCTAACGGGATCCGCGCGGGCTCTTTTTTTTTTTTTACTTCACCCTCGCGCCTCATGAATACACGCTTCTATTCCCCCTCGACAGTTTCGCGGCGAGACTGTTCACGAGTCGGTTCATAGATCGGGCATCGTCGAACGATCAAGGAGGTGTCTCTTCTTCTAGCCTGCGTCTCCTTTGTTCACGGGCATACCAAGGATACCGCGAATTCAGATCGCGTGTAAAAGGTTCGCAATTGTTCCGGTCGTGTTCACGCATTTAGTAATCGAGATACGGCGAACAGTCCTCGAGGTCTAGGTCGGCTTTCCCGCAGTCCCGGCGAAGATAAATCGCGAGACTCGGTCGTTGCATCTATTTGATCGCGTGTCAGACTAATTCGTGTCGGGCTTAATTATAGAGACGTCGAACACAATTGACCGGAAGAGTGTCCTTAACGCGGGGTGAGCTTTATGATAGATAAACGTCCACAGCTCGTTTCCTCCCCTCTGTTCTCGCGACGGGTCTCGAGGAAGGGTGTCGGTGGAAGTCTCGAAACTTCACTGGAAAGTGATAAATAATGTCGATGCTGGGCAAAATCGTCCGGAACGGAGGGCTTTCGAAAGGGCACACGCCATTACCTCCGACGTGTTAGGAAGACGGTCGCATCGAGAACCTCGTCAACAACGACGACGACGACGACGACGACGACGACGATGCTTCATCGACAAACGTATCTTTTGGTTGTACGTACGGTAAACGTTGGCATCAGGCTCAGAGAGAGAAAAAGAGAAATAGAGAGAGAGAGAAAGTGGGGAAGGGAGGCAGAGAAGATAAAGAGAGGCGGGTTGAAAAGCAGAAAGGAACGGGGGATGAAGCTTTACCCTTCGAAAATGAAAATTGTATTGTTGGACTCCCTTATGAGGGAAAAAGCCGGCATTATGTTCGCGTTAGCGAGTGTTGCCAACGCTGAAGACAGCGGTCAGCGCTCTTTCACGACGGTCATCAATGCGCGTCATCAATAATCGCGCCCTGACAGCTTTTCCCGACCTAAACGCCCGGGATATCTCCGTGGATTTGGATCGTTCACGATCGTCGACTCTCCGTCAACGCGCAGCCACGATACAGTTGTTGCCGAAACGGTCACAAAGGAAAGATTATTCAGGAGGGGAGGGAGGCAGCAAAGTTGAAACGATATCGTGAATGATACGCGAAATTTATTAAGCCTTTCTTCGCCGTATAACTGCCGGGCCGGAGGAAAGGAAGACGGTGAAATACGGGAAGAAAACTTTTGACAGAAACAGCTTGACGATCGTATTTCAGCAACTAGATTCAAAGTCGGTAAAACTGTAGTTCATCGAAGAACTCGAACGGAAGGATACGCGGAAGAGAGGGAAAAAAGCAACTTGATTCTCTGAGCGAACTCGGCTGTTTTCACCACTTTGAGACCGCCACTCCCTCGGGTAGTTCCTTCCGTTCCCGCTGGAAACTTTGGCAATTTATGCACCTTTTTCGCACGACCTCGCGTGTCTTCTATCAATACGCCCGACCCATTGAAAGACCAAAGAGTTTTCCCAGGAAAATCGTTCCGACAGCCGTTCGAAAGGAAAGGAGAGAAAGCAAATGAGAACCGCGGAAGAATTTAAAAACCCGGCACCTGCCGCGCGTTTCACGCAAGATCCTCGCGCACGTGTCGAAACATATTAAGTCGCCGGGGGTGGTGCGCGGATACGAGGTGTGTAACGACGACGTCGCGGGGGCGAAAGAGAAAGGTCGGATGTGGTGCGCGATGCGTCGCGTACGCGGCATCGATCTTCATCCATCAGCCACGCCTTCGGTTTTTCCCAACGGAAGATTCCTTTGCGGTTTTTCCGGTCCACTGGCAGATGTATCGCGCGCGATGCACCAACTTTTCGACTGCGCGCCGCGCAAAACCCACCCCTCGATTCATCATCGAGATACTTCCTCGCGACGAGTATCGGTTCACGCGTGATCGAGTCGTCGATTCGTACGCGAAACGCGCTCCGGATCCCCCTTCTGTTTCCGGCTCGAAGATCCAACGAGAGAAAGGGAGAGAATCGGTAGGAACCGCAAATCACTGGCCGCCGGACGGCTTGACCAATCGTGACGAATGAGCGACGATGATTTTGCTCGGAACCGAGCGGAGGGCAAATGTAAATCGCTAATGGAGCAGAAAGTTTGTTTCTGCAAAGAGTCGCTTTTGTCGGACGATCGACGCGGGGGAAAGCCGCCGCCACGGTGAACGGAATTCAGATGAAACCCCTCTTTCTTTGGACTGGGAGCACCAAACAAGGGAATCGTTCGTTAGACGGCCGCGTCCTCTCGCTTCGTGAAGAAGTTGATGAGTATTCGGCGCATTAACGAATCCACGAATCCTGGAATTCGGCAAGAACCCGGGGCACCCGGGAAAAGGTTAGAACCGAGCCGCGAGCACGCGTTCGCCGATACAGCAGTCGAGAAGGAGCGTACCCCGCGTGGCGATCTCATTAATTTCCGGGGATAATAAAAACGGGCAATGGTATATACACGGGGTTTTCGGAACGCGTGGGACAGACCCGCCCACGGGCCGTCCCCCAGGTTCAGTAGACAAAGGGAAGAGAAAGGAGAGGAAGGAAAGAATCGGGAATAAATGGTTTTTGGTATCGGCGGTGTTGTTTGCCTTCGGTATTTCGGGGTGGGCGTGGGGGGCGAAAAGGGCGCGAGAGCATGTCGATCGTCGGACGATGGCTCGAAGTCGTGCACGGCAGTCACTCTCGGTGGCATTGTGCAGTCGCCGGCACGTGCCGTCAGAAGAGAAAACGAGCCCGAACGACAGCCGAGGCGTAGCCCTGTTCGGGGCCCTAGTCACCGAGAAAGCGGTCCACACCGCTCGATCACAATGCTCGATTCCTCTCCGCGCCAGATATATGGACGGAATTAATTGATATCGCGTGCACCGGCATCGTGCAAGGGTTGCGTAAGCACCGTGGAAAAAGACCGGCTCTCCTTTCCGTCGGTGACGAACACTGGTTCGTTGGTTGGCTACAGCCCGGCCTTTAAACGTTTCACCCGTTCCTCACGCTTCGTTGCCTCGCTGATCGACAATCGGCTGACGATCGGGGCGACGCGTTTCTCGTATCGTGCCCTCGTTAGCTATATCCGCGCAGGTGCATCTCGATCAGTAATTACGCACGCGGCGTCGCGTACGTGCGATCGAGAATCGAATCGAGGCGCCGCGACGGATGGAAGGAGAGAGGATTCTGGGTACGAGGGGCTGCTGCCAACTCGCAGAGCCAAGTTATTACAAAAATAATCCAAGTTTCCCGAAGCGGAGCCGTGGAGAGTGGGTCGCGGAGGAACGTTCCACGGGTCAGGCTCGTTTACGTCACGGCGACGCCGCCGCGCTCATTACGTTTGACGATTATGCGTTAATTTGCACCTAGCGATACTTCAAACGATTTTTATTCATCGCGCGTCCAGGATGAGTTTCGCTCTTCTAACTGGAAGTCGTCTGTCGTTTCTGGTAGCTGCTCCGTAGTAGACGTAGGCGCCGAGATTCTTCGAGTTTTATATTTTTCGAGTCTTTCCCACCCGGCGAGGATCTTGTCAAAGGACTACGGATATGATAATCCCGGCGCGAGCCTGAATGCGTAACGAAGTTTCACCGGCGACGAGAAGTGGACTCGGCTTCTGATTAGCTTTGCCTTTACGCGCGTCTCGGCCTAAAAAGGCGTCCGGTTTCGTTGGAAATTTTTCAGCAAATATCTCGCAGATTGCCTCGGCTACCGCGAGCGACTGGAAAAGTAGAAAAAAAAGGCAAAAAGAAAAAAAAAAATATATAGTCAGAATCCGCGCCCGCGTAATTGAACGCGGTGATCGAACCGAGGAGAGCAGACCCCCCGCGTACCAACGAATCAGGTGGTACGAATAAATATATTCCCCGGAATCGGTGAAATCGGCCCGATAATCTTCCCCATTGGTCTCGAGGCGTAAAAACCTAACAGATTGGAAACCGCATTCGGTTAGACGGCGACCTTTTATCCGGCGGACAGAGGATCCTCTCTTTCCCTTTCGCATTAACGCGTTCCCCGAGCCAGCGCCTAGCGTTGTCCTATTAACTAATGCCCAGCACCCCTGTGTTAAACGCAATGCCATACGCGCACCAGCCAACCAGCGAACCAGCTAACCAGCTAACCAGTCGACCATCCAGTCGGCAGTCAGCCAGGGTGCGGAGGACCACGCTGGTAGGACATGCCTGCTACGACGGGACAGTTTAAGCCCTGATATATCGCTCGCCGACACTCCCAACTTCTGTCGCCCGTTTCTGTAGCGCTTTTTTGTCACGGCGAGCCACGGTTGACCATATGTCCACCGAAACCGAGATCCCCATCGAGAGTGTCTGCGCCTCTGCCACGCGCTCTTCGCCGATTCTTCGCTTTCTTTTATCGCGCGCCCACCAATTTGTCGAAACGATAGCCAAAGGTCGCGCCGATCGGCCTCACCGAGGACGAGAATTGCGCGCGAACAGCCACTGGATGGTACTGAGCGAGAAAGGGAACGCTTTCGTTAGTCGCGCGATACGAAACGTGTTAAGCGAGCTTAGATAACCCATGAGCCGACAGGCGCACCCCACTTTGCACGTAACAAATGATGCCACATGTTCGAATCTTAACTCGATCGTCCTCTCTCCCTCTGTCGCTCTCCGTTGGCCAGTAACCCGCGGGGCACAGAGAGCATTCGGTCTCTGGGTATCGAGGGATATGGGGTCCTACGCTCGTGTAATTTGTACGGTTAAACGGTCGCGCAAAAACGAGGCAGCAGCGACAGAGGGAAGGAGAGACTGTAACGTAACTGCCGCACTGGGAGCATTTACCAGAAGCACGAGTCGAATCGATGCTACTTAGCTGTTAATGGAACCTTATGCCAGTTGCCAGTGAAAAGTTTCCGTCGAAACGATGCCCCCGCTGGAACCACCGCCGTCGCTGTGCATCGAGACGAGAAACAGAAATAGAGAATGATCGAACGGTTCGAGAAAGGAAATTCCTCGGGATAAGAGAGTCTCGCTGCGCGCGGAGGACCGTGACCGATGTCGACGTATGTACGCCCTCCCGAATTCTCTTCCTGGTCTTTTCAGCTGATTGACGGCGGTCGTCCGAGTGCCACCGAGTGCTGCAGGTGAGTGGCCCGTCGTCGCGCCGCGTTTAAAAAGCTTAAACGATTGCCGGCTCTTTATCAACCACTTTACGAACGCTTGAAAAACTGGCCGGGTGTCGGTGAGGTCTCGTCCTCTTCAGGCTTCAACCTCGTGATTAATTCTGACATATGTCCGCATCGCTCGTAAAGGCCGCCGATCCTATTCAGATCCAGCTCTGTGCCCGCGGAGGAGGACTCGAGGCTTGCACGCCGGTTAGGAAAACGCGACAGACACCGACCACGGGGACGTGCTTTTCGTCGCATCCTCGAGATAGTTGTCGAACCGACACGCGTATCGCGCTCTTTCAACGGTTCCACATTCGTCTTTATTCGCCACGGTCGTTCGTCGTCGTCGTCGCTCGCTTCGCTACGTGGACGCGTATACCAGCTCGAACGAGTCCAACTTTTTACTTATTCATCCGTTACGTTATTATTAGCGGCGTTACACGAATCGACGGGGCGGACCGTGGTCTTCCACGAAAATCAATCGTTAAACGGATGTCGGCAATTTTTTCTCCAACCTAGCGAGACCAAGTATCCCGTGCAGGGATAATAATAAGTTCAGACCGCGCGTCTCTTGGAACGTGACACATTGTTTCTTCTTACCTCGTCGATCCTCGTGGTCGCTTCTTCCTCTCACGATTCGAGCTTTTGCCGTCCATCTGCAACAGAAATGGAGTATTTTAAAACGCGTATCGGCCCACATTCGCCGCGTGCCACTTATTAAACGAAACGTCGCGGCGCTCGGTCGCGATGTGACAATGTGGGCCCGAAGAATTTCGTTTCGTTGACAGGCGTGGTCGTTTCGAATAACTTGTTCGCGATCGCGGTAGACACGAGTCGATGTAACCAACGAGCAAACGGGAAACAAATAATTGTGTTATATTTGTCGGATAATGAAAGGGTAACGATGAAACCGCGACAGAGAACGAGCTTAGCTCGCGGACGAAGGTGGAGAGCGAGAGGAGCTAGGATAAAGAAACCTAACATGCCGTGCCCTGTCTCTCTTCCCCTGTCATTAATACCAGGCGACTGTTACATATGGATGAGAAAGCTGGGTTAGGCCAGGACACAGCGATGCTACGCGGCGGAACGAGACGAAAGCGAAACGGGATATAGGGAAGCGAAACTCATCGACTAAAAGCATCCACGAAAGACCAAAGTCGTTCCGTTCTCATCTCTCGTATCTTCGCTCCTCTCGCCCGTCGAGAGTCCTCTTCAGAGCGAGCTGGGAGCGAAGCCACCTCGATAAGGTCGCCAGCGTTTACCTACGATTTAAATTGTCTCCCAGCCCTAACCCCGATTTCACGGAATCTGCGCGTTACACCGGATCCCTTTTCACGCGCGCTCGCCTGTCTAGCTTCTTTTTTTTCCCCCTCGTTTTTTCTCCGCGTACACCGCGTTTCTGCTTTTTCATCCGCGATGACATCGGCGAAAAGTCGGCGCATCGCACCGTCGCCTCGAGTCGGCGAAACGAGGTCAAGTTATTTTCGTTCCGCGAACCGTTCCCGTATCTTTTTATCGCGACGGAACCGTACGCGATTCTACTCGACGCGAATCTGCAAGCACCCTCTTGCACCGAACCAGAATTTATCCCGAGTCAGGGTCGTGACTCCTATTCTCCGCGGATCTGTTTCGTCCGCAGCGGCGATAAATCTGAACCTAGACTACCCCTTACCCGGCCACATCTTCCGGTCAAGGGGAGTAAACGCAATATAGGTAATGTTCTGGCCGGCTACTTAACAAATTGCTACAAATTGCGGCGAGCGTTTAGCCGTCGGATCCGTTCGAATCTGTGGCCTCTCCTATATCCCCGTCACCTCTTGCGGTCGCTTCGGCCAGGGGTTCCCTCTCCGCGTTGCTCGTCGAACGATACGGTGGTGACCACATGGTGCTCCCATATGTCCGCGCCATCACCCTAATGTCCGCCCACGGACTGTATCGGAGCCACCTCGATGATAGAATTGCCAGGACTCGGAATGAAAAGGATACGACAGGTTTACCATTGGTTTCTGTCCCTTTGTACAACCACCGACGTTTACTCACGGCCAATGGATTGTTTACTCCACCGTCAAGGAGATTAATTTCGCGCGGACGTTCGGTTCTCAAAGTCGAATCCCAAAGAAATCCCTTGAAATTCGATAAAAAGGAGAAAACGAGGAGGAGGAGGAGGAGGAGAAAGAAAAAATGAAGGAGAGAGAGAGAAAAAAAAGAGATATATGATCGCCGAAGGAGGATGATGCGTTAGCAGAAGATTTTGTTGTAAGAGATGATGGCTCGGTTGCGGACAAGTCATTAATCAATGGTTTCGGAGCGGAGAACGAGGTGGTGCTCTCTAATGGCACTTTAAAGGCGATACCCTCGAGCCAATCAGTGATCGCGTGCCGCGCACGGATCGTCCGAGTTAATTTCACGGGTATTTAACGCGGTTTCGCTTAACAATGATTCAATCAAACCGGATTTATTTGGCCGGGATTCGCTGGTCGCTGCTGGCACGAGGCGATCATTAGAGGGCCTCTCGTCGGAAACGCCTCCAAGCCTTTAGCCTACTATACACAGGATCCGTGTGACGTCTCTCGTTAGCGAATTCGTTGCTTACGGACCGTTGAACATATCCTTTGTCTCTCTCTCTCTTTCTCTCTCTTTCTCTCTCTATGTCGTGGAAGCAAAAAATAACGGGTCTCTTCTCTCCAGGCATTCAGATCCTGCGGGCAAACCGATCGCGAGCGATACGTGCGCGTTTTGCATCGTAAATCGTAGCCGGAAGGGAAAGAAAAGATGAATCGTCGGCGCGATTAGAACGACGCGTCAAGTTCGTCCGGCGTAAATATCGGTGAACACGGTCTCCCGTCGAGGGAAGGGGCGGGTAGGTGTAGGGGGATCGGCAATTCGACGGCCGTGCGAAATGTTGTCAGCCAATTTTCTTGGCCAGTGCCTCTGAATGCCGCAGATTTCCATCTAGGTCCGTCCTCGATGGCGCCGCCGGTGTATACCGTTGCTGGGTAAATACACCCTTTTCCATCCCCTCGAGCGGACGAACGTCGTCGTCGTCGTCGTCCTCCTCTTCCTCGTCGCTCTCCTCCGCCCTCCTCTTCCATAGTCCATCTCGATCCACCCACCCTAGCCGCATGAACCACAACTGTGATTATAATTCGCAGTCCCTGCTGACAGAACCAACCGCCATCGTCAGCCCCGTTTCTCCGACGCCGTTCGTCCCCATCTAACGGCGGCCGCGTTAGCGGACGGGGATCGGACGCTGTGTAAAGGATTATGCACGCGGATTTAACTGATGAATCACATTGTCGTCTTGATTCGCGGTGGCGTTAATTTTCAACCGGCGCTAGCCAGGAGGTTCGCCCTCCCGACGAGAGACACGCGCGCGTCTACGCTCGCTCGAAAAGGGCCGAAAACCAGTTCCTCGCGTCGTTAAGGTGTTACGAGAGGATAAATCCGTCCGCGAACTGTATCGGCCGCGCACGGCTAATGGCGTAGCTACTCCCGCTAATGGGCCGCTGGTTGTAATTATTTCGCGTTGTCCGGGTGATGCGAGGAGGATCGGCTCGTAAATGAACACGTGTACCGGCGATTTTTTGGCTCGCCATCGAGAGTAAGGGGGGAAAGAAAACTGGTATCTAACGAGACGCGGGGAATCCATTATGGATAGAACGGTGATAAATCAGTATGCGACAAATTACCGACGGCAATTAATCGGCAGAACGTTCCTCGCTTATTTGGAGAAGTTGTCCCGCTTAAGCGCAGTAATGAGCACTCGAGATTACGACAACCGCAATAATATATGACCGATGGACGCTTCTTTGGTGTACGTTCGCTCGCGAGCACGAGACATTGCCGGACCCCTCTCGTCCCCGGTTGCGAACAGCAACCGAGAGCAAACAATTCCCATTCGTACGGAATGGTTTCTAATCCGCCAGCATCGGGTCCACGGGCAAAGCCAGAATTAACCACTTCCCATTTCGAGCCACCGCGATCACGGGGCTTATTAATTTTGCCAATAATGCCGGCGAGAGGGTGCCTCCTTCGCACAGATGGCGTATCACGAGTCAATATACTTTTCCGCCGCGAAACCGCCCCCCTCGGACAGCACGTGACGGCCTTCGAATTTTCGCTACGCTAATCATTTCTTTGACCTATGGTTTCCTCGCATATGGTCCCGCAACCAGTCGCTCTTCCACCCGCTCTCACCCTGTCAGCGATACGTTTTCCGAGAACGGGACGCGAGACGGTTTCCGGCACTCGATCATCCCAAGAGTTATCGCTCCAACTAAACACACCCGCCCCCGAAAAGAAGTTATTTCACGTCGGAACCCAGTTTTCCGAGATTTAGTGCCTCTCTCTCTCTCTCTCTCTCTCTCTCTCTCGTAGATCTCTCTGCGTTCCATCTACGTAGATATCGTGGACGAACGTAGCACCACCCATTTGGAAGAGTCCGAAGAGTCGAACGATTAAAGTGCGACCGGTAGAAGTACGGGCGCAAAGGAAGCAGAGGACGGTGGCGACGACGACGACGTCTGCGGTGGTCGAGAGCGAAGAAGACGAGGACGAAGAGGAGGAAGATGAAGAGGAAGAAGAAGAAGAAGAAGAAAAGGGCAGAAAGGTGTAGGAGGTGGGGAGGGGACACGATGGTTGTGCCAGAGTCGGGACACGATCGTGGAGCATGGACCGACGCAGAGAGAGGAGAATAAAGTAAGCCGAGGTTGTAAATGTGTATGTGCGTCTGCACGAGCGCGCGCGAGAGAACGGAGCCAGCGGACGGAACGAGACGAACGCGAAGGAGATTGAGAGAAGGTTCGAGGGAGAGAGGAAATCGGGACGAAGGTGTGGTGGAGAGCAGCGCGAAGAGGAGGAACGAGAAAAAGAGAGAGAGAGACAGGGCCAGAGAGAAAGACGAGGAGGGAGAAAGGAGAGGACAACCCCCTCTTCTTCGCGGGTTGACTAGAACGCCGGCGATATCTCGACCAATCAAATCACGCCGCGGGCTCCGCCTTTTATCATTATTTTACTTGTTTTCCCTTTACTTCACCCTCATTGGATGACATTCTCTGGGCCATTTCGCGGTGTAAAAAAGTAACTCGCGCCCAACCGAGGACTCCATGCTTCCTACGACGTCCTTCGGGTACCCTTCTGGTATCCACCTTGGTTCCACGGACCACCTCCACGGAGATTCCTCCGCTCGCGTAGACCAGCCGAGATCCTCCCTTTTCGTTTTCCATCGGATTTCCACCGCGGATCTCGACATGTTCGTCGCGTCAGCTTTTCTTACGCACGACGCGGTTTTTCTTCGATTCTACGGGGACAAGTAGAAGTCGTTGATCCGGTTCGTTCGATAGAACAACCGTGCCGCGGCGTACGGAAGCATGGTCGATGGTCAAACTTGTGGACGGGGTTTGGCAATTTTTCGTTTTTTTCTTTTCCCCTTCGCGTCGATACGCGAAATCGTGGGAACGGACGAACAGTCGAAACACAAGAGCGCTCGATGTCGAAAGCGTGCTCGATTCATCGAGTTCGTGATCCGAACGAGAGCGAATCAACGATGAAAGCGTCCGCGGGAGTAGCCGCGGATAAATTCGTATCGATTCGTCTAGCGCATCGAGGCCGTGATTGACGAGGTTCTCTCGTCAAGGATTATGCGGTTCGTTGGTTGGAACGAACGGCTTTGGGGCATGAGTGCGTAGACAAATATATAGGTATATATCGGCAGCCGCGTACCACCGACGCCCGATGGACACTTCCCAAACCACGAGACCTCAAAAACCGCCGGCGGCCATGCGTCTGGAAAATGATCGCTCTCGAAATGAGGAATACGTCGGAATCGCGTATCCGATCGATAGCCTCTCGACGTCGGGAAATGAAACGGCGCGCGTTCGGTATCAACATCGAGAATCCGATCTTATCCATTCCCGTTTCGTACAATTTACGCGTCGGCAATCGACAATGGCCATTCGATGCTCGCAGCGTTTTTTCCGACTCGTCACCGCCAACCTGCCCGCTATAATTCGCATTCCCGAGGCGCGCGTGCAGCGATTGGCCCGCGCGACTCGCGGACAATTAAGTACGGTCGTCTGGAAGCGAAATCTACGGGGTTTTCTACGGCGAACGGTGACACGATCCGTCGTGCCTCGCATTCGCCTCGCACCCGCCTTCCAGTCGTTCTGACGGAACACCCGGGTACCTGTAATTCACCGAGATCCACGTTCGTCGATTCTCCGGGGGTGGGACGAGATTCCTCGCGAGCGACCAAACGAAAAAATGGAGAAAAAGAACGGAGGGGAAGAGGAAAAAAAAAGCAACGACACTCGGTCGCACCTACGTACGTTTGATCCGGCATTGCGCTGCACCGCATTGTATGTATATGGGCCGGTGTAAACCGCGGTGCAAGAAAAGGTGAAAGAGGTGAAAGAAGAGCAAGAAAAAGAGGAGCAGCAAAGGTGGCAAGAGAGAGAGAGAGAGAGAGAAAGAGAGAGGGAGAGAGTCACGTGGATATACGGCTAAAAGAACAACGCTGTCGAAGGTGTGTTGCTCGAGGAGGAACGCCAAGGGGGATGACGTTGGCCGTGTAATAGCGTACGGCGTAACGCGAAGGGGACTTAAGGTCCGGCACCCTTCCGCGGAAGATCGTACCACCGATGACGACGGCTACGACACGATATTTCACCACGCTCGACACGCACACACGTTCTTATCACGCGCGGTACCGTGAAATATCAAACGTCGCGTCCTATGGCGTCGCGGCGGCGTCGTGCCCGCTCGAGGTGCTCGTGGCGGTGGTGAAATTTTGAGCAGCAGCAGCAGCAGCAGCCGACTTGCCGATAGCCGGATAGACAAAAAGCGTACGAACCGGATAACGATTTGTTCGAAAAGCAATATAGCGGGGCTATCACCGTGCTCGAGGAGGGACGAGACGAAGGAAAGCGAGAAGGATCAGAGGGAGGATGGGGGAGGGCGTTCGCGTGGGGCGCCCTTTTCCTGAAATTTGCATGAGGTATTAAAGCGCGGTGGCTGCGTTCACCAGTGGAGTTCCTGTTTGCCGACACCGAATGCCGAGGATCAAAGGACCTCCCTTCGGGATCGAGCGCGCGCGACGCGGCCAGCCAGACAGAGATATCGGGATCGGATGAGAGAGAGAGAGAGAGGGAGAGCCGTGCCTCCGAGGAGAGGAACTCTGCGACATCGAACTTTGGATATTCCTGGTTCTAGGCCTTTGTCGTTACAATCGTCGAACGTTCGACAGGCGGAGTGTGATTTTCCTCGTAGCATATCGGCCCGGTTAGCACCGACGGAGGTCGCGTCGCGTTTCTTCTTCGAGAACGAATACCAGACGTAGAAGGTGTAGATGGTTCGCGCGATAATGAACGATCCGGCTGGAACGAGGAAGGAGCACACGGTATCCTCGCGTCGGCCGATTATCATAATTGCGAGTTAATTACGAAATTTATGCGTTCGCGTATAGCTCGGCTCTGAAACGGCGCGCGATCGTCCGCCAATTTCACGCGTAATAAAGTCGTGGGAGGAATTTAGGCGAGTTAGCCGACGACGCGCGTAACTCGGCGTAGCGGCCGATCTTCCGATACTTATGACCGCGAGCCGCCTCGGCCGGCCGATATCCCTCCTCCTGGAAAAAGACGAATGGTCGACGGATCCTTGGACGCAACGACCGCGCGGGGTCCAACGATATTCCAAGAATGTTAACGCGCGTAATCATATTCTTGCTCGCATCGTGCCCCGTAAAAACGTTAGCTGGCAGTGATGTATGCCGTCGGGGGCACGCATCGCATAAGTAAGGAGGGCCTTGGGCCCATTCATCAGCTAACGGGGAAGGAGGAGAACGGGGGGTAGCGGGCCCACGAACCGCTCCGCGCGTCCCACCGTAGACCGGCGTCGTCTCCCTTGTTTTGCTACCAAGGGACACCACTCTCGTATCCTTCCTTCCCTCGGTTCATCATCGCGGATAACAGTATCTCTTCTTCGTCTATGCTCGCGCTGCGAACCTCGCTCGAGAGGACGAGGAGAAGAGGAGAGAAAAAGGAAGAAGAGAAGAAAAATAAAGAACGTCCGAGAGGCCAAAAGACGAGACACGCGAACGAGAGAAAGAAACGGGAACGAGTTTCCTGACAAATAGAATCGGCATCGGTTCCCTAAAGGGGGACGAGAGGAGGACGACGCGTTTCGAAGGGTGTCGCGTTCCCGAAGCACCGACGGGTGCCAAACCGCATTTTAGGCGAGCTATCCATACCATAGGTGAAGCGTTCGGGTTCCGTAAGGATATCATTCCGCTTGGAACAGCGTGTCTGGGCGGTGGCGCGGGTAGCGAGCTGCGTACAGCGGCGGGGAATGCAAAAAGGTCGCGGCCCGGGCCGGGTTGCCGCGTTTTACAAATTATTCAATTAGCCCCGCGAATTAAGGTATGCATATTCATCGCTCTCTGATACGCGTATGTGCGCTCCGCGGCTACATCCACCGCGCATAAACAATTCGGGCTCGCACACGCGCGTTAGACGCTCTAACGAACTCGCAGCTGCATCCGAAATGCATCCGTTTTGCAACGATGCGGACAGGGGGGCGGCCGGCTTTCCTCCGTGTCCGCGGCGCGGTTGCACGAGCACGCTGTCGGATATGTACGCCAAACTCTGTCCAGTATCCAGCAGAGTCGTTTCGCATTTTTTTTTTCATTTTTCCCCTTTTTCTCGCTCCGTCTCTTTCTCTCTCTCTCTCTCTCTCTCTCTCTCTCTCTCTCTCTCTCTCTCTCTCTCTCTCTCCCTCTCTCTCTCTCTTCTCTAGGCCAGCAGCGTATCCGCCACGCGAAACGATCGAACGGTTAATTCGACGCGGTGTTCCTTCGGAAACGGCGCAACGATCCTCTTCTCCGCAACGATCGCGGCCGGTTATCGGGCGCGTTTCTCGCCGGATGGTATGCGGTGAAATCCGTGGACGCGGCGTGCCGTGTAAAATGGTAAAAAGCGGAATTAATTGGCAAGACAGAGCTCGGATTAAACCCAGGGAGGGCGGCCAGGGAACGAACGAGGCGGCCGGATTATTATTTCTTCCGGTAGATAAAGCGGGCGAGCGGAATAGGGAAATAAAACATCGCGGAGGACGCAGGAGGAATATAGGCCCGCGTGGCCCCGGCCACTGGTAACAACGGTAAGCAGGGGCGCGCGACCCGGCCAGAGAGTTACGGGTCGTGGCATCTGGGCCGGGGCTTTTGCGTTTAAAACAACGCCCGAGAAATGCACATTTTAATCGTATCGCTAATAGCCGGACGTTTATAAGCCTCGCCGTGTCTCATGAATACGCATGCTCCTGCCGGTGACAACGGTACAAAATTAATGCACACGCGGCAGGATGTATACCTACCGCGACCGGGACGTGTCCACCGTGTCGGGAGAGACTTTCGTTTCGCCCAACGATTCTTCTTTCTGGACCGGACCAACGGCTCCGCTAACGGGCCTACGCCTCTAAACATTTTTTTATCCGCGATCGAATTGTCTCTGAGAGGTTTCCGTATAGATGGAGATCGTCCCGTCGGACCGAGAGAGATTATCGCGTTCATAATCGGGCGAATAATGCCGGTAATAGGCCACGGTCGTGGTAGGTAATTGGTACTCGCAGGAGCGTTTACGAGGCTACCAGCAGCGGGCTGAACGCGTTTCGCTCGCCTCGCATTTCCATATCTTTCCCGGATTTCGGCGTCCCGTCGCGTCGACCACGCGCGAGAGAGACGCGCGCGGCACGCGCGCGAACGTTAATTAACGCGTCTTCGAACTGACGCGAGGCGAGACGATTCCGAGACGGATCAACCGGAATAATCGGGTGGATAACCTTGTCCCCCTCGCAACACCCCGCACTCCCATTTACCAATGTAAATGTATTCCCGATCGGTCGATCAGATAGTTTAATATTAATAATAGACCGTGCTCTCGAGATTATCGGGGGCCTCCTCGAATTTGTCGGCTCTGTGTCACGACGATATGCATCCCCGATATCGCCAATTACGACCGGATTGAGTCATAACGATTCTGGTTATGTTAAACGCGAGTTTCTTGGCCGTTTTCGTCGATACATCTCACGGTTCGATATAAGATAGCGCAAAAGTATTCTGGTTTGCCTTTAATTGGATACTTGTCTCTCTCTCTCTCTCTCTCTCTCTGTCTCTCTCTTTGTCTATCCCTTTCCACCTCTCCCCTTTCATTCTCTCGGCTGGCTTACGGGAAACGCGACGTGTATCGCGCGAACACCGTGCACGATATCTGCTCCCCGTCTTCAATAACGGCCGTATTACATAAAGCCGCGTCTTCGTCCTGGCTGTTGCCACGGTTTTTCTTCCCATAAAGTATCGCGGCATAACTCGCGACCGCTCGCGCGACCGGCATTCTTCTTCACCCTCTTGTTTACGCGTCCCGACTCGATCGTATCATCGATCGCGCCGCTAGAATTCACACGGAATCGCATCGCGTTCGTTATCGTGGACGGATTTCGTTGCGCCGCGGAAAATATCGATCGACGACGATCCGCGCGATCGAGATCGCCGAGTAAAAAGAGCAGTGCCTGGCCTCCTGTCTCCTCCAGTGATCTCCCGCGCACCCGCCGTGTGCTCGTATTTCTTCTCTCGACTTTAATACGAGCTACCCCGCGCAAGTAGACGCTGTATGGAAAATGGCAAATATCGGAAGGGCTTACGGCCGCGTTATATTATATTAGGCAGCGGCTTTATTGCGCGAGGTTCTCCAAAAAACAGGAGAGGCAAGAAAGGAGAGCGAACGGGGAATGTAATAGAGAGCGAGGAGGCTCGACAGAGACCGGCAGATGTCCAGGATGTTCGTCCTCGGAAGTGTCTACGCACCGCGGCTATTCCGCTGCTTATAACCTGAACGGAGTTGGGCAGCAAATTTTAAGCGTCACCGAGACCAGCGAAAAATGCCAGCCGTGCGACTATCGAGGATTTAAGGATCGTGCGATCGTTAGGAAGCGGTGTACCGTGAAATCTATCCACCCTCGAGAGCAGTACGTCTTCGAGGACGTGTAAAATTCCAACGAACGGATTCATGGTAAAAGCATTGGAACGCGTAGGTTCGCGCGAATCAACGATAGAGTCCCGGTGGTCGTCGATGCCCTTTAAGGATCGCGCTCGATCGCTGGCAATAGATCCCCGTCCCGGCGCTACGTGATCGCCATTTTCGTCGATTAACCGAGAGGAAAAGACGCGGTCGATTTCGAGGCTCGAGCGTCAGGGATTCCCTGTCGATTTTTATCGCGCAAGGAAAAAAAGAATGGAAAGAGGGGAGAGAAAAGAGACGGTTTGGAACGTTGGGAAACGACGTATCCGTGGAAGGCGATTCTGTCGGTGGCGAGGCTCGAGAGGGACGATCGAACCTCGACGCGCGAGCGACGGGAGACGACTCTGGCATGAAAAACTGCGATTAGAGAGACCACGGCGTGCGTGTGGAACGGAACGGTTCCATATATCTAGCCAAGCTTTGCGCAACGTTCCAACGCGCTTGGTCTCGGTCTCAATTAACGCAATTACCCGCTCCCTCGTCTAATTACCTATCAAACGGAATTGCTATCGCGTCGGGGCGCGCGCGCGCGCGCTCGCTCGCTCGCTCGCGGCCCGCGTCCGCAAGCTCGTCTCTAATGAACGTTATTAATTGCTTTATGATTTTTCGATAAAACTCGCCGCGTAATCAAGTTATTATCCCACGTTGCGCGTCCTCGTTTCTTCTCGTCTGAGTTTTCGCGTCTATTCTCGTTTCGCGCGTTCACTCGCGTTCTCGATCGACGAGAAAAATCGGGGCCGCCACGGCAACAGACCCGCGCGTCGCTCGCGAATCGAGTGACATCCGCCGGGTAAACTTCACGGTGGCCCCAGTACGCGGTTTATCACGTAATTTATATGCGCGTTTAACATCGAATCCCCGACCGTGGAAGAAAGGTCCTCGTCGTTTCGCGAGAACTTTCCCGGCTGATTTGAATACCACGCGAGCAACTTTTCCAACGGTCCTCGCGTATCCATTAGACGCAGTATCGCGACACCTTTGCCACGCGATCGTTCGTCGCGTTCGACGCTTCTCGATCACCTTCTCGGGAGTCTGCTCATCGACACGGAAGGAAGGAACGCGCTCGTGTCAGGACTCGATAAAGGCACGCGTTACCACGGCCTCGGTGTACCGTCGTTCGTCCAGAGAAAGTAGAGTGCCGCATATCGTCTGGCGTTATCGAGGAGATCAAAGGAACAGGTCGACAGGGGCTGAAGGAAAAGGCGAGGGGATAAAAAGTCGTTAACATCGGGGCTGTTGCGATAAGTCGTCGGTGAAACGGGAGAAGGAGAGAGAGAGAGAGAGAGATTGTGATGCTGACGATAGTCCCGGGCGTCGGTGAGAGTAGTCATTTAGCGTGTCGAGCAGGTGAGATTCCGAGGGAATTCAGAGCGAGACGGCGGGGTGACGGTGACCAAATAACAGCCGGGGTGTTCCGTCACGGATGCCCTCTCGCCGGTTCCCCTAATTTCTTATCCGCCAGGCCAATTTGATAGATCAACGATAGAGAACGAGCGGGTTCTATAAAACGAAACGAAACGAAACGAAACGCAGCCTGGACGAGGGACAGGTGCGTTCACAGGAGGCGCGGCGAGGGATAGTCGCACCTGACCGCTCGTTCAACGTCAGACGGGGAACCGAGGATATCCCCTCGTGTATCTCTATTACCGTTAAATTAGTGGAAAACCACCACCGTTTCGGCGGAGATTAAAACGCGGCCATTAGTTTAAACGCCGGCGAAATCGGGGTAGTTTAACGCGCGCGTTTAGATCCGAGCGCGACTCTTGGCCGTTGGCGCGCGCCGTTTCCGTTCGACCCCGGACGAAGACGGGGTTCGACGTTTCCGTCGAGACTCGCGTTGGAAATGTATGCGCGTCTGGCCAAAGGGAGAAAGGGTACAGCAACTCCGCGGGGCCCGGGTAGTTGTCGGCAGCCGGGTTTCGCCGGAGGAAGAAAACTTAGAAAAGTCGTGTCCCGAGTAAACCCGGAATCGCGGGATTATCCGAGATGATCGCCTAATAGCTTTAGCAAAGAATCGACTGGGGCGACTACTTAAAATTAGCATAAGCCTCGACTCTCCGGCTAACGAGCGGAAGAGACGAGAGACCCCAAAAGTGCTGCGCGACCAGACAGCGAAAAACCGGTGTAAAAAGCGACGTGTACTAGCGCTGTGTCCCTCGCAACCGTTCTCTCGTTTTCTTACCCTTTTTTTCAGGTCTTTTTTTCTTTTTCCTCGCCGGCGATCGCGATGACCGCGATCCGCGAACGTTCTCCTATTTAACTTAATTGACACCTGCGTGACAGCCGCGCGTCTGGCCCGATTAAAGGTGTAATCAACGAGAGAGGGGGAACGGATTATTTCCCATTTACGTGGGGCCGGAGAACGCAGACCGGGGGTTGAAACGCGGAGAAGGCGCGTTTATCGCGCGCAGCGCGCGTTTGTCACGCGATACGGAATTGGTTTCGCGTTCGTATCCCGCGGATCGTGGTGGTGTAGACACGTGGATGTAGTTAAAACACGCGCGCGTGGCATACAAGCGTGGCGCGCGGCATCGATTCTTCCGGGTATCGTTAGGCTGTTACCGAAGCGTCTAGATTTCTTCTAATTTAGCGCATACCGCTCCCTCACGCATTGTCAGTTTTAATTGGCTGCCCCGAGTGATTTACGAATTGAGAAAAGAAAGCGTTTCGTCGTGCTCGCGCGCCTTTTCGCCGTTCGGATGAAACACGATCAGCGTGGTTAAATACGATTTTCATGGAAATTATTAATTATCCGCGGGCGAGAATCCAGCAAACGGCAACAACGACAATGGCGCCCGCCGCAAACCCACCGGTATCAGATGCGAGTTTAACGAAGCTCGTCGTCGATAAAAATCTGACAGGAGATTCGAATCGCGCGCGGCCTACAGAGAAGACGAAGCGCGGCTCTCTTTCTCTCTCTCTCTCTCTCTTTCTCTCCCTTTCTCTCTGTCTCTCTCAGAGAGAAGTAGAACCCGCGGGGCGGCTCGGCTCCGAGCTTTTTCCACGGGGCACACGCACGCGCATACACACGCACGAAACAGCACCGAAAGTCGTAAAACGTCCAGCACCCACGTACGAACTTGTGTCACGTAGACACACGGTGGCCTGGCTCTGTGCGCTCCTCTGTATATTATCGCGTACGCGTACAGTCCGTTTCATCAATCACGAATCTTTTCGTACGCGTTAGAAAAGTTTCGTTCTTACCGGGGACTATCCGTCAATGTCGACCGATTAAATTGCAAGCGAAACAGTCGGTACGCGTACGTACCGGGCAGATTTTTTCCAACGGGACAGACGATCGCGTCGCGAGATCTCTCCCGCTCTCGCGTTTCTTCTTTTCTCTCTCTCCCGTCGCGAAGCTTTCCCCTCGAGACGACGAAACGTTCGATTTCACCGAGGAGGAGCAGCAGCGTGTGCGCGCGCGCGCGAGCCGAATCGCGCGCCGCGAGCGAATATCGCTCGAGAGCATCGCCAGGGGCCGTTGAAAACTGGCCGTGGAACAATGGACCTCGGGATCGAAGGAATTCCTGCCGGGGACTGTACGATGCACGTAGAAGTCTCGGTTCTACGTGCCTGTCGTCTGTTCGTCATGAGTGCGTGCGCGAACGTCCGGCCTCGTCCGCCTCGAAGGATGCTCGGGGCCGGCTCCTCCGGTTCGCCGGTTCCACCGCGCTTTGCTCGATCATGGGACAGAAACGGTCGGCGAGGCGGCTCGACCACGTCCCGTGGGAACCCGAGGACAAGTCACGCTCGCTCAAAAACCGTATTCCACCGCGTGCACCGAGCCCCAGCTCTCGGGGCCCCGTTTCGGTTTCTTCTAATCCGACGGTCCGTGGGACGAACGGGAAAAGAAAAGCGCCCACCGCCGCCGCTAGAGCAGAGTGGAGCCGGGCCCTCGTTATCGCCTGGTATCGATGCGTGTGCCTCCGGAAACGGTTCGATGGAACGTTAACCAGTTTGATACCAATTACCGCCGGGATAATTAGGTATTTGATCGCGTTATTAGATTACGTCTTACAACACGACAGTGTTACCAGCGTTGCTGATCCGCAATTACTCTACAATGTTCTCCCGGCTCGTTATTATATTAGGCAATAACTTCTCCCCCACCCGTGGCCCGCGGAGTAACTGTGCATACGGGCCTCGGCTGCCTCGTTACGATTATTCTTCCTTTATTATCGAGAAAACGCGACCTCCTCTTATGCTCGGGGTCGCCGCACAATTAGATTCTCAGGGTATTACGAGGGCTCTATTACTCGACCGAGCGCGGTAACAAGAATCGCTAATTTGTTCTCGTCTACGCGCGTCTACGGAGCTCGGAGGAAAAATTTCCGCTACGGAAAACCACCGGGACTCGCTCCCGTGCTCTCGAACGCAACGCTCGATCCTACGAAACGACGTGTCGCGGCATCTTCGGCTGCAGAGAACAACCGAGAGCGCTCGAGGAACCGCGAACAACTCGTCTCGCGAGAAGGTGGCGGCAGTTTTCGCGGAACCACCACTGTAACCAGGCTAGGAGCACTTCGACGATGGAACAGCTTTCCGGTTGATTTATGCTTCCGACAAGCGTAACGAGCTCGCCCTCGTCCTTACCAAACAGATATAAAGAATCGATAACGAGCCGGCGGTACGGTTTATTGGCAAAATGGAGCAGCGCTAGTTTTACCTCGTCCTTGGTCTCTGCCGTCGTTTCGATTTCCTCCATGATTTTCCAAATCCTCGATCTTGCTCGAGGAGCGTAAAGGGAGGCGAAGAGAGCGCGCCGCGGCGAGACGAAACACGGGTCGAAATTTATTCGTCGGGTCTCGAGAGATGCTCGCGGAGATAGGTATATGAACGGAGATGAACAGGAAACGCGGCAGACTCGTTGACTATCAATGAAATAGTGTTTCGACCCGTGGATCGTGGCTAGCAGAGAAACGTTATTTTCATCCAAAGTGTACCGTTCTTTTTTTCTTCCTCTCTTTCCTTCTTTCTTCTCGTCTCTTGCCTTCTTTTTTTTTTCGGAGCCGTCTACGATTCCTTCGACCGAAACGAGGCAAAGGCCAATCGAGGAGAACCGATCGAGAAGCGGCGTGGTATCATCGGTGGTAGAGCGTAAGCAAAAAAGTATCGCGTCTACTAGGCCCTCGAACGTCTGGCTGGAAGGGACGAAAACGTGAATGGAAGAAGGCCCGTCGTGGGGCCCGGTCGAGCGAGCAGTCGGACTTTCCGTCTGGTTGTCATCCTCGCGGTTGACGTACCTTATTCGAAGAAGAGTCGCTCGAGGGAGGAGGTGGAGAAGGTGGAGGATGAGGCGGGAAGAAAGGGACGAGGGGAATGGGATACATCCGCGGAATACTTAACAACTTTTGGCGGTTGACAGGGACGGCTGTGGTGTTGGTGTGGTGGGGCGGAGGCCCGGCTGCGGGCCCCGAAGACTCGCCTTGCCCGGGCAAAGAGAAAAGGCCCGCGAGACCAAACGAGAGAGAAAGAGAGACAGAGAGATGGAGAGAGAGTGAAGTTTTTTGCGGCGTAACCTCCCTCTGTCTCGGCTTTTATTTGGGCCAGACAGGAATTCGGCTAAATGCATTGATTAAACTGCTGACATCGTTCGGACGGCCCGGTGGCCACCGTGTCTCCGCGGATGAGTTGGATCTTTTTTGCCCTGGCCCCTACCCCACGAGCCATCGGTAGAACGAGGGGGAGGGCACGCACGGCGACTCTCTTCTCGGGCCTCCCTTCGTTCGCCTCTGTATACTCCTCTCCCTCTCTCTCTCTCTCTATTCTGGATCGCGCGATTCGAATCCTTATTTCACGTACGACGACGTGTTCGACGAGCGGCTATCTACCGTCGCTCGGGTTGTCCGCCGCGGATTTAACAACGAGGAGGAGGACTCGAGAGCCGCGGAGACGAGTCGGTCCCGATGTACCGGCTTTCTTGCGGGGAAAGAAACCGGACGGAGTGTACACGGTGTACGAGCGGCCTGCTACAAGCGGCCCTAGCGAGTTCGTTAACGATCGATACACCTACCTACTAGCGATCCGAGGGAAATAATACCTTCGAGCGAGCGAATCCCTCCGCCGAATTTATCCGTGTCGTCGACGATGGCGATCGACGCAGCGAGATCGTAAAGATTGGAAATCGGTCGTGTGTCGATTAATTGAACACCGCGGCGGTGGTCGTTATCTAAACGGATCGAATATTCCCGATGGTGTCCCTTATAATTCGCACCTCCGCGATTAATTATAGCGGCGCACGCATCGAACGGAGCTGTCGTTGCCGCGGTTCGGATACTGCTCGCCACTCGGTGAAAGTGATGTATAGAGTGGCGCGTTTTTTCGCCCCGCGAACCGACATAAATTACGGTGTTTGACAGAGCCGGTAAGAAGAGGCGAACGGTGTATACGGGTTTGGATTAAATCAATAAACGGGGCGCCGTGCGTCTCGGGACAAAACGGGAACCGGACGGAGGAGAGGCGGGAAAAACGTGCCGCTGTTGCTCGGAACAATTAATCGCGGGACATCGCGGCTCGTTACCATATCTCGGCGGCGGTGAAAACCGCGGTGAGTCTCGATCGCGAGGAACCGACGGAAGGCGGACTTGGCAGAAAGATAACGCGCCTTTTCGCAGGTTGTTCGGTAGGCAAGGCACGAGGTAAGTTTGGCATGCATCGCTCGCTCCTTGAAGCAGCCAACAGCCATCTATGGAATTACCCCGATGATTAATGGTACGGCCGGCTGGAGGCACCCTTCGAGACGTTCCTTCCCCCGGCCTCGTCCGCCCTTGGCCACCGCCTCCGCGCCACTGGCCCTTTCAGAAGGGCCCATCGGCTCGCCTCGAACTGTTCGGCCACGGTGTAAAAAAGTCTGCACTATGTTAAACCCGTCCTACCTGTCCGACTCTCTCTCTCTCTCTCTCTCTCTCTCTCCCTCGTTTTGCTCGTCGTCGTCGTCGTTGTTGTCGTCGCTCGTCGTCATCGTTGACTGTTTTTCTCTGTACCGATTCTTGATTCTCGATTCTCGATACCCTCGATACCCTCGCGATGGCTATCGACGTTTTCTGTCAACGTCCGCCCGCCGCCACGATGGCTCGGACACGATTCGGCTCCATCGTTTCCTCGAACGAGGATACGCCGACGGAGGCCGCGCGGGAATCGACGAAATCGCCCGCGTCGATGATCGGTCTGTAATTCTTAACGGTGAATAGAGAGGAACCGGCGGGAGAGCGTAGAACCGAGGGGCAAAGTAGAACGAGGGGAACGGTAACGGGAAAGAGCCGCTGGCAGTGGCACGATCGGCAGCATCGCGCGCGCGCGCGTTCTTCCAAACGAACGAGAGAGAGAGAGAGAGAGAGAGATGCGAGACCGAATTCGGGATTGCATGTCGGCGAACAGTAAGACCTCCCAAACAACCCCGACGGGGGCATCTTCCCTGGGAATAGCAGTGATTCCGGGGAAATGTGCAATATCTTCCGTGATCGGGTATTATTACCTCGTGATTACGGGTTTTGATCTAGGCTAGAAGCGTCTACGACTCTACCCCGTACCCCCTTCGCCCCTCCGCCCCGTTGCTCTCGCTCTCTCGCTCTCTTCGTTTCCTCGAGCGTATTTTCAATGGCGTTACACGCCGCGATGCGCCTTTTCGTCGAGACGAAGAAGCTCTCCGTCTCCTGGTCGTCGCCATTGTCATTTCTAGTCGTCCTCGTCGTCATGCGATTCGTGACGAGCGCCGCTGGAAATCGCCGTGGGAAATAACCTGTCGTTCCCTTCTCTCTCGATAATCTCGCGTACCACCGACGGAGTAACGAACGGGCCCCGGTGCCGCAATGCCGTTCCTCTTAATCTCGATATCGTCGTTAACTCGCTCCCCCATCTTCGTCGTTCCGTCTGTCGACGTGATCGGCGGAATAATCTCGGCGGCGAGCGAAACTGACCTAACGGTGTCGCGTTGCACGCGAATCCGTGCTCTCGGGCGCAGTTTCGATCGCTAATCCGAACGGAATCCTCCCACCCTCCGCTAAAGAGCGAATAGCCCGTTTTCTGCCGCGCGAACCCTTCAATTACCGGCGGTGATGTTCTCCCGGCGAAAAAGTAATCGGCTCGGTCGCCGACGGGCAGAGCGGGATCCGAGGAATCGGTGCGCGGCGGAAACCACGAGGTCGAAGGAAGCGAGCGTAGGTGCCGTAGCCGAGAGAGAACGAGGGGGTAGGAACGCGTAGAGGATAGCCGCCAACCCGTGCCCGCCTGTCTAATGACAGGTAGCACGCGAGCTCGGTAGATCGCGGCTCGCATGTAACTTCGCACTTTAGGCCTCTGTACGGAGACATTACCGTTGGCGACCGCGACCGCGAGGACGAAAGGGCTAGGAGAAACGAAACGCCACGGAGAGAGTAACGAAAAAACGGTGCTACGTCGAGGAAAAGGTGAGGACGATCGGGTCGACGGAGGAGAGAAAGAAAAAGGGAGAGAGAGAGAGAGAGAGAGAGAGGGAGAGGAGGTGGTCATCGGCCCGCATTGCGGAACGATGCGCAACAGCTGCACCTGACACGTCATTTGCAAGGAACTCGTATCAGCACCGGCGATGCCTAATTATTATTCCACGTGCGCGAGTGCGTGCACGCACGCTTTATCCTTCGCGCAAAGCCGAGTCTTTGCGCGCCTCCCCGTCTCTCTCGCCCCGTCCCGACTTTGTTAGCCATCCGTCTTGGCACTTGGCGACGTCCACCCGTCCATCGGATTCGCGCTTCTCTGCCTCGCACCCAAACAAGGCCCACGGCCAGCCTTCCGCAGGATTTATTCGGTTTCTAAGTCGGCGCGCACGCGACGTGGTTTATTCACGATCCACGGGAATTCTCTCTCCTATCGGTATTATCTAATCCTGCGCCGATCCGGCAGCCAACCGGGGAAAGTCCTGTGCGCCCCGTCTAATGTATTCCCATTCGAGGCACACCGGTTACACCGGCCGCCGCCCGACCGTTTGATTTCTTCATCCTCAAACCCGACCTCCTCTCTCCCTTTACCCCCCTCGCGAGAGTGCTCGATGCCAAAACACTTTGGAATTTGCGAGTAGTCGCGCGCAAACGAACCTTCTCTTCCTTCTCCTCTCGCTGCAACTGCCAGACCCCGGACGAGGGGCTGCGCCTCTCCGACCGATCCGATCGCCCTCGTCGAGCAAATTTCCCGCGTACCACGCACGCGTCTTCGAGTCAAATTGCCCGTCTAATCTCATCACGCCTGGCCCGCGTTTAAAATGATGGAAGGTCTCCCAGGGATAAGAGCGGGGCTCCCAGCTCGATCTTAATAAAGAACGTCACCGACCGAGGGGGGAACCCCGTCCGTCGCCACCTCTCGACCGCCGTTTCGCCGCCGTTCCGTTCGGACTTTCGCGCGTTTCGCTCGGACCAGCGAAAATGGGGAAAAGTTTCTTTAGCGTTAACAAACCGATTCGGTAGTTAACATTCCAGGCTTATCGCGAGGCGAGGCGAGAAGCTCGCGCTAGCGCTCGCGCGCGCGCGTGTTCCAGGTTCGGTGTAACCCGCGGAAGCCATTTGCCAGGTACGATGGGTAATTAGCGCGCGGAACACCGATTCACCGAGATACCGCTCGGCCTTCCTCTTACGTAACAGCTAGCCGTGCGCAAAAAAAGTATCGACCATCCACCTCTATCCCCGCTGGTTGCGCGTACCTGCGATCCATCTAGCCCCGTGCGCGTACCTCTCGAGGTGTACGTCGCGAGGTTCATCAAGATACACGGCTGCCTGTACCACCCGCCAGCGCGCGGTTTCCCTCGTAGAATCACCCGGAAATAGGAAAACTCGGGGACGCCTCTGCTACGATCTAATCTCGAGCCTACCGTGCCGTCTTAATTACCGACTTCCTTCGTATCGCCTATCGCTTATATTTCATTTTTTTTTTTATACCGTTATACTTGCATCGCTTCTGCGAGACGTGCGAAAATCGTGCACACCCCCGAGATCTAGCTCGAGTCGCGTGGAAATCTCTTCTCCGCGTGTTCGAGGCCCGATCACAGATAAGAAACAGACGAATGGACGAATAACGGTAATAAAGCAGTCGAGGATCGAGCGTGAGCGAGCGTTTCAATGAAACGGCCCCATGGGTGACGGCGGGAGCACCCCACGACTGCGACGTGATTAAAACTGTCTGGTTGAACCGTCGTTACCGAAGCCACGGGGGGCTGATTGTCGGAGGAGAGAAGGGTTCCCTTTTACCCTATGCTTGGACTAATTTATCGGAACGTCCTCGACGGCACGGGAACTTTTCGAAAGGTTCCGTTGCCGTTTTCGCGATTAACCACCCCCTCGCCCTTGTCCTCCTCTCCCGGTTCTCGGTCCGTCCACGTGCTTTTTGTTTTCGCCGACTCGTCAATGCCGCTCCAATTCTTATCGTACGCGTGTCAGAGGCTCGCAACGGCCTGATTCTCCTTCTATCTTTTACCAGACCGGAAAGTAAGTTACGCTTTGACAGTATCGTGGACTTTATTGAGCCGCGTTTGACGTTCCCCGATAACGCTCGAATCGTCCTCGGACCTTGATCGCCTATTTTCGCGACGTTCGCCAGGCTACGCGCAGGTAGGTACCTCCAAGGTGCTCGCGCCCCCATGTTTCGCGTTTCGTTTCTTATCGTCGAGGCACGCGTACGTAGAATGCGCTTGTTGTTGCCGACTGGCGACCCACTTGCATCCGCAATTCTCTCTTTCCTCTGCTCCTTGACGTGGCGATCCGACGATACGCACTCGACCGATATACGGTCTCGGGGAACGGGCATTTGTCAAACTATTCGCTGGAAATTTCATTCTTCCGGTGCACGCACCGCGTTTATTTTTAATTACCGCGCGCGCGATTGCGAATCCAGGTCGGTACTCGGAACGAATCGGCGGGTATATCTCTGACCGTCTCTCGCGGCTAACGTCGACGAAGAGAAGAGAAGGGGTAATAATATCGGGGCGACGAGGTACTGCTAATAACGAGGGATAATAATAAGTCGAGGAACGCGCGGGACATCGCGTGCGACGTGAAATCGGGCCGGTGGACGGACGAATCGGCCGGCGTCGCTTCCTCACCCTCGGCGTCTCCTTGACAAGCGGGTGTTTAATTGGCGTTGAAACCACCGGTGTGACGGGAACACCGTGGCCGTGTCGTCGGCCGAATGCCCGAATGCCTCTAGCCTACAGGATTCAGGGGGATCCGCCATCGCTGGTGCGTTACCACGGGGAACCCGGTAATTACCTGCAACACGCAACTATATACCTACGCTACGTGCATTCCTACCCTTCTCCTCGCCTCTCCTCGCCTCTCCTCGCCTCGCCTCGCCTCGCTCCGTCGCAATCGAACAGTGTCGCATCGCGTCCTTTCCTTTCGTTTCGTTTCGTTTCGTTGTGCAATCGGTGAAAGAAAAAAAAAAAAAAAGAAAAACAAGAAGCGAGAGAAGGAAAAGAAAATGTCGCGGCGATCCCCCGCGTTTTCCACGGGTCGGTTAAATCCACCATTTTGAAGCAGAGTGACAGGAAGCCGGATAATTACCAGCAGCGTAGAAGCAAAGAGAGAGGCGCACGGAACGATGGCGGTGGCGATGGCGTCCGTCGGGCGTCGCTCGCGCGACACGCGTCCCTCCTACGCGGCTCGTTCTCGCGGCGATAACTCAACTCGGCAAATAACCGCGTTGGTGGTATCGGGCCGCGTCGATCAAACGTCGCGCGACTAATCTACGCGCGAAACGATCAAACGAGCCGACAACTGTCCGCGATACTTTCGATTATCATCGGGGATCCGGCAGCGACTCGCACCAACTCGCTGCGCGGGTTCGACTCTGGCTACGCGCGTCGTTAAGTAAAAGGATCGCGAACGCGAGCGCGTCGTTGGCGCGTCGGTGATTAGTCTACCGGTTGCTCTCTCGCATTTGCATCGGTTCATGAATTCAATCGTTACCGTTTGCCTCGGAGCCAGCTCGCTCGTAATGGGAATCCCTCGAGGTGGTTCCCGACGCGTGCAAATCGCCAACTATTCAATCTCCGCATCCTCTATATGACATCGCTTTCGGCTTCTATGCAGCTGTCTGACGTCTAATGAGAAACGCGAGCGCGCGCGCGCGCGCGGTGTTTTGCGTTTTTACATAACAAAGGATTTCAGAGAGCCGAGCGACGTTACATTACGCTGTACGCGCATCCACGCGGTCGCGCGCCGACGGGTTTTGAGACAATCGAGTTTTCACCGCGGTAATCACCGCGGCGGAATGAACGCGATGTTCCATTTCTTAACGAGGATAATCGGTTTCAAGGCTGCGCCAGCTCCTCATCCTCGATCGACCGACTCGCGCGTGGCTTTTTTCTTTCTTTTTTTCTCTTTTCTTTTCTTTTTTTTTTTTTCTCTCCCGAACATCCCTGGGAAACGCGTGCCTCGCGCCGCGCGCAAATTCACGGCTAATTATTCGTTCGGTCTCGCGGTATCGTAAATCTTAACGAGAGTCTACCCGTGGCGAATGAAAAACAAAAACGGCGATTATTTTTATGGTTGCGCGAATGGATGTTAAACTGGTACACCCGCGGGTACGTGCGCGTTGTTTAACCTCTTTCACCGGCGAGCTGTGTTCCTCTCTCTCGTTCTCCAAAACGAAATCGGATCGGATCGGATCGTTTCGGAGCCGGGGCCCGCGCCAGCCGGATAAAAAGCCCCTAAATAAACGTTTCGCCGCGCGATTCATCGCGAATCCACGATACTACACGGTACTCCCGAACGGAATCCGTGTGGTAAGAAGAAAGGTGCGAGTCGCGCAACGTGGACATTAATTTACCGGCGCACCGAGGCCTGCCGTCGGCGGAATTCCTCGGGCCAAAACGGGTGCAGACGCTCTTTTGTACAGGGACGCGTCCGTACGTGAAACCACCGAACGGATACCATACCCTATGGGGACCCGTCGCGTCTCCGTTCTCCATAAATCTCCCCTAAGAAAGTGCGCACCGCGACCGCTAAGTAGGACGTTAAATAATCCGAAGAACCTCGGCGAAAAACGTGGAATCGGCTACTCGAACGCGCGACTATTCGAACGAACCGACCGGGGGAATCGCCAGTTTCTTCTTCTTCTTCTCTCTTTTTTCTTTCCTCTTTTCTTTTTTTCCTTCTTTCTTCCCCGCATCGCCACTCTCGTTCTTTGCGCCTCGCAGTGCGATTATCTAGTCGGCCTATTATTCCGTCATAAATTGTAATTACCCAGTCGGCAATGCGATGCATTTAACTAATAAATTCATTGGCCAGTGTGCGCAAATTAATGTATGGTAATCCGGTAGATTCTCTGCCAGAGGCTGAAATTAGATTAGCTACCCGGAATGGATGATGTTTGACGAATCGTCGAGAAAAACTGGTTAACAGGCTTAGAGAGAAAGAGAGAGAGAGCGCGTCCCCGGAATAATGGCCGACGAACGGCAGCCCGTACCGTTGCGAGAGGAAAAGCAAAGGCAAAAAACCCGTGAGAAGAACAAGGCGATTAAACGAAAAGAAAAGTCCCTTCGAACGCGATAATTCGTTACGGTCCACTTGTAACGATAGCCGTTCGCCCGTTATCCGTCCTGATCTCGTAGTAGATCTTCGAGCCTATTAATTACCTTCGCTCGGGAAGGAGGTTGGGGGGGGGGGGGGAGGGTGGTCTGAGCGGCGCGCGTTCGCCGGAGAAAAGGGGGTGCTGGGACACGGGGGTAAAAGGCACTTAGAGTAAGAGTGTATAAAGCTGGCGCACCCTCTGCTGCAGGCGAACGAACAACAGACGGGTGGCCGCTCTGTCGGGTAGAGTGGGGAATATTTAAAAAGTAATATCAATTACATTTGCATATTCACCACCCACCCATGACCCGCCACCGTCCGCCAGAGCCACCCTGTCCTCCTCCGTTCCGTCCTTCTCTTTCTCCTCCGTTAGGCCCACCCCTCTCTTACCATAGGGGCTGTGCACGTTCCACCCTGCCGTGGTTATCTGTTGAAAAACTACCTGCACCTTTTACTCGACGCTGGGAACCGCGTCCACGATTCCCAGCGAACGACCGAAAATACCCAACCGAGTGGTACAACTCCTGGTTTCACCCTTTTCCCTGCGTTGCGTTCGCCAGTCGCTACCGAGCGGACGATCGCGACTCGATTCGACTTCCGTCGGCCGAGCGACGATCGCGAGAGGTGGCGAAGATCCTTCTAGACTGGATACGGGGACAGAGAAGCGGGTAGGTTTTTATGGGAACCGTAGGAATATTAAAGGGAGCGCGGCTCTTCTTCACCGTCGGAGCCGTCTGCTCGCCGAGATTTCGCAAGAGGGCGAGCAGGGGTTTCGAGAGCTGTTGCTCTGCTCCGGGAGCTCGGTTGTATATCGGTGTAAATCTTTGTTTGCACGAATTTACGTAAGGGCAAAGCAAGTCCCGGCATCGAGGCGCCGCAATACGATAATGCGATAACGTTTCCCATCCCCTCGCACCTTCTCTCTTCCATTTCTCCGCTTCCACGGTCCACGGAACCGCTCCCCCGTCCACCCCTCGTCTCTCGCTTCTTCTCTCGCGACGAGGATTTCGCTATTGTGCCCGGGTGCCGATTGTTACTTTGCCCACCCGTTAACATAACAATACGCAAACGCGCCCGGACCTCTTTCCGTCCTTCTTCCAAGTCCTCGCCGCACCTTTCCTCCCGCTCATCCCCTTCCGTTCTCCGGCGTTTTCTACGCTCGTCGGTTCTCGTTGGAAACTCGCCACGTTCCCGAGGTGTTCACCGTGGTGCGAACATTGAAATTTTACGCGGGAAACTACGGAAGTGCCGCCCGGTAAAAAAATACTAACCGCGCATCGGCAAGATCGCGCGATCTGTTTAACTGGCGGTTGCTTTTTCCTCCATTTTTTCCGCCCCCCCCCCCCCCTCCCCCCGGTACCCACTTTTTTTTCGCTGTTTTCTTTCTTTTAATTAACCACCGCGGGAGACGGCGCGCAGCAGAGAAAATAATAGTCGGAGCGGAATTGTTTCCTTTCTTGGACGGTGTCGCTCGCCCTTCGGCTGAGGTCCGGGAAACCGGGGTGAGTAGACGCGATGCGAAAGGAAGGGGGAGGAGACGCGAAGGAGCGAGCTGGAACGAGAAGTCAGAGCACTCAGCGTGGCTAATTGCTCGAATCATTAAGAAAAAACATGAAATCTAAGACCCCGGCGTTCTGCCGCGCGAGCTACAGTGGGAAGCCGTAGATAGCGATCGCTCCGCGTACCGTAATGAAAATAATCACGGCAACCCGGCAGCAACGATAACTACGTTTTAGCGGCGAAGTTATCGCGGTGTTCCCGCGATTCCGAACCGGAGCCAAGAGGGTGGCGCTGCTCCTCGAAGCGGCGAGCGAGACGGGGGTTGCGATTCCGCGATCGTCTCAGTGGCGATCGTCGTCGTAGGTCGAGGCGGTTAAGGAGAGATGATTAACGGGTATAATTAAGCTGGTCGCGACTGGTCGGGTGCAACGGTGGCCGATCGAAGGCGTGAGTACCAAACAGCCGGCTCGAATGACGCTCCCGCGTCCGCCTGCAGGCTCAGGTGGCTTCGCTCTTGGAGTTTCCATTGTGCGTACTGGGGTGCATACATTATTTTCGTCGGTCTCTTTGCCCTTCGCGTGGCACCCACACCGGGCAGGTGTTACCGCGCGCCCAATGCTCTCTACCCGTCCTCCTCTTTCAGACGCGATAACTCCGCGGCCGAATTTATCGCTTCGACTAACGATTGTCGTCGTCTGGTGAGGGCTGCGGCGGTGCAACCTTCGCGGGACCACAGTCGGACGCGACAAATCGTTCGCTTTCACCGAACCGCGTCAGGGTGTAACGAGAACTAATTACGGTACGTAGGTACGCTCCCATTCCTCCGAGTGGCAGCTTTGGACGGAGGCAAAAAAATGTCGACTCGACGCGAACCACTCGAACTAGATAGCGGCGGACGAGCGAGCAAGCGAGCGAGCGAGCGGACTCGTCGAAGCAAGAAGCGCAAAGAATAAAACGGGGCAACTCTCTCACGGGCTCTCGAGGCAACCGCGTTCATGGGAACACAATTTGTGGCAGCCGCGTGCGTATCGCCGTGTACGAAGAGCCGCCGGTTTATTTAGATTTTATTTGAGTAAAAACCTCGTCGCGTACGTGACGGCACGTTCGTACGTAGGTACATAGGTATCGCGCCGGCACCGCACCGTGCGGTCCGCCTTCGATATCGGGCTTCCCGCGCTTTGCCTCGCCTTTTTCCTCCTCGGGCCCAGGTTTCCTCGTCGCCGCGATATCACCGTGCAGATATCCTAAACGCGTTGCTAGTCCTTCCAACCCGATGGAGAAGAAGAAGAAGAAGAAGAAGAAGTAGAAGAAGAAGGTCCGAGGGCGAAGACGCGAGGCACGAGCTGCTAGCCTGCTCGCGTGCGCAGCTGCGGCTGTTAATAGCAGAGGTAGACACACCTTCGCGATAAATCCACAACGATCGAACCATCTAAAACCTATCATTTGCGAGGTACGAAACGCGGCTGACGACAGGTAGCGATTAGTCGTAATATTCGACCGGAAGATTCTATCGCGATAGCAGACCAGAAGGGATCGCGTCCGCCGAGTATCGGTGACGATAACTCGCGACCAGAGAGAAAGAGAGAGATAGTGAGAAAGAGAGCGTTCGTCGCGTAAAAGTCGAAAGATAGAGAAGGACTGGTCGACGATTCACCGAGTGGAGCGCGAACGTCGAGAGGCGGCAGAGAAGAGAAGAGAAGAGAAGAGCAGAGCAGAGAAGAGAAGTGGAGGAAGAGGTGGAAGGAGGAGAGGCCTAATATGGCCGCCATCCTCTGTATTCCGGTCGTAGACGGAGAGGCAGGCAGGCAAGCAAGCAGGCGCGGCCCCAAAGGCAGCTTTCAATGCCAGTCATCTCCCGGAATGCGCCTCAACGGAGCGTGTACTTTGTATTCTCGATCCGCGCGCAGCGCCAAGACGAGAAGGCCTTCGCGCGCGATCTCTTTGAGGACACGGGGCCACGACTTGGCTCGCCACTCGGCTCCGTCCGACGACGACCACGGAACCTACGCAGAAGAGCCTCGGCGACGAGACGTCGACGAGTGTGTCGCGATCTTTTCGCCGCTTCGGTTCCCTTCTTACCACTCCCTCTATTCCGTTCGCGTTCGCGTTCTTTAACGCGGCCATTTTGACTCTTGAAGGCGCCACCTAGTCCGCTTCTCCGCTTCGTCTACCGTGACGCGTGCATCGCGCACTCGCGGTATCGTCCGCGGGTCTTCCTCTCGATTCGAGGCACCGCCGCCGATCGAACGATCGCGAAAACCTATCCACACCTAGGTAGACCTAGGTCCTACCTGCCTACCTACCTTCGATCCTCCGATCCTCCGCGGCAGAGTATCATCACCGGGAACCGCACAGCTTAGAGAGGAGAGCACGTGGCCGGTTCTCACGGGTGGCGGACACGTGATCCACGCGAGACGTACTCCATGGAACCACCAACACCGACGAGCACACAGTCCTCGCGTACCACGCGAAGCGGAGCCACTCTAGATTCGTACCACTAAGCGTGGAAAGCGCGCGGAAAACGTCGAACCGCGAACCGTATCTCGTCCGGCTACCCGGCCACAGAGAGAGGACGCCGGGGTTCCTGGCAGACAGGGAGAGGAATACGAACTAAGGGTTCTATATCCATCCGACGAGCGACGAAGAGCCGGGCCGAGTCGAGCATAGCATAGGGAGCAGAGCAAGGAACACTGGCACCACTCCTGGTAGGGGTAGCCGACGTCCGTCCCGAGTCTTTCCTCATCTGCAAGTCGTATAACCGAGCTAATTATCAAGTTAATATGGCCATTCTGTATGGAACCCCGCGAGAGAGTGGGTGGAAGCGAGATGCCGGCAAGGGGTGGCGCCCGGTGTGCGAGCGAGACGGCCAGAGGTACATTGATATTATAAGTTGCTTCAATCGCTGTATTCATTTGTAAACTAACCAGGCTAAATGTATTCACCACCGCGAGGCGGCGCGCCGATAGGCGGAGCCACGGATACCCGGGCTACGACGGCGCCCTTCCTTCCTTCCTTCCTTCCTTCCTTCCTTCCTTCCTTCCTTCCTTCCTTCCTTCCTTCCTTATTCCTTCCTTATTCCTGCCTTGCCTCCCTTCGTTCTCTTCTATTTACATGTGTATCCTCAACCTACCGTATCGTTTACGCTTTCGCCTTCTTTCGCAGCACCCGACGACGTCCAACCCGGTTCTGCTAGGGACGATGTTTCTTTCGATCTCGAAAGAAAGAGGAGATTGATCTAGGACGCATGCTCGAAAGATCGTCGTTCGAAAGGGAACGGAACCTCTCCTCGGAGTGGCTGCGAGCCACGCTCGTCATTACCGTTTCATGTATTCAGATTTTTTTCCACGAGCAGCCACGAGCTGTCTGTATTATTATTCCGGAGCAACTTTACGCCCACCGCCCTCTTTTTCCCTCCCTCCGTACCAAAGTCGTTCTCGTCTTTCTTGTCGCACGTTGGCGGTGGTACCATCGCGCGCGCCTCCGTCGTTCTCCGCGAAAGACGTCGAGGACGGACGGCTTCTTACGGTGCGCCCCGGGACCAGGGACCACGGAAATATGAATGCATAAATGCATAAGTGCTCCCACCACCGGTGTCGCCACCACCACCTGGTTTTCCCGCCTACTTCGTTCCAGTCCTGATTCGGGATTCTTTTCTTTGCCGACGCTTTCCGCCCTTTTGCCTGCGCAGAACCAAATCCACCTTGATCGCACCTACGATGACAAACGCATTTCGCCCGACGAGCCTCTTTCCCCGAGCGACAACCACCGCGAACGGATCGTCGCGACGGCGGTGCGCCGTTCAAAATTCCTCAGGATCGATGAACTGGTTCGAACCGGTACGTGCTACGACACGTTCCAGAAAACGCAATCTCGCGTTGTTCTTCGTTATAAAAAGGTTAAATTACCGGCGCGTTCCCGCCGAGTAAATAGCACGCAATCTACGCAGATTGCGATCTACCAGACGAGAAGCCCGAGAGCCCGCGACTCGAGCTCCGGCCCCGCTCGAGAGGGAAGAGGGTGTTGTGTAACGTTGGTGGCAGGACGCGAGATTAAAAGACAAATTAGCATAATGTGTGCACGCGCGCACCCCGAACCCGGCTTCCTCGTAATATCTTCGCGACACTCTTTCGAGACCGCGTTCTTTAGGGACCCGGTCTTAATCTCTTTTTTATAGATTCGCGTGTATCTACCGCTCGATGGAGAGGATGAAACGATCGAGCGCCGTATATAACCTGCCTGTCGATTTTTTAATCAGTAGTTTAAAGGGTAGTTTGATGGCGAAACTCTGCGGCGGGGAAAAAAAAAGATAAAAATAAAAGGTCTCGCGCGCGAGATAGAAAGGGTGGGCGACGAAGGGGTGTCGACGATGCAAATAGCGCGTTTAATAAAGTGTCGCACGGCTGCCATTTGAATACCGTGGCATATTCACTTTTCCTCGCCCGTGGCTGCGAGGAAAACGGAGACGAAAAAAGAGATTGCGATCGACAGAAGAGAGAGAGAGAGAGAGGGGGGGGACTCGAGATGAAAAGCGGTCGAGACTCGAGAGCGGAGCGGAAAACAAAGCAACATCGGCGATCCGCGCGAAACCTGGCGAAACTTGAAAGAGCCTAGGTGTCTTGACGTCAGACGGAACCGAAAGATAGCCCCCTCCTGGATTATCCGGACGTTCTCTACGTGTGTACGAATAGAGGGAGGGAGGGCAGCAGCTCGTACAAGAAGGTGCCGGATCGCACCTTCGCTTCATGCATGATTCAGCCGCAGTATCTCATTTCATCCGGTGGCTTCGCTAAACTATATCTCCTAATGGTAATGCTATTCCGCGGCACATATCTCTTTATATTACGTAGGTTGGCTGGGTGACTGGCTGGCTCACCGGAGGGTGGTCGGCGAGTTTCGTCCAGCCCCTTTCACCCTCTCGACGGATCCTGTCGGATCGAGAGAGTCTTTCTCCTTTTCCACCACCTTCCGAGAAAACTACCCTTCCGTGCTCGGGTCTCGTCATCGTATGTACGCGCACACGTGCAAGGTGGAAGGGCGCGCTTGTGTAGGTGCGCTCTCGCCACGTCGAGGTGGCGTGCCTTTGCTCGCCGTCTCGAGCACGTGTGGGTGGTGGCTGGGTGCCTCTTGAGCGCGGAGCATCGGGGAAGAAATAAAGAAAGAAATTGTTAGTTCTCGCTGTTTTAAATTACCATTTATTACGACACATAAACCCGACCGGGCCCCGGGAAGTCCTACCACAGCGGCCATCTTGTCCCACCCATGGCCGATGCCACGAAGCGAGGAGTCTACATCACCGTCTTTTACTTTCGACCCTCTTGCTCGCCACCCTTCTCGTTCTCCTCTCCTCTCCTCTCCTTTCATTCTCGCTATACCTCTCTCCGCGTACCCTTAGCGGGGGTTGAAGCCCCTGGTAATGATCATTACCTCCGGTATAGTGACAAGTGAGACCGGGGAACCGACGTCGGTACGGCTGCAGGAAATGGCCACAGATAACGCTGTCACGGGCATTTTTATATTATGACGAATGGATCATCTTTCTTTCGTTAACTTTGCCCTCGACGATGGTTGTTCCGCGCGCGCGTCCGAGGGTTGCACGCGGTGATAGATTCCTCGTAATTATTTGCGCGCTCTTCCACCGACGTCTCGACCAAGAGGAAGAAGAGCAAGAGTGTAGGAAGGAAAAGAAAGTATCGGAGATATATTTTTTACGGAGCAGGTGAGGGGTTGGAGTAGAGAGGGTGGAAAGACGATACGGTTAACGGTCGAATCGAAGGCAAAATAGAGAGAGGGGTATATATATCGAGGCAGCTTTGCCACTGTGAACGGTGCTCGTCCGTCGTGGTTGTACACTTTTTTCGCGAGTTTCCCGAAGGGGGTGGCGGCGGCGGCTATCATAAAGAATCGGAGAAGTATCCAGTTGGACGATACCCTCGGTTTCGGTTGCAGAGGCGCCCCGTGGCGCGTACGGGCTGCCCTTTTTCAGCTCCCTCGCGGCTGGCCACGCGGCAATAACGGTACCGGCCAGTCTTTCATATCGTATCGGGCCAGCTCGTCTATGTGGAAATGCGATCACTTAGAAGCAGCCTCGAAGTATAATTCGGCGGAGAGCAGGCTCGTCGGTGTGCCGGTCGGTCGCGTGCGTGTGCGCCAACAGATCGTATATTTTTTATTATTGGCCGATGAAGCCCGGTCCCCGGGGGTGGAACGGACGTAGCAGGGCGGTGACGGTGGCGGTGGCTGGGTAGGAGGTTTCGATAGCTGACCACTCGACTCCATACGCTCCCTCTCCTCCCTCTAACCTCCCTTCTTTCGCTCTCCGCAACAGAAGAAGCCGAACGAACGAACGAACGAACGATCGGCTGCTCCGTACCCGGTAAATGCGTTCTCGACCGAGTGCTCCGAGTGCGGTTCGCTGGATCGCGTATCTCTTCCCCGCTCGGGCTCGTTTTATCGAGTGTGGACGTCGCCGAAGCGGTCCTCATGTTTTTACATCGAGGCAATTTTTCCATCTCGCCCCGTTTCTCCTACGGTCACCGGTTACGCGACCAGAAACCAGAGGGGGATGTTTACCTCTCGGATCGTTTGCCCGGGATTAGCCGTCCAGGAGAACCGCTTCGATGCTCGAGACCGTTTACGCTTTTCCACGGGAATCTAATCGTTCTCCGTGATCGCGAGACGGAAACGGGACAGGCTCCTCTCGTTTAATTGGACCGTTCGTTATTAAGTTTGACCGCGAAAGCAGAGGAGAGGCAGGGCGGAAGATCGACGCGGGAGCGCCTAGAGGAACCGCCGCGAACCCAGGCGGAATCGTTGTTCGAAGGAGCGTATCGAAAGCCGCTCGATCCGGAAGACTCTCCTTCTGGAAGGCTCCTTCTCGAAGCAGAGAATCGCCGGTTGGCTCGCCCCCGGGACGGGGTGTTCGCCAGGAAGCCCGGGGATTGGTCTAGGACGTTGCTTGTCCGTACTCTCTCTCTCTCTCTCTCTCTCTCCCCCGTCTCTTCCGCGGTGGCTTCATTATACGTTGACCTAAGAAAATCAACCACCCACCGCCGGCACGCTGTGTTCCTCCTCGTCCTCTCGGCCTTCGTCCTCTCCTCCCGTGTACACCCGGCAACCAGCCATCGTCGTCGTCGTCGTCGTCGTCGTCGTTCGTTGCAGCATCCTGGACCAGCCAGCCATCGGCTGAAGAGAGGAGGAGTGCTACGAACAACCGAACCAGGTGCCCTCGCTCAACCCTCGCCGTATCCCGGCTAGTTCACCCTCCTACCTACCTTCCTTCCTTCCTTCCTTCCTTCCTTCCACCCATCCACCCACCATCTTTCTTCCGTTCATCCGTCCATCCTACCGAGAGCTCGCCCACCTTCCCATCGACTCGAGGAAAGAGAGGAAACCAGAGAGGTAACTCATCGCTTATGGATACTGATGACTCGCGCAATGAACTCAGACCGCGCGCTAAGGGTGGTGGTGGTAGCGGTGCGGTAAACCCATCGCGTTCCTCTCTTCCCTTGTGTCTTTCGGGCTCCACCCCCCGGATTCGACTCTCTCTTTCCCCCATCTTTTTTCTTCCGACCGCTGCCTTCCGGAGAGCGCCTTCGTGCGCTTCAGCCAGATACTTCAATAACATTTTCCCTGTTTTCCCCGCCGACCAATCAGGGGGAGGATGCCCTGGAACTCTCTGGTGTCTTACCGCGTACGATGTATATGCCTGCCTCGGTTCACGTACGAGCTCGATTAGATACCGCGATGCGTTCCTACTGCTTCTTCTACGGGAAACGAAGATTCGCGTTAAACGTTTGCTCGATGAATCTCGACTACGCCTATCCGAGAGTTTTTATCTGACGTCTGGCCGAGATTGGTCAGTTGCGAAATTGCAAGCGACAAACAACGGTAATTACTCATTCACGAGCTACGGCTAACAGCATTGACAATGAAACTAACTACGATTTCGAGTGCCACCGTGGTTACGCGAGTGACGTAAGCTAGATGTATTCGCATAGCGATAGGTATATTGGCGTTAATGTTCAATTTACCGTTACATAAATCTACCGAAGAAAATTGAAAGCGTTTACCGTGTTTCTTTTTTTTTCTCTCTCTTTCTCAATTTTTTCGTTTTGTATAACTTGAAACGCTGAAACGACTCGATAAACGGTCCGGTAGGAATGTCTCGGTTCAAGAAGATCCCCGCGTTACGTAAGATCCCGGTTGTAGTATCCATTTTCGGCCCCGTCCACCCTCCCGCTTGGGCCATTCGTTTCTATTACCCCGCGTTAAGGGCGACCCAACGGCCGACCGAGCCGGAGGTTAGATTTATTTTCACTCGCCGGGTATATTCTTTTTTACGGCCCTAGCCGCGCGGTGGAGGGACCGTTTCGCGCGTCCAATCCGCGGCGGTTCGAGCGGCCGCGCGACTCGCACGACACTGAATCATCTCGAGCGTGTACACGCGGAGTAGCCGCCACCGTCGACTTTCTCGCGGCATCCTCGTGCGGGTCCGCTGTATAATAAACCCATAAACACCCTCGCCGCCGCTGCGAGGGACCAGAGAAGCGGAGAGGAACCTCGTGGAAGAGACGCGGAACTTGCCCACGGATAATCGGGGACATTTTCCGGACTTGGCGTTCCTCTGATTTCTTTTTTCGCTCGCGATCGTAACGATTCGTTGCCGTCTCTGTGTGCGTGTGTAAGAGAGAGAGAGAGGAGAGTTGCACGCGTAGGCTCGCAAACGAGACGACCTTGTGATCGCGCGGCGCGATGCGCGAGGTGCATATGTAGAGGAGGAGAACGCGTTACGTATAGCGGATACATAGTAAACAGCACGGCGTGGGAGAGGCCTCGCGGAGAAAGAAAAGAGCGAAGAGAGGGAGAGAAAAGGGTACACGGAGGCGAAAGGGGGAGGTTGCGGTGGCCAGCGCGAGGGAGCGAGAGAGAGAGAGAGAATTCCTAAGCACCCAGAGCGCGATGCTTACCTGCGGTAACGTTTAAGCGGTGGAGTAAGTACAAGACCTTAGCGCGCATCAAGGAAACAAACAGCTGGCGCGCGCAATATGAATTAAACATGCTGATTAATAATTAACAAGTTGCCGCGCTCTCCTCTCGCGCGCTGCTACGCCTCGCGGCAGCGGCGGCGGCGGCGGCGGTCTTCTACGTGGGTGTATCTACTATCCGCCCGCGTCTTCGTCCCGTTCGCTTCGACGCCGATCCCTTCTTCTTTTTATCCGCGTTTTCCTCCCTCTCTCTCTCTCTCTCTCTCTTTCTTTCTCTCCCTCGCGACTCGACTCACGCGAAAAACAGCTGTTCGCTCGCGATACCCCTCGCGTGTCGGTCGATTTAAAAACGCTTTTACTTGGACCACCACCGCCGCCGCCGCCGCCACTTGGCCATTACGTAAGTACGCTCGAAATTAAACTCACCCTCGCGTGATTTACGCGCGATCGAACGCTCGCTCCCATTTGCCAGTCTTTCTCGATTAGAAGAGACAAGAGGAGAGAGAGAGAGGGAGAGGAAGAGAAGACCGCGAGGAAGTTGGCAGGGATAGCAGGGGCCCTCGCGCGGTCGCCTCTTCATGTTTATTAATGTCCCGTACGTACGTACGTACGTACGTCCGTCTATCGATTCGTCGTTTCACTCTCGTTCCTCGCGAGATAATGATACTGACCTATGCCAGCTGTCGCGTACCCGAGGGCTTAAGTGGCTTAACAACGTTGCGGATAGCTGAAACAACGATCGGCTCTCTTGACACATTGACTGAATACATTATTGTAAATGTCGTCGGGCACGTTATCGGCCGTGCGACGATCGGAGGATGCTGCTCGATGGACGCTCGGCTCGCGTCTGCCCTCCCTCTTACCCCCGGGGGACCGTTCTTCTCCGCGTATCTAATTCCACGGAACGTTTTGTCCTTTGCGCCGTCCCGCGATCTCGTTCGCGCGAAACCTCGACAGAGAGAATCTCTTCCGCGTTCCCTGCCAATCCACCGGAAGAAAAGTTGCCAGACGCACGTAACAGTCGAGAACAGTCCGTTAATTAGCCGGTTCTCCACTCGATGGAAGGTCGAACGAAACGCGAAGAGCGGAATCGTGATATTCCACGTGGCGCGTTTTAATCGACCGGCTCCTTCCTACGGCCGTCTCCTCCTCTCCGTTGATGCCCTTGTTCCCCTCACCGAAGTTCATTAGAATCGCCCCCGAATCGTTACCATAGATGAACACGAAAAGATTTCTCGCGAGACGGAGGATGACTGTTCGTTTCGCGAAAGGAAGGGTCGGCCTTCTACTATCCCCCTCGCGCCTCGTTTCGGAAGGAGAAACACGCGACTCCGGGTCCGCGCGCGATTCCTGCACGCACCACCGTGGATGGGCGAACTCGCCTGCGCGCGATGGTAGGGTGACGAGTTCAGGAAGTATAACCATAATAGGCAGAAACGGCGGGGGGACGCGAGGCAGCCGACGACACGAGAGCCGTGACGCCGTTCCTGTAGGGATTAATTAGCGATAAGGCTTCTAATGAGCGGCAGGTGAGCGAGCGAACGAACGAACGAACGAACCAACCGACCCACCGACCGCGTACTCGTATACTTACGCGTATACCCACTTGCTTGTACCCACCAGACACCACGGCTACCGATCGCGCTCGTGAAAAATATTAACCGAGCAATAATGCACGATTTTTCCGTACACCACCGTTCGTTCTAAAAAATTCCTAATCGAAAGAGAGGTGTAACGCGCGCAAGTGTGACGATCGGTTGGTAGACAGCCGAAGAGGGCCGAGGAGTCACGTCCCGTGAATTGTGGGCCACGTGACAGAGGCGTGATCGAGGTGCGACGCGATGGAACAATGCCATCGGGGAGCTCTTCGAGGAGGAATGCCGCGCGCCGCGCCCATCTTTCCTCGATATCTTAGCCCGACCGCGGAGAGCCACGCTCGATCCCCTCGATCGCAACGACGCCTCGAGGACACCCTGTCGAACACCAACTTTTCGATCCGTTCCACGGTCGCGAGGGAACGCTTGGTTTTTTTCTTTTTTTTTTTTTACCGTTCGCCTAGACCCAGCTGTGGCGCCTAACGGGACCCACCGCCTCTGTCACGCGCGCCATTTTCCCGCCCCGCATATCGATGGAATCCGCTTATCGTCGTCCGAGTTTCTAATCGGTTCTCCGATCTCTCGAACCTCGAGGAGGTTCTCTCGACTGTTGCTGGCTCGCGGAGGCATCGCTCGCTAAGTAGGCGCGGGGACCGCGTGGTCACGCGCGTCATAAGAATGCGGCGATAAGACGCGCGTGTCATCCAGCCGGACGGGCTGCTCGCAAACTCGTTCCGTTTCGTTCCATACCGAGAGAGGCCCCTCGGTCGCGGCACGCCATTGTGTCGGGGGCCCCGCGCGCCGCCGCGGTTCGGCCACGCCGATACCCATACGCGACCTCTTCGAACAGAAACCATAGCCCCGGCGTTCTGACCTTATTCCGTTCGAATACACGCGGTTCGCATGCTAAATCGCCTCGCGCGCTCTTCCGATCGGGTCAAGGCACCGCGCCGCGAACTTCGTGCGTCCGACTTTACGTAACGAGTTCGATTCGAAAGCGGCGAGGGGCCGCGATGCGAGTCGTCTACGAATCGTTGGTGCCGTTTTCGCCGAATCCTCGCGAGTTCGAACACTACTTCTCGAGCTACTTTATCGAGGACGAGGCTAGTTTTCACGAGCCAAGCTCGTTTAAGGACGAGGATCGGTTCAGCGGGTCGCCGAGTGATTAGACAACGATCGATTAACAATAATCCAAACGTTTATTCGATCTCTTTTACAAGCGTTACGAAAGCGTTCTTACAGGCTACTCGTTACAGTGCATCTTACGCAACTAGAACTTATCTAAGCGATTGATACAAACGTAGAAAACAACGTCCAGTATCGATCGAAACGGTTCTCGTTTCAAAGTTTCCCGTAGGAATCTCCAGCCGCCTCGCGCGACGTCGGTCCACGCGAGTAAAAGGCGCGAGCAGGCTTTCTGCGCACACACACGCACACACACAATTGAGAGATATTAATATCGAATGGTTAGACACGGGAGTCGAGTGGCGAAAGAAAAGGAAAGCGACGGCGTAGTCTTACAAGGCGATAAGTCTATTCCGCGCCTCGCCTCGATGGTGTCGGCTCGTTATACGGTACTATCGTGTACACCACCTACTTAGGGACTGGGACGCGTATAGGGCTCTCCGTGGTCGCCTCGACGGGCCAATATCGTGTACGTGAGGACGCGCACACCAGTTTGGCGGACGGTGTTATTATCGTGCCGGTGCAATTAAAGAAGGAAGCCTAGAAATTAGCGGGTGGCGGACGTAGGTAAGTATAGAGCCGGGTGCGATGGTAGGGAACCCACGAGAACCGGGGATGCCTTGGTGGAGTTTACGCCGCGACGAGGGAGACCGACGAAGAAAGCCCTAACGTGCCTCCTGAATATGCATAGGCCAAGCGGAACGGGACGAGGACGAGATAAGGGCCGACTTATTTTTCCTGCCCCTTTCGTTTCGTTTCGTCCCGTCCTTATTTTATTTTCGCGTTAACCGCCACCGCCGCGAACCGGTGGCGCGATACCCCCTTCGAAATCGGCGGGCGTCCACCTTTTTCGGTTGACGCTGCGACCGGAAACGCAGCGGCGAGCTCGCGCCTCGTCCCGATCGTTCGACTTTGCGCCTGTCGCGCTCGCCTCTCTACTTCCCTAGATAAGAACCTGAAACAGGACAACCGAGATATTTATGTAGATTCGATATCTGTCGCGCGATACGCTATCAACCGGGCTGCCCGTTGCAATTATCGAGGTGACGCGCGCAGAGTCCAGGTTATCGCGCGCGGCGTTAACTCGAGGAAGCCTGAACAAAAGAACGAGCGAAAAAAAAATAACATCGCTCCGGGAAGGAAGCCTCGAAAATCGGTGAGCCGATTAGTATGCGCCCTGTCGCGTCGCGGTGCCCTGCGGGTTGTCCTTAACGCGCGCGGCGAGCAGAACTCGCTTCCTCTTTCCCGCGATGGCCGATCGGAAAGGAAAGGAAAGAAAGAAAGAAAGAACGAAAGAAAGATAGAAAGAAAGAAGAAAAAAAAAGCCGCAAGAGTCATGAATATGCATCGCGCCGACCCGGCCACGACCGTTTGCCGGCATTTCGCACCCGGCTACGAGGGCCCCGGATCGTTGAGGTCATCCTGTATTGTGAACCGTACGAGCACTCGCCTCCGCCTGCACACAGTTGTCGTCGCAAGCGGACTCCTCACCTGCCACGGGCTCGATCCGACTTTTGTCGACGGAAAGATGCGACGGCGGCTGTTACCTACGCGCGAATCCTCTCCGCTGTAGAAGAGCGCGCGCGGTGAAAAAAGGTTCGGCGAACGGGCGGCAGCCCTCGGAGCAAACGAGGGCAAGCTCCCGCTCGGGGCAGGAAGGAAACGCGAAATAAATACGCCGTGGCAAGGGGGTGAGAGGCCGAGGAAGCGGCATGCGGTGGTCTCTGACCAGAGTCCCGGACTGGAACTGGAACTGGACGGCAGTCCGGCCAGAAAGATACATATTTTTAAATATTTTAGTCACGGTTCGCAATCGCCTCGTCACGCACCCTTGCCACCTACTGGCTACTGCCCATTACGTACCTACTACTACTACTACTACTGCTGCTGGTTCGCCAAGTTGTTGTCGCTGCTGCTGTTGCTGCTGCTGCTGCCGCCACTGCTCCCTTTCCCTTCACCGAGCTTTTATCGCTTTCCGTCCCTATTTTTATTCCTTATCCGCCGTCGTCTCCGCGCGTTCGTCGCCGTTTTCCACGAACGCGCCCAAAGGAATCCTCGAGCTGCCTTTTGCGGGAAAAGCCGAGTCGCGGATCCGCGATCGATCGTGATCACGGTCACCGATTCCCGGTAACGATATCGATCGGTTCACGTGACAAGTTTACGGCCCCGCGTTCCTTCCTGCCTCGACAATGAGCGATCTGGTTTTAATGAAGCGCGGCAATTATCGCGCGTACTATACCGAGCCGATGCATTATTCATGCGCGTACCCGCACTTATCGCTCGTTTCGTACTCTATTAGACGCGCGGCCGATATCTTCTTGCCCACCGAAACGTTCGCGATTTTTCACCTTTCGACGCGTCTCGCACCTTTTCCACTTCCCGTCTCCTCTAATTCGCGTGCACGCTGGATCGTTCTCTCCTCTCGAGGTTAGTCACCTTCTCACGCGAGAGAACTCGGCCGCGGCGTTGCTCAAGGTGAGGCAACGTTACGCGGTTACTCGAACCGAGGGTATCATCGCCGCGCGAGCACGGGGAACGCCGCGTTGAGATCGGTGCGCGAAACCCGCCGCGGCGTTTAATTAAAACTCGACGGGGTCCGGGCGCAAAAATTAATTTGGTCACGTAACGCGATGACGTAAAGCACCGATCGACGTCGCGTCGCGCGCCGGTAATTATTGCGGCGAGCGCAAAAATTCCCCGCCGCGTTAGTATAAATATTAATCGGCCGGCGGAGGATTTATCTGTCGCTTTTAAAAAAAGGGTTGCGTCGCGTCCGTCAGCGTCCGCTCGAACGAGAGACGCGCCAGAGAGGGATCATCGGTCGCGGTGGTCCGAAAACAATGGAGCCGTCGCCGCGGCGCGACCCTTCTAAGCGGGGCCTCGACCGTAGGAGGATTCGACCGGCAAAAAGACAGACGGGAGAAGCCAAAAATGGAAAGTGAAAAGCACTCTCTCTCTCTCTTCCCCCCCCCCCCCCCTGGCGGTGTTGATTCACGAACGAAAGGACCGCGAGAATCGCGCTGGCCTGACACGAATTTAACGAGTAGACGCGTGATTAAAAGGGGTGGGAGGATGACACGGATGCCACCGAGCCGAAAGAAGCGACGAGCTCCGCGGAGAAAGAGGGCGGTGGCGCCCGGTGGAAATGAAGGCAACGTGGCTGGAAAAATGCGAGCCTCCGTCTTCTCCCCGCATACATTTCCATACATCAAGCCCGTCCAAGTTGAGTCGAAGCGAGCGAAAGACCGTCCGGCCGAGCCGAGCCGACGCCGGCTGGAGACTGACGACCGCGCCAACAGCACCAGAAGAAGAAGGAGGAGGAGGAGGTGGAACCAACGGAATAAATCCAACTAATTAGACGAGGAAAAACCGCGGATTAATTACCCGTCGCCTTCGCCTCTTCTTGCGGCCTTGCCACCCTCGCCTCGTCCTTCCGCTCGGGGGCCCGGTCGCGGGAAAACGATTTTTCATCGCCTCGCCGCAAGTTTCGGCCACGCGCGTTTCATCCAAGGTCTTTGCCTGCTCCACGCCCGCCCCCCTGAAGGGAGATCCGTCTTGTTTTCCACGAGTAGTTTCTCGCTGCACGGCAAATACACGGAACGGCGAAAGCAAAAGTAGGGTGAAGCGCCCTACCCGCGGCGCTCGGGAGTGTTTGCGAGCCGTTCGAAAGCTCTTCGGTCGGTAGGAAGCCGCGCGCGCGGATGGAAGCCTGAAATGCAGATTTCGCGCGACTCTCGAGCCTCTCTTCGTCCCCTGCTTACCCATCTCTCTGTTTGCCTCTACGCTCTCGCGCTCCTCCACGTCCTTTTGCCGTGTCTCCACCCTTCGTCGCTCCGCCGTCGCCGTTTCTATCGCTTTCGCGCGCCCACCCCTCGATCGTGGCTGAAGAATCTTCGCCTCTACCCTCGCGATCCCGGAAGTAGACCGATACATCGCGAGATCGTTGGCCCTCGCGACGATAGCAGTCGGTACCCGCTCGAGAGGAGGTGGAAAAAGGGGTCGCGTCATTGCTGGCCAGGGCCAGTGATCGATGGCGTTGCCCGTTATCTTCGCCACCTCCGCTCGGTCCCTTGGTAATTCATCATCTCGGTCTGTTTTTCACTTACTTTATATGCAACATATTCCGTAATTTTTATTCAGTCAACCGGCGGGCGGCGGTCGTCTTGCCTACCCCGAGCATCAACCCTCTCGGCTGGCCGAGGGCAGCTCGTAAAACAACGAGCCGCCGCCGCCTCTCGTGGACCATCCACCGTGGTTCCCAGTGGCAAGGGTGAAAGACGATGTGGAAGAAGAAGAAGAAGAGGAAGAAGAAGAAGAAAGCTGGTTCGTTGAAGCGTATCGCTCGCAAAGTCCGAGGGGTTACGCAAGCCGCGCACTCTATATGCTAAAGAATCTCGATATGGAGATGCGACTGGACTCATCCCCGAACGGTCAGTTTGATTTATTGGCTCGAAATCGGCCACGCTAAATTTCTGGGAAAATATGCTGTCCCAGGTTGCGCGACCCGCTGCCGCCGCCGCCGCTACCCGCGCCACTCGTCCACCGTTTCCCGACGTGATTTCCATAAAATGAATTATTAGTCGCGGGACGCGTCCTTCTCGACGCATCCCCCTTCTCGATTTCGTTGGCCCCGTCTTCGAAAACTCGAGGAATCGCAAACGTCCGGCTTGATCGCGATCAGGGACGGGGACAGGGGGTTTAAGGGTTTCTCCGGTGGTATTTTTCCGGGGTACCGCGCGCGTGACGGTTACAGTCACGGTCGTGTCACCCCTCGCACGGTGTCGGCCCGTGGAGGAGCATCTGACGCGCGCACACGGCCTCTGGGCCCCTGCCCGCCGTTTCAGATCGTATCGCGGAGGTCACGGTGCTTATGTACCGGTCGCAGGCATATATTTTTAAGTACCGCCGGGGACCGGACACCGCCACGGCCACCAAACCGAACGGATAGCCAGCAGCAGCAGCAGCAGCACCAGCACGCGTTACACGCTCGCGAACGAGATGGCACCTGTCGCGCAAGGTGTTCCCGACGCTCCTTCCTGCGAGCTCTCCGATCGCGGTCCCACCAGCGACAACAACGAACCTTCCTCGAACGAGCGAGCGAGCGAGCGAGTCGACCGGTCTCTCTGACCATCTCTCGTCTGGAATCGCGTCAGGAATCGAAACGAAGGGAGAAGGACGATCGGAAACCGATCGGTGACGGTGAAACCGTGTAGACCAGGGGCAGCGCAGCGGGGTAAGGTCGCCCGTGGAACGGAAACGAAAGTTCGCCGCGAGTCGGAGAGCGTGTCGTGGCGGTCGTAACGAGCGCAGGTGAAACGGTTAGCGAGCGAGGTGGAGCAGGTGGACCAACGATGCTCGCCGCGCGCCACGGGCTGCGACGAAGCTGACCTCGAAGAGCAGACCAGACAGCGGCAATCGGTGAAATCCTTGAAGTCCGGCCGTAATCGAGCCGGTCGCAGCTGCGCTTTATCGTCTCGGAGGACGAGCGTGGAAACGGGCGTGGAAGCGGTATTCGCGCGTGTAACGTCAACCTGGAAGTGATTAACGGTCGAACCTTATGCCGGTGCGACGGTGGGAATCGATTACGATGCGGCTACCAACCACGGCGTATCTGTCTCCTACTCTCTCTCTCTCTCTCTCGCTCTCTTCCTCTATGACAGATGTCTACGCGTCGTCACACGCGTACCTTTAATTATCGCGGTTATCGGAGAAGCTCGCTCTCGACTGGAACGCGGCGTCGAAAGATAAGGGATGCCACCACCTTGGGGAACGTCTCCCGAGGATCCCTACGTTATCGTTGGGGTTTCGAGGGAAGCTTTTCCACGGAGAAGAGAGTCGACGACGAACGTCGGATGAAATCGTGGAAGGGCAAGTAGATTCCTGCACGCGCGAGCTTTCGAGGAGCTTTCGCGGAGGCGAGCAGCAGCGCCTTGCCTTGGCAACTTCCGGCAGCTGGCTTCCGGAGTTCCGGGGCGCACCGCGCGACAGCCCCGAGATCCCTTCTTTATCGGCGCTCCCAGGACGCACGCGTCCTCGTTACCCTTACCCTCCTCCTCTTCGCCTTCTTCCGTTTCTTCAGCCTCTACTTATTCCTCTCGTTAGGAGCCACGGAGGAAGCCGTCGACCGGCGTCATAAGGAGGAGAGATATCGCGCGCGATATGTACACACCCGTTAACGCATCGGCAATGTGTGCCGCTGTCGTACCAATTAATCGCCGGGAGATCGTTATCGCCATGGGATGTTTTCAGTCACGGGCTGCACTTTCCGCGCTCTCTGGCTTCAACGGCGTCCCGATACCGCGTCCCTCGTTCCGCCAACCGACGCGACGCCTCGCCTCGCCTCGCCTCGCCTCGCCAGGCTGCTGCTGCTACCGGCGAGCCAACGATCGCAGGAAATTGTCCGGCGACTGGAAAAACCGTGGATAACCCCGCTCGTACCCGATAACGGGAGTCCCCCTCGTCCTATCCCACGGAGCGCATCCACCGAGAACCGCGAAAGAGCGCGCCAAGCGAAAAGACAGAGAGAGAGAGAGAGAGAGAGAGAGAGAGAGAAGAACGGAAAGAAATTCATTTTCGATTAGTCGTGCGACCATCGCGGCGGAAAGACAGGGATCGTTAACCCTTCGGGTCGTTAGCGGAGATCGTTTTTCGGGAGGGGGTTGCGAACTAAATCGCGGGTACGGCTCGCGAGCGGGCACGATCCATGGGAACGTCGTTTCGTATTCCGCGTAAGCGTCTCGACGCGCGACCTCCCTCTGGTAACCGTCCGTGGCGTACGTGTGCGCGCGAGTGTGCGAATGAAATTCAAGGTAGGTCGTCGTCGTCGGTCGGTCGGTCGGTCGGTCGGTCCGTTCGTTCGTTCGTTCGTTCGTTGGGTCGAAGACGAGATCTCTCGGCTGTCCTTGCCCCCGCTGGTCGCTCGTGAGCGCGAGGACGCGGATCGAGCCGCGGACGACGCAACATCGATCCGGCCGCGTGAACAGGATACGTGAAAACGTGGGAAGACGACGCGCGCTTTTAAGTCGGTCATGACCAAATCGCGCGACCGCTTTCCAGCGTCGTTTCCAGACGACCGTTCGTTTCGATGCTCTCATCGAGAACGTCGAACAGTGAGAGACAGAGAGAAGACGAGGGCGGTCGAATATCGATGGAAACTGTGCGACGAGGGGTGCGCAGGGGGTGGAAAGAAAAGCCGCGAAGAGAAGAAACCGGGGAACGGGGGAAGAGGGGTAGGAAAGGTAGGTGGTAGCGGGTACGCGGCTGTCGGTAGGCAGACCAGCGGGAGAAAGCGAGAAGAGAGAGCGGAGAAGAGGAGAGAAGAGGAGAGGAGAGGAGAGAAGGGAGCGGAGGAGGAAGAACCGGGTGATTGATTTTTGTCGTGGCTTTGCCTGACGCTATCCGTTAGGTATATCCGCGATTGTGCGGACCCGCGGTGGGTTCGCGCGCGCGGCCAAGCGACGACGGCGGGCGTCGCGACGCCGTCCACCGATTGGCGGTTCCCGTCCCCAGGGGGCGGCGCTAATCACCAGACCGTGCAACACCGGCAGCACCACCGTGAGTCTCCGCTGCACTCGCCTCGAAACCACTCTACCGTGCATCGCTGCCTCCGATCATCTATATATATATATATACACACGCGCACGGCGTGTGTACACGCGCGGCTGACCTCCTCTACCTACACCATCGTCGTCGCGTCTACACGGACGCGTGTACGCTGCGTGGGTATCGCTTATACGACCGGGACACGCACCCTCCGCCGGCCGACTCCGACAGGATGTAAACCACTACTGGCTATCGCGACGGGAAATGGAATCCTCTCGGCGCGGTCGCGCGGGTTCCGCGCGCCCCGCGAGGAAGAGGCGCTCGCGAGATGCTGCCAGCCGATACTCTCGACTTACTCTTTCGTCAACAGGTTAGCCCGGTGTCCTCCTGTCTTGAATTGGTTCGTTGCCCGACGACGGAACGATCGGTGGGAATGTAACGCGCGGTGTGGAACCCCGAGCAGCATCGCGCGTACTCTCTCGCCGATAAGCCCGATAAGATGATAGATACGGAGGAAGCGCACCGCTGAGAAATACGCGGTTCAATCTGACGTTCGATCGCGGACGAACGTGGGAGTTGGGCTCCGCGAGCGGGCCTTCGATGATGGGGCCCGCCCCCACCCCCCTCGATCGTAAATTACCGCGCTCCCGAGCGCGCTCGCTCCGACGATTTCAACTTGCGAGCGAGCTCGCGGTGTATCCCTGAAATTGATACCCGCGCGCGATCCCTTCCGTCTTCCATCGCCGCCGTTCTACCGCCGTTGTACGAAACGAACCCCGCGTTGGATAACCCGGTGAACGGTAATCGCCGAGGGTAGAGAAGATATTCGCGGTTTGTAAATACTTGTAAATATCCGCGATCCGTACACCAGTTCGCGGTGCGTGACCCGACTCTCTAATTTATGAGAGGAACGACGGGGCGCTCGCGTTGAATAGAGATTGGCAGCCACCGAGCGCGGCAAAACCGGCTACCGCTACCTGCCCATCTACCTACGTGTTTCGAGATCTCTCGAAAGCTTTCCCTCTCAAACGCGCCGCCCCGCGTTCGACGATCCATCGAGTCGATCGATCGATCGATCGATCGAGTTCTCTCAAGGTTTCGAGGCGAGCACCGTTTCCGGATCGGCCGTGGTTCTCACGAGCGCGCGAGTTGTGATTTACGGGAACGTGGCGGCGGTGACAGTAACAGGGAAGAAGTCAAAGTATACACGAACGGGACAGAGAGAAGCGTAATCGGGGTACCTCGATTCGGCGCGGTTACGAGACGATAAACCACCCGCGGTGATTTACGAGGCAACGCGAGGCCGGTCTCGCGCGCGGCCGCGCGCCCACCGATACACCCGCCCGGTGGAGTTGATAAAGCCCGATAAATCGCGAGTAAAGCGGAGTGATAATATCGTGGACACGACCGCCGGCTGTCGGCGAAGACGACCACGACGACGACGACGACGACGACGAGCAGTCGTCGTAAAAGAAGGAAAAGGAAGAGGGAGAGATAGATAGAGAGAGAAACATCGCGGAGGTCGTCGCGAAGCAAGCAGAGGGTTTGCAGAAGCCGGGACGAGCGGTGACGACGATGACGACGACGAAGACGACGACGACGACGACGACGACAACGAGGGGCGCGAAAGGGGCCGGTGGTCCGTAGAGGTGGGGGATCGGCGATCAGGTTGAGAAGGGGAGCCAAGCACCGGAGGAAGCGGTGCCGTCGCTCGAGCGAGACGAGAGCGAAGAGAGTACCGCCGCGCGTCCACCGCCGCCCGCGAGGACACCGTAGGAGGGACCAATGGACATGCGCGGGTGTGCCGCGACACCACGGCGACCTTCTGGCCACCGCCAGAAACAAAATGGCTACCGCGCCTCGTAACATCTCCGAGAGATGGCGACAGAACCTTGAACCTCCCTCTTGCGCGTTTTTCCTAACGCACCACCGAGGGATCGATGGTCTCCGGATGATCCGGTTCGCTCTTCGCGCGATCGCATCTTCTCTTCGACTTTTCTAATATTCGCGCGGCGAGAAGCGGCTTACGCGCGCCTGGCGCACCTCGCGTCGCTGGCTATCCCGATTCCTCGAGGAGAGCGCGGTCGTTCTCGCGTTCGATCCACGCGAGACGTCGATCCACGATGGAGAACGCGCACGGCAAAGCAGCGCGACCGATGGTTCGATGAATTCGATGCGCGGCGTTAATTTGTCGAAAGCACTCGCGTCACCGCGACGCGCAACGAATATCATTCGAGTGCATTAAAGCGAGGCCTGGCTTGGTCCGTCGTCGTCGGTGCACCGACGAGCGGAGAATCGGATCGCCACCGTGGTTGGGCATACTTTTCCGAGTACCCCAGCGACGACGAGGGCCGCTCGCAGTTTCTTTTTCTTCTCTTTTTTTTTTTTTGTCGATAGACTCGAAGGGAAGGACGAGGAGAGAGACGAGAGGTTCCGAGGCTCGCGAGACAAGTCTGTCGGAGACATTGATTGGCGAGCGACGGGAGCCGCGCGCGCGGTCGACTCGACCATCGCATCGGTCGGCTCGCATCGCCGTCCACGCGGATGTTTTTAGGACGGCGGATAGGAACCGGAGCTGCTCTCATGCATATTCAACGGCACTCTCAACTCCTCCGTCACAGGAGGGAAAGAACCACCCCCGCGCACCCCGGCGCGCCCCTTAGCCAGCCCCTATCCGCCGCTCGAGGGAAAGAGACGAGGCGAAGACGGGACGATAGCTGCTGCTCGGATAGATAGATGGGGGATGAGGCCCGATGGGGTGGCCAGGAGGATGGGGAGAGAAAGAGAGAAACCACGACGAAACCGGGGGAGAAACGGCGGGTAGCAGCAGCAGCAGCGTCGTCGTCGTCGTAGTCGTAGTCGTAGTCGTAGTCGTCGTCGTAGTCGTCGTCGTCGTAGTCGGTGAAAGAGGAAAGGAGTCGTCGGTTGGGGGTGGGTGGGCCGCTCTCTCACGATTTCCTTCATATTCCGCGTCGGCTTTTGTCGACGGTCGAAGATAACCGGGAGACGACCTCCAACCATTTCGACGGGATCGTCCTCCGCGAAATTAGACAAACTTCCGGGGAGAGATGGAGTCGCCCGTTTCGCTATATCTGTCCCACCCCCGCCGCTACACTATCCGACTCGTTTCGCGATGCACGACGTTGTTCGATTTCGAGAATCGAGGGTTGACCTCGTTCCAGCGACGACGAGAAAACGAAAAGATAAAGTACGTCGCTTCCTTCCCGCCCTCTTCGTCCCTCGGTTGGAGGCTCGTCGAGAACGTACGCGGCGTAGCGCGATCGTAAAAGGGAGAGGAGACGAAGAAAAGAAGAAGAAGGGGGGGAAAAAAACCCTTAAGGACAGGCAGGCTCGATCCCTGTGGATGATCCGGTGGTTTCTCGACGTTTTGAAAAAGCGCGAGAAGATTCGACGAGCCGGTACGAAGCAGGCGTTTGGTTACGACGGCGATAAATTCCACCGGAGGATTTCGCGGCTGAGAACTGCGAATGCGTCAGTTCCGGTGGTGCGAGGGTGGCGGCGGCGGGTATAACGGGAAGAGAGAAAGAGAGAGAGAGATTCTCTCCGTGGGGATTGATATATCCCTCTCGTCTTCCCCTTTGATATCCACCCTCGCGACGACGGCAGCGGAAGCTCGGCTCCTCCGACACCGTTGGCGGGGGCACCCTTCTTCGACGAGAACCCGGATCGAACCACCCTGTTTACACCGCGACGCGATGATTTGCCAAATTAATTGGTCCACCGTCTCCGTCTCGGTCTTTGTCTTCGTTCTTGGTCCCGATCCCGGTCGTCGGGTGTAGTCTCGCCGCGCAAAAACCGCGAATAATCTCCGGCGCAGGGGCCGACTTTCATTAACGGCGAGAAGGATGGGCCGCGCGGTAATTTCTAACGAGCGAACGCGAGAACGCCTTGCGAGCGATGCGCAAAAACCACTTTCTCTCTCTCTCGTTCTCTTCAGTGGTTCCGACTCTGTTGGTAGGCGTAACGACGAAACGGGATCGTTAACGAAAAAATGCCGCGATCCGATGAAACCGCGAAGAAACCGCGAACGCGGAAAGAAGCGCGGAGGAGGTGAAGGGGTTGTGGTCGATGCTTGGAAAATCGTGCGACGATCCGATCCTCCGCGTCGTCAACTTTTCGACCCTCGTACGCAACCCGAAGCGGGGGTCGACGTGAGGAACGCAGAAGCGGCGTCGACAGCAAAAGTTCGCCGTGGGAGAGACGGACGGGTACGCTCGTAAAACGTCTCGCAGCTCCTTTTTCGCGGCGTCTCGTCGCTTCGGGGCGTCGAGAACACGGGGGCGGTACGGACGGAATGAAATTAAACGGGTCCCCTTTTCACGGTAAAAACGAGCGTGGCAACACATCCGCCGCGCGCCGCTGACCCTGTCCGTTCCTCGGGGAACTCGCGCGGCGGTAACGGTTACGCGTTTCGCGAACTCGTCCTCGTCGTCGACTTGGACGCGCAGTAGAGGGCGAGAGTAATCGGCCGGATAGATCGTCTTGTTTTCGTTCCGGGTTCCCTCGCTTCCTCCTCGACGTGTTCTTATTCTTTTGGAGAACGCGCGGCGACAATCGATACCTGGCACAAGGGTGGACGGGTCGGTGGAACGGGGAAAACCGAGAGGGAGGAGGAGGAGAGCGAGCTAGCGAGTGACGGAATCGAGGAGGGTGGCGAACCAGGCGAGCGAAACCGGTAGGTGGGTGGAGGTGGCGCCTCATATTTTGCTCATTAGCGTCAGCATCGTCGTCAGCGTCGAGACGCCCTCGGCTCGCGTAGCCCGGGCCAACGTTCGAGAGAGGGGACCACCATCCATCATCGTCTTGTCCTCCCTTTCGGTCGAAACTCGTGGAACCGTAAAAGACGCGCGGTGGATCGAGAATCGTAACGGCGACGCGCCGTTTCGAGGCACAGTTGTTAAAAGTAGAGCAACAAGTTACGATCGTATTCGGTATTCCCGATTCGGCGGAAGTGGCCGGTCGGCCGCCACGCGGGGAGAAGGATTCGTCGGAGGAGATCGCGGTGCTCGAAGCGGCGCGGACGTCTACTTTCGCATGAAATCCGTTTTTAGCGACAGATCGTAAACCGATTTATGTGTACGACCGGCTGTAACACCGCTAGTAAACGGTAAACGCAGCAGCAGCAGCAGCAGCAGCCGACGTTCAGGGCGAGACCGTCGAAAGCCGCGCTCTCGCGGTTAGTTGCCGCGTAAAGGACTTTATTGCCGGTACCAGCTCGCGTGCCACCTAGTTACGGTTCAATAGAAAAATCATAAACAGCTTTTTTTATTTTCGCTCAGACGTTGCGCCACGTTTCGTCGATAGGGAGATAAACTGTCGGTTCGAGGGGTAGGCGACGAGAGACAGCCGGTGACGCGGTAAATTAGTCGTTCGAATCTCTCGGATCCGGCGGAACGGGGAAATGGCCATGGTCCGTGGTGGACGCTCGTGACTACGCGTCGTCGTATACCGTGCGCCGGCGACTATTCCGATCGGTGACTCGCGCGCGCTAACTTCGTCGTAAATGCAGCGGACGGTCGTCAATGCCGTAACCCACGCGCGACACGAATCGCGTGGGATAATACGGCTCGTAAAACAGGTTGTTGCGTAACAGAAATTCTAAGCATTCGCGTCGGCCTGCTCCTATTCCAGATTTCGCCTCCGCCTCTCTCTCTCTCTCTCTCTGCTCGAGGAGGGAGGAGGCGGCGAGGTTTTATCGGTTGCGGCTGGCGAATTTCCAAAAATTTCTTTTCCCACCGATGCCGGGGTTCCTCAGGTAGAGTATACCCGGGCTGGGAAGGCTAGCCGCCGTTTCACGTTGTCCTGGCGCACCGACGACGCCTGATATATTTAAAAGCACTCGTGCCGCGCATCGCAAACGGACTCGTCTACCGTGTGTACGTGTACGCGTAACGGAGCGTGTCCCGCGCGGTCCAAGTAGGCGGTCGCGTCGTTCCATCCGGTGCGTGTTCTCCCGTGAGTTTCGGTGCACCACCGCCTCTGCCTATCTTTCTACCTGTCCACGGGCTCACGTCCATCGTCGTCCCGCTCGTCATCCGTAGTCGTCGTCGTCGTCGTCGTCTTCTTCTTCTTCTTCTTCTTCTTCCTCCACTCCTTCTTCTTCTTCTGCTGGTTCTTCCACCACACGGAGTCGGCGAACAAAACATGGACCTGAATGTAAAGTCGAAAAAACCGTGGCGGACAAGGTGGTTTTGTTTGAACAGAAACAGCCGGGGGACTCGTGATGTTTTTACGAGGACGGAATCGGGGCCGAAAAACGGCGGGGACCGCGCAACACGAATATTATTCAAATCGAAAGGGGTTTTTCGTCTCGCGGAACGATCGAACGGCGGCACCGTTGGCCGATGGAATTCCAGCGTTCGCTCGAAAAGCTCGCGTCGGAGTAACGGATTAATTGGGTCAGCGGCGCGAGAAGAAACGTAAAGATCGGCAGCGATTCTCGCGGCGAGAGATTAGACGGCGTAGACGTAGCAGCGGCAGAAGCAGCAGCAGCCGATTGGAAAGGGACGGAGGGAAGGAACCGAAAGTGGGCACAACAAGAGGGAGGCCGCCGTAGAAGGAACGGTGACGGAACGATAGCGGAGCGAGCGAAGAAGGGGGGAAACGTCGGGTGCGTTGGAATGGGACGCGTATACCCCCCTTTTCGCGGAAGAGGGGGCGTATAGACACGGTGCCCATGGAAACGCGCAGGCGCCTTTCGGGCAAGACCCTCCGCGGCCCTTCGACGCGCTCCGCCGCGTCCTCTGCCTCCCCCCCCGCGTCTTCCCTTCGACCCTGTCCTCGCCAACCCCCATGGCCGCCTTCCCTTCTCTCGGTAATACGCACTAAACACCCCATAGGCCGTGTTCGCTCTTTACGGGTTACACGCGCGTCTTTGCTCTCTCCCTTCGCGTCCCGTCGCGCGTCCATCTCCGACTCGTCCAAGGGTTCGCCGTTCGATCGACCTTGAAGCGACCTATAAACCTCCGCGTCTATGATTCCGGAGAAAGTTTCTACCTGCGCGAGCGTTTCGAAACGCCGGTCGCGAATTACCGCGCGCTCGCCCGAGGTTTCGTTCTCGATCGAAATTCCGTGACCGCGCCGCGTTCTCAGCGGCGTTTTTCATCGGCCACGGAAAGGTCAGTCATACGCGGAGTCCCCGGTACATACGATCGCCAATTAGTCGACGGTCGGTCGATTTGCCAAAGAAGTCGATCGCATGTACCAGAGAGCGGTGCAAGTTTTTTTTTCATCCGCTCGCTTCTGATCCCGATCACCGGGGGCCCCCGAGTATAGCAGCGTACCGGGTCGAATCGGTACCGGTAATCGATTTATCATCGAACTTTTTACCAAGCGCGAGTCGCGCGGCGATTCGACGGTCCGATACGCCGCGGCGAAAAAGAGAAAAACCGCGTTACCGTTTCCCTTTGCCGCGACGCGAGGCGACGCGATGCGCGACGCGAGGCGCCCGCTCGAACGACGTCGAAGAAACGGTCCCCTCCCCCCCCGAGTAGTCCGCGAGGTGAACGACTCGCGCGCTTCGGGGATAAAGATAAAGAGAAAGAGAAAGAGAGCGCGACACCGAGGCGTGCGTGAACAATGCCGAAGAATCTAGGTGCCACGGGGCACCGTGGCACGTAAGCGGGATAGACCCATAAAAATGCTAATTCCTATCGACCGGCCGCGACGGGACGGGGGAGCCTGCCGCCATCGCCACCGCTCGCTTGCATGCCATTAGCCCACAGACCTCGCGAACGCACCTCGACGTTACGCGTGTGTACCCGTCGTCCGCCCTCGGTTCCCTTCGACTTTCCTACGCGAAAGCATCCTTCTCTCGCAACGACAGAAGCGAGACTAATCTCCGATACGGAGGACGTGGATCGGATCCATCAATCTAGATTATAATTAATTGATAGCGGGAGCCACCCCCCCCTGCGGTAGGTGGCCGCCGCATCCCGGCTATTCCTCCGCGCGGGGTGGTTGCTTCTACGGTATTGCATCGCATCGGGGGTGCACAGGGGTGACTGTCGGTCTGTCTGTTGTCGACTCTTTATCGCGCCCCCGGTGAGTCGTCTTATGCATCTTTCATGAGCCAACCATCCAAGGGGTCCGTACTTTCTCTCTCTCTCTCTCTCTCTGCTCCGTATCCTTTCCCTCCTAGTCTCGCGAATCCCCGCGTATTTTCCCCGCGCGGGACGCCTACAACTATTTTCACTCGGATCTCCGTGCCTCCAAAATTTATCCACTCTCCATCGCCGAGTCCCGGATTCTCTCGTTCTTCTCCTCGGACGAGAAGAGCCGCGCATCGATCATCGCTCGAGGACCACCACCGCCGGAGAGTTTCGCACAAGCGCATCGACGTTGACCGCGAAAGAGAAAAGAAGTAAAGAAAGAAAGAAAGAAAGAAAGGGGGTGGAAAAAGCTGTGGGGATGCGCGGCGATCGGCGAGAAGAGAGGAGAACGAGCAGCAAAAAGGTATCCGAGAATATGCGAGCGCGCGATGAGTTACCGTCCGGCAGATTCCACCGCAACGAGCGACACCACCCCTGGCCGCGCAGGCCTGGATCCGCGGGGTTGTAGCGGAGGAGAAAAGGACGACAGACGTGGCGCATTACGCAAACGTATCACGCTATGTGGTCCAACGAAAACAAACAGAGCCAGAGGCACCGACCCCCGGTTGTTCGCTCTCCGCGTCGCGCCACCCCTCGCAGCTCGTCCACGGCCGCATAAGTAAAGAGAAAGCCCGGTTCCATTTCTGCGTTCGACGTGCCGCGATTCATTTTTCCTAAAACTCTATCGTGTGACCCTTGTCGTGGTCGAACGATCGGTCGCGCGATGCGACCCAACGCGTTCCGTATTTACGCGCACCGTAGTAGCGTGGAGTCTCTCGACGAGAAACGACGCGACGAGAAGCAAACGGATAAAGAAGAGAGAGAGAGAGAGAGAGAGAAAAAAAAGAAAAAAGAAAAGAATCGAAGGTTCGTTGTTTTCTGGTTTTAGGCGGCACGCTGGTAGTGGTGGTGGTGGTGACGACGACGACGACGACGACGATGGTGGTGGTTCTCGCGGGGCCGTGAGAGACGGAGCGAGGGAGAAAAAAAGGCCGCGCGACAGAGACGGAGCGGGAAGGAAAGATAACACCGTGACGGATAGAGAAAAGGAAGCGTGGAAAATCGACGAGGACGAAAGGGGAACGGGAACGGGAACGGGAACGGGAAAGGGAAAGGTGCAGAGAGATAGATGGAAACGTGCGAGAGAACGCGTGGCTTGTCGCGGCGCGGCGCGGCGTGGCGCGGCGTTACGGGGGTGGCGAGAAGGGCGAAAGGGGCGTACCGAGGGGCGCAGGGGGTGGACAGGAGAAAGCGATCGATGCTCACCCTCCGAACCCTCCGGCCCGTCCGTCGCGCCCCCCCGCCCCGTGCTCGAGCGGTGGCGGCCGTCATGGCGGCGCATGCAAATCAGCATGGCGCCGAGACGCCCTCCCGCGACCCTCCCTGGACGCGAACGCGTACGCGTCTCTATATATGTAACGCACACCGTTAACCCGTCGTCGTCGTCGTCGTACACACGGGGCTGGCTCTGTCGCGACGCGACGCGACGTGCTCGCGCCGCGTGCACCGCGAATCCATCGCGAGCCGACATCGGCGAAAGCGAACGCGCGCCATCGACCGACCGACCGACCGAAAGACCGACTGCGTAGACACTCGTCCGTCCGTCCGTCCGTCCATCCGCTGATTTCGTCGCCAGGGCGCTCGTCTCCTCGCGAAACTTGCAACGCGTCGCCGCGTTCGTTTCCGCGGGGGTAGAACGCGAGGAACGGATCGCGTGACCGTTTCTCACGTGGCTCTGGTACACGCCACGCGGTCCCCGACGCGAAATCTCTCTCTCTCTCAGCCGATAAACTCACGGAGCCGGCCGTGAGTTTCTCGGCGATCCGGTCCCGATTAAATTCAGTTTCCATCGAGCCGGTATCGGCTACCACCAGCCGACACGTTCGACGCTCGTCCGCCTCGATTCACCTCCTCGCGACAAGAAAAACGCTTTAAAAGTCCCGCGAAAGAATGGACCGGACGAGGTGAACGACGGGAACGGTCGAGCCGCGGCGGTGGAAAAGATTGCAAATGAAAAACCGGAATAACCCGTTGGAAAATGTCTATCGGTTGAAAAGAGCGGTGACGCGCGCGCGGGATTGCGCCTGTTCCCGTCTCTTTTTTGCTTCCGCTAATGCGTCCTTGAATATTAAACGTCGTCGTCGCCGGTACCGCGCTCCATTTTGCAATCCTCGATCGCTCCCGATCGTACGGCATTGTTTCGAACCTTTGAACGCGCATTTCGGATTTATACGACAAAGACAGAGAGAGAGAGAGAGAGAGAGAGAGAGATTCTTCCACCGACACATACACTTAGGTAGAGGCATCGTCGCGACGCGTCGCTCGGTGAGAGGAGCGAGTCGATCGGCGGGAAGGAGAAGCGAAAGGGAAGCGCGCTCGCTAGAGAGAGAGAGAGAGAGAGAACGGGCAACGCCGCCCGGCGCATTTGAATACGCGCGAATAAATGCATAATAATTAGGTCAGTTTTGCTAGTCAGCTGATCCCGGTGGTATCGCGCGGCGAAACCGAGGTTAAGTGCCCCGCAGCCGGTAACGTCGTTGGAGAAACACTTTCCATCCACCGCGCGTGGAACTCGAGGAAAATCGATCCCCCCGTTGCGCGCGATTTCGTTACCACTTTGCTAGCCGCGATACGATCGCGAGCCGTCGTAGCGATGCTGCCTGCCGGCCGGTTCACGTGTACGCGATTCCGTTGGCGAGCGCCGACGAGGACCGGTCAGGAGGACAACGGGCATTGAAATTCGTCGCGCGATCGGTCCCGAATTAATCGAGACGAAGGTAAGTACGCGGCGTACGTACCTACGTACGTAAAGCGCAGGTGTGTGCGTGTGCGACGGATACGCGATACAGACGGATACGCGATATAAAAGAGAGGCAGCGGCGGAAGTTAAAAACCGTGGACGCGCGAGCCGGTGCGTGGAGTAGGCGGGTTAGCGGAGAGCGCAACGAGGGAAAGCGGACTAGCAGATGCAGAAAGCAGAGTTTGAGTTGAATTTGAGTCGTGGCTCGTCAGGCAGGGCACGTAGCCACCGTGGTGCGCAGCCCGCATAGCAAACGCCTCGGCGGCAGTCTCGAACCGACAGCCTGTAGCCTCCAGGCTCGCGTGGTTTTATGCAGACACTGACCTTCGCGTTCCACCCCTGGCCCCAACCACCCTGACCCCTCCGCCGCGTTGCTTCCCCGCCCGTCCGCCGCCGCCGGCTAACGGGGAAAGTTTCAAATTCGGGTGCAAGGCCACCGGAAACCCGCGGTTTGTTCTCTCGATCCGCGTTCCCGCCAGATTCGCCTACATCTCTCTCTCTCTCTCTCTCTCTCTCTCTTTCTCTCTTTCCCTCTACCTTTGACTGTTCCTCGGGAAAACCGTAGCCAACCGTGGCCAACCGAACGGGGGCGTATCTCTCCGATTCGGAGTTGGTACAGCGGTGAAGAGCGGAAAGAGAGCATTATATAGAGGTACGCGTAAAGAGAGCGCAAAAGTAAAGAAGGGGTGCCGCGGTAGCGGTAGCGGAGACACCGGCATCGGGCATTAGCACACAATCGAACGGGCGAATCCGAATGCGAATGCGGTGTGCGCCGGTGGTGCGCAGCCGGAGGTCGGAGGTCAGACCGCCAACTTGGTCCCCATTGTGTCGGCGGTCGTTCTCGGCTCCTCCCGGGCCCCGTTCTTCCGCTTCCCTCCGCGATCGAGTCCGCGCCCATTGTTCCGCGGCTTCCACGCTTACGAATCAGTTTAAGCCGCGCGCAATACCATTCGGTCAGCCGCGTGTATTTATTATTATTTCATGCCGAGCAACAGGAACAAACGCCGCCTCTCGATCGGCCCGTGGAATTCACCCGTGAACCGCGCGTGTAAATAATCCGGGGACTCGAAATCCGCGTGTATCCGCTGCGCTCCCCCTGTCGAAACCCCCTGCGGAACCCCCTGTGGACCCCGGCGCGAAACCCGGCTGCGGAGCTAGTTTTCCTCGTTCGCTTCTAACGCTACGAGGCTCCACGAGGGAATCGCGAGGTTAATTGCTCCGTAGCTCGGTTCTTTTTCCGCGATTCGGTTCGTTTCGTTGACGAAAGAAAAATGCGAGTTCGTGCGTTTAACGAGGTCGCCGTGTACGCGGTGTACGCGGGCGTGCCCGACGACGCTGTGGCTGCGAAAGGGCAGGCTCGCGGCGACCACGGACCTCGGCAAGAAACGGAATACCGCGAAACGACCGTGTTTCGTCTCTTTGTCTCCGATCGTCCCGCGATTGGCAGCCACCGTTCGTTCGAACGAGCGAACGAGAGAGAGAGAGAGAGAGAGAGAGAGAGACTCGAGCAAAAAGGAGCCGGGCCAGGCTCGAGCACGACGGTCCCTTCTTATCAGAGTCCTGGTCTCCTCCTCGTCCTCGTCCTCGTCCTCCTCCTCCTCCTCCTCCTCCTCCTCCTCCTCCACCTCTCTTTCTCTGTTCGCCTTTCCGCGCGAGCACGATCGCAAACGAATGTTCGGTAACCGATGCGTGGTCATTTTTCTGTAACTGGTTCGACGGTTTTTCGACGATTCGCCGGGGCGCACGCACGCGCGCGCGCGCGTGCAAGGTTCGTCTAACGTAGAAGAATCGCGTTAGGAAACGCTCGAAGGATCGAAGCTGGAACGGCGGGGGGTTTGCGGTGGGTGTCGACCACCCTCGAACCCGGCTACTTTTTGCCGGACATTAATTGGGCCTGGTATAAAACGCGAAGGTTGCACGGGCCGGACCGCCCTGCGCGGCCGCACGAATCGAAAGTTAAACGAAATAAACTTGGATGTCGCTCGGACGTACCCGGGCAAAAACTCGTCTCCGGGCATCGCGATCGTCGACGTTCGAGAATCGCGCCCAGCGCCTTTGCGCTGCGCCACGCGTCTCTTTGCCCCGCCGATCAGCTCCGGGAACCGTTCACGAGTTCCGCGAAACGCCCGCTCTCTTTACGATTATCGTCCCCTCCCTTTAACCTCGATAATCGTCGTTATCGTACCCCGTATCCGCACCGTATAGCCGCGAGATCCTCGCGAGCGGTTCCCGCGGCACCGACTACTGCCGCCTGTCTAAACACACTTTAAAGATTTGCCCAAACGTAATGGTGCCGGGCTTTGACCAGATTTGCATGTCACGGGCGCTCGCATCATATATCTGGATTTAGTCCGCCTCGCTTCTCGCGCTTCGGCGAGAGGGGGTGGTTGTCTTCCGGGATCGTCGAAAGGAGGAGACGTCGGAGGACGCGCGTCAACACACGCGGATTATTCGACGCGTCTCGCGCGATCTCCTCGAGGAAGAAGAAGAAGAATTCCATTCGACGACGAGCCGTCGCGTTATCAGCCGGTTACGTTAACGAGTCAGCCATCGATCGATCCGTACGGGAAGGCGTCACGCGCGCACCAGCTACGGGTAGAGAGACGGGTACGGGTCAGCCATCCAGAGCCAGCGAGAGAGCCAACCAGGCGAGCAAGCACGCACGCGTCCACGTGCATAATGGGGGTGTATAATACGCGCGCGTGGAAGACAATGGACGCATTGTGCAGGTAGATACGTATACATACACATAGACGCACGGGGCGTACAAGCCGAGCGTCGTTTGGGCATATTGACAGACTAATGATCGCGCGGAACAAAGGCCAGACCGTCACGTGGTCACGTGGTCACGTGATGGACCGTTTCCGGCGCGGCGATCCGCCGCGGAGGCCCGCGACTGCATTCAACCCCGACCGACCGACAGACCGACAGACCGACAGACGACGCGCATCAATCAGACAGACCCGATCGCCTCCGTCCCCAACGAATTCGTCCGCTATACTCCCGCCCCTCGGGTCTTATGAATTTTACCTAGCGCCGCGCAGACCTCGATCCGACTTTTAAACGATGTTGATTACGTGATTTTAAATTTCAATAAACGGCCAGCTGCGCCGGCTGGCTCGATTTCCAAGGGACGACCGCGTTCAATTTAATGCTCGATCGGTACCGCGCAATTTTCATTTTTAATTCGTGTAATGGTTGTTCCGTTGCTCGTCAATCGCCGCTGCTGCTGCTGCTGCTGCTCGTCGATTCCACGGGACGACGCGGTGAAACGAGCGAAATCGCGAGAACGGGAACTAATCGGACACGACGCACGGACGCGACGCGGTTACACGCGAGTCACGGGCAAATTAGCCATCGACGCGGGTCTTAACGACGCGTTAAGTGACGTTTAAAAAGGACGTCGTCGACGTCGGGGCTTTGCTTGGCGCCCCTCGCGCGCCCCATCGCCGCGGAAGGGTGGCGAACGCGCGCACAGCTATTTTCGATCTCCCCCTCGGGGGAACCAGCGGGAAAGGGTTGCAGTCGTTTTAAATGCATAAATAACGAGCGGCCTGTTAGCGGGACGCGAGATACCATTGGGCGTGTTGTTGCACGGGTTCGGGTTCAGCCGCGAGAAGAAAGGCTCTTAATTTTTTCGTCGAACCGTGCCGCGACGCGGCTCGCGCCGAAACGGTTAATTGATACGAATTGCCTCTCGCGAGGCTATAAGTTTGCTCGTTAACCACGGATTTTCGCAGCGGCGCACCCTTTCCAATTAAGTAGCGCGCGGCGGCGCGCCCCGTGTTTCGCGCCCCGATATTTCTAAGGAGGGAAAATCCGTGGCTTAAACTTTGTCACCGCGCGCGGTGACATCGAGAACCGACTTAACCACCGTCGCGTGGTAGCCAACCGTCGCTGCCACGGTAATTCGAACGAACCAACGAACGAACGAACGAACCAACGATCGTCGTGCCGCTGCCGTTTGGCGGTTTGCTGGCTCGTTTAGGCCGACACAGAGACCCGGCCGGTCGTGTCGGGAACCTCGTTGCGGCGACGAACACGGCGTTGTGGCTCCCTCGAGCTCGCACCCTCTCCGCCCCTCTCGATCCCTCTCTCTATCCGTCATTCGGCGAGGACCAAGAGCTTCCACGGGGTGTACACACCGCGCTCTGGTAGTGGTGGCACTCCGAGAACGGAGCAGGCCAACGGAGAACGGGAATAGAGAGGGGGAGAGAGAGAGAGAGGAGAGTGGAAGCCGCTAATGAGGCCGTGTGTAATTAGGGAGCTCTCGCGGCCTAATGAAGCGCTTACCTACCTTAGCTACTAACCCCCTTCCCGTCCATGGCCCCTCCAGACCCCGGGCCCTCCTCCTACACGTCTCGACACCGACCGACGACACCGTGCCCCCGCCGGCCACGACCGTTACGGTTCTTCTTCTTCTTTCTCACCGTGGCGAACCAGCGCTACCGCGGGCCCGAGGACGTCGATCGATTCTCCCTCCGCGCTTCTCGCCATCTTCCGTCCGATGATCACGCTCGACCACGGGACACGCGGACCCGAACGCTTAACCACCATCGACGCCGAACTGCCTCCGGAGACCGCGGTTCGATGCACCTACGTGTCCTTGCGCCTTCGTTCTAGTAGAGACGCGGTTTTTTTCAAAAAACCGACGACGACGACGACGACGCGTTAGGACCGCGAGGGTGATCGACCGCGAACGACGCGTCCCTGATCGCCGTCCGTAGGGGTCCGTCTCTAAGCGTGGGCTTCTTATCTCTCAATTCGCTCGGCGCGAGCAAACGGGGAGTCAGAGACAGAGAGAGAGAGAAAGGGAGAGAGAGAGAAAGGGAGAGGGGTCCAACGTGGAGGGTTCGGAAGACACGGCTACCGGAATCACGACTTAGCCGTCTCCACTCTTCACGGATCGACCCGTTATCTCCCCGGCCATTTGCATATTAAACTAACTCACAACGCGCGGCATATTTCAGGGAGTGCAGCAGCGTGCGCGGCGGCAGCGAACGAACCGGGGAGTAGTAGCAGGCGTACGAGAGAAGTGGGTGGTGTTGCTCGCAACCAGAAGAAGAAGAAGAAGAAGGAGGAGGAGGTGGAGAAAGAGAAGAGCAGAAGAGGAGAACGATCGAGAGAAGCAGAAGCAGAGAAGAAGACGAAGAAGAGGAGAAGGAGGAGGAGGACGAAACAGCCTTCGCTCTTGCGTGTATCGAGGGGGACGCTTTCTTTAACGGCCAACTTGTTTCCAATATGCATTGATAAACCTGTCCGCGCGGACCGCCACGCTGCGCCTTCCTTCCTATACAACCGATCGAAGATGGCTCCCTTCTTGATTGCTGACCGGATTACTTCTTCCTCCGGGCCACTCATGGATCATCGGCTCCTCCGAGGTATTCGCGGATAAATTGCAATCGCCGCTCCTGCAATTTTCTCAGCGTCCAGACGATCGTTCGTCGTAGATATATATTCGCGCGGCGCAAAAGAGACCACGATGGAAATTGAGCACCTTGGGAAATTGAACGAGCCAACCGGAGCAACGGCGGCGGCGGCGGCGGCGGCGGCGGTGGCGGCGGTGGAGGCAGCGCGAGCACTCGTTCGTCTCGTCTCAGAGCTTAATCAAATAACTGAACCACGCCGAGCCGGACAGCTTTCTTTTTTCTCTTCTCTCTTTTTCCTTCTCCCTCTCCTTCTTCTCCTTTTCCCGTTCCTTCCCTCTCGTTTCACTCGCCGTAGCGCTGGCCGCTAGCCTATCCGCTCTCCGATCGAGCTCGATTAGCGGGTGTTAACGTCCGAAGCCAGGGTGCCAGAGAGCTGGCTGGGACCTCCGGGCACCGACCGGAACGATAGCCGAACGTCTTCGACAACGGGCCGCGTCTCCATTATTCTCGACGAGTCGAGCGAGCTCGAATTTTTTCGCAGACACTCTCTCTCTCTCTCTCTCTCTCTCTCTCTCTCTCTCTCTCTCTCTCTCTCTCTCTCTCTCGACGATAAGTAACTCTCCGCTGGCATCTAGCGGTATTCGGGCCATCTATCCGGATCGGAGGGACCAGCAGCGGCGTTCCCATAAACGGATCCGGATCGTTTATTGAATGTTTACTAGCCGCGCGCAAAACGCAACGCGGTTATTTACGACGTGACTGGCGGCGGCCAATGAAAAAGCCCCGACATCGCCGGGAAACCGATGCTCGTGGGGACACCGCGACGAATACATTACCCAGAGCTGACACCAACCGATGGGCTCCTTCGGTGCCAACTCGACCGCGGCCGCCGCCACTTTTAACCCCTCCAAGCGCGACGTTACGATCCCGCGATAAATTATCCCAGTTTCCCGATCGCGCGAATTTTATCGATCGAAACCACGAATTATGCGCTCTCTCTCCCTCTCTCTCTCTCTCTCTCTCTCTGTTTCTCTCACGCGCGCGTAACCGAATAACGATGCTAATCTTGTCGCGACCCGCCGTTCGCCCGCGGTACGTGGAACGAGGGGAAGGCGGCGGGCCTGTGCGTGTCTCGCGCCCATCCGAGTTCTCCGAGTTCCAGTTCCAGTTCCAGTCCCGGTTCTCGCCAGGCGTCGCTAGCCGGGTGTCCGTTCCCAGTCCTAATACCCTTTATCGCGAATTAAGATGTTGTCGGGGTGTTGGTAGCCGGTGTCCACCTTCCTCCCCTTTCCCCGAATCGCGGTCCTATCAGGTCGCGCGCGCGCCTCGGCAGCGCACGCACACGCGCGCGGCCGATACCGGGGCCGACTCTTCCGACGCGAATCGTCGAGCCGGGTTAATTATTACCGGGAACAGGCAATAAGCATCGGAGGAAGGAATGCGATCCCCACCGGGGGTGATTTAACGGCCGAAGAAGAGGTTAATCGGCTCGGGAATTGGTGAACCGGTGGGACGAACCAGAGGGATACGTAAGACGGTTGTTGTCGTCGGGTACGGATCGGTTGTAGGTACGCGAGCCAAGCGTGTGTACTCCACCACGGGAGGAGAGTATTAATGACGCACGCGCGTTAACGCCGGCACGTGTTCACAATATTATTTATTATTTATTAAGTTATGCGGAGCCAGTCCATGGATACCATAGGCTGGCCGCTGGCCACGGTCTGCCGTACGTCTGTCAGTGCCGTCATCGCGCGGCATATTTATATCAATTACGTGTTATTCCCGCGGCTCGGATTATTATGTAAATAACCGTTCTGTCGTCCCGCGTCGCCACGCTTCGGATGTCAGCGATGCTCTCTCGCAGCCTGTCGGGGGGAGGCCAACCATCATCGGGCCCCGTCGTTCGCGTTTCTTCCCAACGCTCGCCTCGTCGATAACGCGCGCGCGATTCGCGAATACATTTCGTCGAGCCAGTCGGCGATCGCCAGTCGAGACGCCTAAACATCAATCGGCCCCCCCACGAAAACTGCTCTGTAATTCGAGTTTAGAGAGCTAGCGTGGAAAGTTTGGTCCACGGGCGGACGGAGAGAGGACCCACGGGACGTCGGGTCAATAGATGACCGGTGGTGGTGGTCGGTGGGCGGCGGTGGGGGACCGGGTGGACCCAGCTCTGTTGGTTCCTAGCGGGTAGAGGGTGATGCATCCGCTGAATATGTATGAGGCTCGCGACACCCCGTAGCACGCCGAGAGACGACCCGAACCACCGCTATCTGTGGGTGATAGTGGGTATGCTGTACGTCTCGTAGGGGTCTGCGGGCGAGCTGCGCGCCGCTCGAGCACCGAGAGATGCCGGGCTTTCCGAGGAGGTTAGAGGGGCTTTCGGGGTGTACGGCTGGCTGGTGGTTCTGTGGCTGCGAGAGCTTATATCGCAAGAACCAACCCCAATGGAAACTCAAGCCTCCGAGGAGCCTCACCCATCATGCACACTCTCGTGCTCGCCGCTCACCGCTCCCTCCGTCCCTCCGCCACGGTGCTAACCTTCATCCAAAGGCATCCGCGCGCTGCTACCTACCACCACCCTCCTACGCCTCGCACCGCTCGCTTACAGAGAGACCGTCCCGCTATCTTCGGAGACAAAGTTACCTCGTAATTCCTTCGCGAACAGATGCCGATGCGCGCTGCTAAGACGATGCCTCGACGCAACCCCCCGCGCCGCTTTTGCCCTACTCTCCCTTCCCGTTACTCATCCACCGAGCACGCAGTACCACGATCCACCAACGGTTTTGATTACCTATCCGTTCCTCCGTCGCGCTCTCACTCTTTTCCGTTCGCGGCTGGTCATTCTAGAACGGAACGAGGGTGAACGGTTGATCCGTCGATGAAAACGGTACGATACGTACGTACGTATATACGTGTGTGTATATATATATATATGTATATGATCCGCTAAATAGGGAGGAGTGCGCGTGAGCGACGAATCCCGCAAGACAGCATGAGATATTGCCGGATTAGGGCGCATTATAGTTTTAAGCTCGTCCCGTTAAAAGCCACCGGTTCTCATACGTCGCGGAGGACGAAGAAGAGGGTCGGATCGCGGCGAACGACGCTGCCGTCGACCATTCGTACGCGCCGCGAAAGCGATTCTCGCGGAGGAACGCGGCTGTCGAAGCTGTCGTACGATCGCTCGTCGCGATCCTCTCGACAACCCTTTCGGCTCGCGGTGAACTCGTGCGCGATCGAACGGCTCGTTGAGCGTCACTGTTTTCTCCGAGGGTCGGAATCGTGGCGCGAGGAAGGGTTGATCTAGCCAGAGAACGCGTTACGCAGCCCACGGGGGGTGGAGTCGAGTCGTCGAACGCGCGGAGGAGTCGTGCCCACTGGCTGCCGCGGCGATAAAATATATTCGAAACGGAGGCGATGACTCGTTTAGACGGGCGGGGGTGAGAGCGGTTCATTAGCGAGCCCCGAAGTTCATCGCTAACCCCTTAGGCTCGCGTTCTATCGGGGGTACCCGGACCCCGAGAGAGAGCGTCGGCCAAAAATCCTCGGATAATTAACCGTTCGACGGGGATCCCCGGGTGGAATGCGCCCGTTCAATGAGCTCGGAATGCCGGACGACTTCTTTCATAAGGTCCCTCGCTCGCGGTGGGAGATCGATCGCTTTATCAACCTCGTCGTTCCTCTCGTCCTCGCCTAATTACTCGGACGAAATTATTTCGGAAGACGCGAAGCGTTTCTCGCGAGATCGGCGAGAACCGAGAGTCCATCGCGGCGCGGAGGGGATCGAGAGTGGAACGGGAGGAGATGCTGGCCGTTCGAACGACAAACGTCCCGGTAACGACCGCGGAGACAAAAACCCCCGCGAGGAGAATCTGCGAACTGCGGGAAGAAAAGTATAACGACCCGGGGAAGAAGTTACGCGCGACTTTACTGCGTTCTAAAACCGTCCCATAAACCGCGCGCGGCGCGTCAAACTTTTCAATTTTACGTTTCAACGTTTTCGTCCTCTTCCCGGTTCGTTTCGCTGCTTAACCGAGCCCCGGCTACCTGCGAATCGTTGTTTCGCTGTGCGCGTTGCGCGAATCGACGCGCGTACTATCCAGGAGGGGGTGTCCATCGAGCAGATGTTATCGAAATTGTCGCGCGAGAGAGAAAGAGGGAGAGATTAAAACCTGGGTGGAAATCGGACGCCCAACGGTTCGCACGAGCCCGTTATTAAGAGCTCTCGAGGTGGCAAAGACGATCACGGGTGCCGGTGGTGTGGTGCGCGTTGTATCACGGTCCGCAGATAAAAATCTAGACAGAGCTCGTCTATCCTTTGAGCATATAATTTCGTTTTCGATGCGGGGACAGCTGTCGGGGACAGCTCGATCGGTGATCACGATCGTCACGGCGAACTTGCAACGCGCTCCGATGGCAGATTACGCTCGTCAGATCGTAGGGAGGGCGGCGTGCCAAGGCGAGGCGAGAGAAAAAAAAAAGAAAAAAAACTCGTTACGGGGTCGAGGGTAATCGCATCGGGTTCGTTTCGTCGGTGACGAGGAGAGCGCAACGTAGAGAGAGAGAGAGAGAGAGAGAGAGATGAACGCGAGTAGGGAAGGAAAAGAAGCGAAAGCGCGAATAACAGCGGAGGAGACGAGGCCCAGGCAAGTGGCCCGGAGCATTCGATGTACTTAGGGAAATGCGGCACCCGCTACGCTAGGCGCGGTGCCGGTGGAACCCCGCCGCGAGTAGACGAGACGAGGGCAGAAGGCCGTGTGATGTATTTGTAAAAAGGTGTCGGCTCGGAACTAAGGAGGCCCGCTTGAACCGCGCCCCGAGGGAGCGCAACCGGCGGCGGCGTCGACGACGGCGGCGGCAGCGGCAGCGGCAGCGCCGGCACCGGAGAGCTGACGGATAAAAGAGAATCGTATAAAATGGGGTGCAGCACGGCCCCACGAGGGGGGCACCGCGGACGAGGAAGGCGGGCGAGGCGTTCGATGCCCGTGGGGCACCCCGGAGGTGCGAGGAACGCCATTTTACAGCTCTCGAGAGCTGGTGAAATCGACGAACGCCAGAGAGAGAGAGACGGGGCACGCGCGACGGGCCGATCTGTCAAATTTCATTTCACGCATCCGAGAGCGGCCACGATGGGGCCAGATACGGATCTGCCGACACCTACGTACACGCGTACGCGCCTCGACCCTCCCCGATCTGTCACCGTACTCCGTGCAACATCCGAGTAACGTCACCCGGCCGGCCGTTAACGAATCTTTTAATCTCGACTCCCATTCGAGGGTCGATCGGTTAACCGAATCTTCTCGACGAACTTTAAGGGAACTGAGCCGGAAGTCGTTGGTATACGTTGTATCGTGGAAAAGCGTGAACAAGCGGGTCGAGGAGGGGGAGGGGGAGGGGGGGGGGGGGGGTGGAAAATGCGAGAGAAGCGTCTAGATTTTAGTCGAGCGTGTCTATCGATCGTCGAGGACCTTGATGCGCCGTATCGTTCTGGCGTTCGTACGGTCGGTCGGTCGGTCGGTCTCATGCTAGAAGCTTTGTCACTCGAAGCACGTACTCGGGGCAAGGACCGACGCCGCAAGCTCTCTGCCCGTCTCTCTTATTCTCTCCTGCCTCCTCCTCGCCCTCTCTCTCTCTCTCTCTTTTCTCTTCTCTCTCCTCTCCTCTCTCTCTCCTCTTCTCTCCTCACCTCACCTCACCGCCCGCCGTTGCTCTCCTTCTTGCTCGCTCTTATCGCCCTACCTTTCTAACAACGCGCCATTGTGTTCCGCCACGCTGGAACCCTGTATATTCCTTGACGCTATGGATTTTCCGAAAGCGTTTCGCTGCTTCGCGAGCACGATGTACCGCCTCGCCTCGCCTCGCCGCGCCCTTTTCTCCCTCGGTTCTTGGGTCTTGGTCGTCTTCGAATTTTCCACGACTCGTTGCGAAAGCGACGCGACCCGTGATACACCACGCGTGAAAGGACGAACGCGCCAAAATGAGCGAACGAGCGAACGCCGATCGGCTTCCGATCGCATGAGTCAGAGGCGCGAGTGAATCCGCGGGATGCTAAACAATGCGAACGCTGCCAACAGTGCCAACCGACCGACCGAAACCGACAATGGAACACCGAGCGTTACGGATGGAGGCCATACCATCGTCCTGTCACCGACGCCGTTCGTCGTCTACGCGGTGTCCGTTAAATCGTTGGCCCCACACCGGCAAGAACAACCTCCTCCGCCGCGGGCAGACGATTGAGAAATTAGCTAGCCGGGCTGGTGGCTGGAATCGTCGGTTTGCGCTCGCGGTTACGGCAAAACACGGTTCTTCGTCGTCGTGGTCTACGAAGCGGAATGCGTCTCCGGCGAGACGATGGTGCCAGCCGATCCGCCGGCTTTCCTACGCGAATTACCGAGTTCTTTGCGCGACAGCCAGTTGCCGGCGAGTTGCCGTTTTTCGCGGATCGAGACGACCGCCGAGGTGTTATCCCGTGGACGCAGCCCAGTGCTCCGACGTTATTTAATCTTCGACGAGCTCGTTATCCGGCAATTATGATGGCCTGTCGTGGCTGCGACGAGTTTTTGCCCGGCCCCGCTACCCGGGGCTTTTTCTTCCGGTGAAAAGAGACGGGCGCGAGATGTCGTTTCGAGACACCGTGTACGTTGAGAATGACGGCCTCTTCCAGATATGGTAGGCCCTTCCTCTTTGCTGGCTCTCTCTCTCTCTCTCTCTCTCTCTCTGGTTCGCCCCCGTGACTCCACCGGGACGCGGCTGGTAGATTTCAGATACGCGACTACCGGCTACGGGAACGATTTTGGTGCGTAAGGTGGCGGACGCGTCGATACCCCGTCACTTTTCTTCCATTCAAATCGGTATTAAAATTCGAAACACGACCGCGCTCGAGGCGAGGCGAGGCCAACCGCGATCGTGCCAACCAGTCTCGACGACGTTGACGACGACGACGACGACGACGACGACGACGATGACAACGGCTCGATGACGGCGACAACGACGACGACGGCTTTCTCCGATTCCACGGTTCGCTTTCAAAAATTCGCTTTCAAAATCGAGCGGTGAGTAGAAAGCGTGGTCGTGGTCGTTCCCTGTATCGCTGATGGTCTCCTTCCGGAATTCGATCGAGTACGCTGGGATTCCCACGATGACGGGGACGCGCGGAATCCGTGCGGTAAACGGTAACGCAGAGGCGGGCAGGAAATAATAAAGCGATATCCGGAATGGAGAAAAAATTAGCGGCGTATTAGCAACGGGCTGCGGGGGGTCGTCGTCGTCCTCGATGGAGAGGCGAAAGAAACGAGCGATATCCATAACCGCGCGCCATACGTCGCCACGGGTTGCTGGTGGCGTACGCACCGTTCGCAACCGGAGGTCCCTATCGGGCAATAACGCCCTTCTTCGTAACATAGTGGCACAATAACGTAGGTTCTTTATGCGAGTACAGGGCAAATAGATCACATTGCTGACTAATAAGCCCGCTGGTGCGACGGCGCTGCGCGCTCCCCTCGGCCGTTACCCACTTTTTCCCGTTTTCTTCCGAAATTCCTAACCGTCTATCAATAACGTTACACGCATACCCGTCTCTCGTCGCAGGGGGCTGTCCGGCATTGTGATGCTAATGTCGAGGGCAATCGATCCGCCTCATTATGTCGCCGAACCCACGAGAAAGACCCGCCAGTCGTCCGCCTCTTCGGCTTTGACTTTCCTATTTTCATGGGAAACCGTGAAAACGGTCCCTTCGAGGAACACGGAGAAGAAACTTTCACGGGAGAGGTGTTGGCGTTTTCGAAAACGTTCGCACGCGTCCGAGAAGAGAAGACGAATTCCTGCGACGAGGACGGGGTGAATTTGGTGCGCGAACCGATAAGATCGCGTCGTCGGTGGAATCGAAGAACTCGGAGACCGTCCGTCTGTATCAAATCGCAGAGAACTCCGACCGTCTCCCGATTACCGGGTCTAATTATCTGGCAAGGCACGATAGGGGCAACCCTATCTTCCGGGAGATGGAATTGCCGTTCCCACCGTCGTTCGAGTCACCGAGTCGACGACTACCCTCCACGGCGAGGTCATTGTTACGTCGTTACCACCCTTTAGTACGGTCCTCGAGCCAATTTCGGTTTAGCCTAGACAGCTACGATTTCCGGGCAACCGTCGGCTGACCGACGGCTGACCGAACGCGCGATCGTTGATTTTCCCCGCGAGATCGATCCGCGAGCCGAACGCTTCCTTCTGGCCACCGTGTGCTGTCGTCTCTACCCATCGGAGCTCTGGCTAGGTGGCAGAGTAAAGCCGGAGATGGCCCGCAATCAATACCGTTTCGGTGTTACGCGCGCGGTGGAAACACGCTCGTTCGTTCTCTCTCTCTCTCTCTCTCTCTCTGTCTTCGAAACAGCCTACGTTTCAGCCTTCGGACCCGAGGAGAACGCGACTCGAGGGGCTGCGAGACCGAGAAAGAACGAAGAGGCGAAAAGGGAGAAGAAGGGCGCGTCGCGGAACGACGAAGAAGGAGTCGAACCGAACGGCAGAGGGGCCGAGGGGAGAGAGAGGGTTCGACTACGTTTCGTGGTCCGCATACTGATAGGTCCGGTCGTGTAGGTACGTAAGTACGGAGAGAGAGAGAGAGAGAGAGAGAGCGAGCAGCGCGTTGCCAGAGGAGCCTAAAACGGAGCTCGAGGCCCGCTGCCGTCGCCACCACCGGCGTCGTGCTCTTTCGGGCGAAACAACTTTCCGACGTGGATTTCGAAAACCGAATAGAGTCGAGTCGAGTCGAGTCGAGTCGAGGGGTGAGAAAGCGGGCCAGAAGGTTCTTCGGATGTGGCGATTCGTAGGAACGGGTGCAGGTAGCCCGAAGCGATGGGGGTCGAAAGAGGTGGTGGGGGAGGGTCAGGAGTGGGCTCTCGCGAGCACGGTTCGTACGGCTGGTAAGTGGGTACCCACTTCTGAATTGGCTCCCCTCGTTCCACTCGTTGGATCATCGTCGTTCGCCGAAAATTCGATCATTATGATTGCTTATGATGTAAATGATGCCCCGCGGCAGCAATTGTTTCCGTCGGAACGAGCTCGATGGGGCTGTGCTGTTGCTGCTGCTGCTGCTCCTACGGGTCTCTGCGTTCGGACAGCGAACGCCAGCGAAGCCACGGGACGTCGAGCGCGCAACTCGCTCGACGTAAAACGACGAGGGTCGCGAGGAGGAAGAGGAGGAAACGTTTTCACGCGCGTACGCGATCGCGGGACAGGAAGCTGAAAGAAAGTGGCGAACCGGCGCTACCACCGTCGCCGGGCGTTTCCGTTCCATACCGATCGACGGACGGAGAGGGTTGGCGGCGCGCCCCAGCCGAATAGAAACGACGCGGTCCCTCTCGTGGTCGAATCCCTGTCTAATTTGCCCGCGGGCTTCTTTACGACCGTAATTTTAAATTCCGGTAAAAAAGCGAACTATATTTAGGCGTTCCGGTGAAACAGGCCGGAGAGAGAGAGAGAGAGAGAGAGAGAGAGAGAGGATCGTTCCGCGTTAGCTCCGGGACGCCGCGAAATCGAGGCAAAATACACGTGAAACGTTGTTGCACGGGTTCCGAGGAGCCGAAGTGGAGAGATCTACGGTCTCGCCGCCTATTACGGTAATTTCACGGTACGATGTCTATTCCTGCGGTTCGGGGGAGCAGCACTAATTTCATTAGGGATAAAGATCATCATTATTTCGCGACCGTCCGAAAATTGCCGGCGTGCCCACTCCTCTTCGCTGATAGCGGTTCGCCAGAAACGGTCGCCCGTTCGAGCTTCCATCGAGAGTGGGCCCCCGAGGCTGGGCCAGGGCATCGCGTCCTCTTTATCGCCGGCTCGCAAAGTAGGACCGTCGAACGGCCGGGTTCGCGGTAACAATGTAGCGAAAATTCTCCAGCTTCTTATCGGCAGCTATCGAACCTCTTCTCTTCTCGACTCGTTCGAACGCGTGGGGGGGAGTGGGTGAAGAGCTTTTTAACGCGAGCATAACGCGCCCGCTCGAAACGGCGTCGCGTCACGTCGCGTCACGTCACGCCACGCCAAGCCACGCCACGCCACGCCACGCCGCGTCGCGTCACGTCACGTCACGTCACGTAACGTCGGCCCTCGTCGAACGGATCGGCAGGAACGAATCTCGCATCCGGTTGCCGGTGTACGCGTCGTACGATCGCGATAAATCGACAGTCGATCGAGCGTCACGTAACTCACGTACGCGAGAGCAAGCTTGGCAGTCGGGTTTTTCTTCGGCTGGCAGTTCGGTGTCCGGCGCTGACTGATCGAAGGAATCCTCGACGAACGCGCCGCGACTACCGGCCGAAGGAACGGGAACCGCCACGCCGCGGGAAAGTAGCCGACATTCTACCCGATTTTTCTCACCCGCGACCGCGGTCTACGCTTCTACGACGCGTCGTCGCGCACAGCCCCGGTGATTGAACGTTGACCAGGCTCGCTCGAAACGCGCCAGAAAGCGGCCCGCGAGGAGACCGTCTAATTGAGCACCGTTCGATTTCGACACCAGCTTGCCGGGTACGCGTTAGGTCGGTTATTATTTCTGCAATCGACCTGATTTATGGTCCTCGCCGAGCGGGGACGGGCGAAAAAATCTTGCGCAACGTCACGCGACCGCGGCTCTTCGCCGTTCCCGGGAAAACGTTCTCGCGTCCTCGTGTAAAACGCGCGATCGAACCAGATGGAGAAGGACAGAGAGAGAGAGAGAGAGAGAGAGTGAGAGAGAGCGAGGTCTACCACGATCCGTTATTGCTTATTACCTATCGCTACCGCGCCGACTAATTGTTCCCCTCTAATTGACGAAGTTCTCAGGCTCCGCCGTCCCGTTCGCCCCGCGCCCTACGCGATATCTCGCGGGTTTTCACTTTTTCCGTTTTTTTTTTCTTTCTTCGCTTAGCCGCGCTAGCCGCCATTGGCGATCGTTTTTACTCGTCGGTTCGACCCAAACAGAGGTTCGACCGAGTGGAACGCGAACAATCGGATCCGTTTCCGGGGAGAAAATGGCACACCGGAGACGGGAGAAAGTCCGACGATTAATCCGTTCGTTCCCTTAACGGGAATTGAGATATCACCGACGGATGTAACGAAAGTGGAAAAGTGTCGTGTCGCGGGACAATTTCGCGGTTATTCCTCGCGTGTTCCCTCGCTACGGGCACCGCGGAGAGGAATGCGAAATATTACGCCCACGCGCGGCGAACTACGACCGAGAGTGGCTCGCGAAACAATTAAACCGGTCAGTTTTAAACGGCATCGTCGATTCGTTTCGCTCTCGCGTGACGAACTCGCGCCCTCGCGATACCTCACGCGACCCTCCCCTCTCGGAGGGTTCGCGAGTATTTAACAAATCGCGCTTCCTGATCCCGCGGCCATTTTTTATCGCGAACGCGATATCTCGGCTCGTCACGCGTTTCCACGGCAGAGGCGAACCAGGTCCGCGCGGGCGACGTGCTTTGCGGGCGACAGCTGTCAAACGGGGGATGAAAAAAAGAAAAAAGAAAAGAAAAGAAAAGGAAAGGAGAAAAAAAGCGCTAACCGAGCGAAATTTCGAGTGGGTCTTTCGATAGAGAAGGGTGGCCTGGCAGCCGCCACCCTAGCGAAACGCTTCAGCCCGTAGGGCAAAACGGTCCCAGCGGTTTCAAGTTTGCGGTTCGCGCGTGCCTCTCGCGCCCGGTTCGCGCGGTAATTCATAGTTCGCGGGGAATGATAATTTCGAGTATCAACCGGGACGTGTTTCGCGTAAAGTTTACCCGCGTCTGGCTCGCGGGCAAAATTCACGCAGAGGATGGAAAAAGGTCGGGACGCTTCGTTAGGTTCTTCCCGGCGGTCGCGGGTTTTTGGAGTTTAACGAAGTAACGGTGACTAGACGTCCCCCGCGACGAGCAGCCGCAGAAGGGTGACGACGGTGGCGGCGAGAGACCGCCAAGGGGCAAATTTTCGAGGGTGGTTTCGCGCGTCAATGGTTTATTAAGAAGCACTTGTTTAAAGGTAGCCCCATTTCGGTTCCGACAGCCAATTCGACCGCGACGTCTGTGTGTCACTCGCCTGTACAAATGGATGGGACACCGGCGGGAGTGTGGGGCGCGTCGGCGCGAGGGAGAACCGGAGATCTGCGCCCACCCCACGGCTATCCGTCGTGTCGGCGTAATTGAAGTTATTGCAATATTGTGTCCTGTCAACCCGGCTGTCCTCGCCCCACTCTCTCTCTCTCTCTCTCTCTCTCTCTCTCTCTCTCTCTCCCTTTCTTCGTTCCCGTCTTCGCCTTTCCCGTTCTGCCTGCTACGAGTTTGCGGCCTCGCGTAACGCGACCACGCCTGCTCTTAATCTTCCCTCGGCCGTGTACACCGAGTATCTCGCGGCGCACCGCGACCAACCGATTAGCGCGCGAGGGCGACCGGCTAGCTACCCCCTCGCGTGCTCGCGCGGAGAAAAAAGAAATCGGAGTTGGTTCGCCGCGGCCATTTCTATCCGGCGCCCGAGCAGAAATTCAATTCGGACCGTGAATAACGACTAACAAACCGCAGTTATATCGTAAAAAGCAATGCACCGGGCTGAGAATTAATTCCTGCCGGCTCTCCACCCACCCGGAGCCCTTTATCCTTCTCTCTTTCTCTCTGCCCCCACCCTCTTTTCTCTGTCTCTTTCAACTGGAACGGTCCCAAAATTCAATAAAGGCGAACGAGTACTAAGTCTCCCTCGGCTCGGCTGGCTTTCGCGCGGGGTAGCCAGAGCGACTACGGAGTTAGGAGCCCCGGAGTCATCGCGCGAGAAACGAGCGTTTCGGTGGTTGGGGCGGGTAGGTAGGGGAGAGGCGAGGCGAGGCGAGGCGAGGCGAGGCTACCACGGTGCATACATTAGCGGGGACAGGGTGGAGATATTGTCTGAACAAAGGGATCGGCTCGTACCTATCGAAAAGGCGATTAAGCGAGGATAAAGTTATACCCTCCCACCCTACGGTGTCGCCCTGGGTGTCGTCGATTGGTTTTGCGTTAAAATCGCTTCCCGGCCGCACGTGTGCCAGCCAGCGGCGATCGATCCTCGCGTTGCTCGATTGCTCGAAAAAAATATACCGCGCGCGTAACGAGGCGAGCGGTCGCGCCGCTTCGACGCGGCGTTGATTAGTGTTTCCCGCGTGGCGGGCGAAAGAAAATGCGGCGAACGCGGGGAAGACGGCGCACGTGGCCGACCGCCACGTGTCCCTCGACCATCGTTTTCCCTCGCGTTCGAGGCCACTTTTCACCCACGGGCCAAGAACGAGAGACGCCCGATAAACCACGCGAGTGCCGACTAACGCGAGATACGGCCAATTAGCTCGCGTGCCAACCGCCCGATTTAAGGTCCGCGGACGCCGCTGCCAGCCAACGCCGAGATTCGTTCGAAACGCATATTGCGACCGTTCCCGGCTCTCGATCTACGGCTTCTCGGTTTGTTTTCTTTCGATTCGTCGGATTACTCGTTTCTCCGGCTACCCACGGTTCGCGTTCGACGCTGAGAGACTGGGCAACTGGTCTGTCGCGATTTATGGAACCGTACCGGTGGGTACGCGTACACGTACACGTATACACGTACACGATTGTTCTACAGGTGGAGTCGAGTTAAGTTCAGGTGGAAAGTTGATCGCGATATCTCCGCTTTGCTACCGCGCACCGTTACCGTGCGTAGCCGTTGCTACTCCGGGGGGGCACGGCTCTACGAAATTTCGTCGTCGCCCTCGGTCGTACGATTTTCCCACGCGTCAACGAACGAACGGTTCGATCGATCACACGTAGCGACGCGAGAAAAAAAGAAACGAAAAAAAGAAACTGGAAAGAGGTGAAAAGCATTTGTTCTGATCGGCGACTTACCCCACGTGCTCGTTATCGACGCGCAACATCCTTTCCCTCCCCCCTCGGCGGTCTCCTCTCGTCCGTGTCGTCCGATCCGCCCCCACCCGGATGCACGGTTGATACTCCCTCTCTTCGGTGGGAAAGCTGTCTTAGGGGGAGAGGGCCGCGAGATCGGTAACCACGTGACCGGAACCGCGCACGAAACGCGGAACCGCGTCGTCTCCTGCTCTCCGTTCGTCTCTCTGCTCGTCTTGGACGGGTCCTCTGGCCTCTATCTCTCTCTCTCTCTCTCTCTCTCTCTCTCTCTCTCTCTCTCTTTCTCGCGCCGGATACCGGAGCACCAGCTATCGATAGGATATCGCGGCAGCGGACGGCCACGACCCGGACGCGGTGACACGTGTCGCGAATATTTCCGGCGGTTTTCGCGAAAATCGCGCCGGCCTTTCTCCGTTTCCCCGAGCGGCGGTGAGAAGCGTGGCGTGCTAGCGACTGCTATCTGCCGCGGAGCGAGTCGGCCGCGGGACTTTGGTATACTGGGAGTATGGTAAGTAGCTACACCCCTGCCACCGCCGCCCCTCCCTCGTTGCCGCACGCCGTTCCCTCGAACGTCCCGAGATCCCGCGTCCTCCCCGCGTCCGCCCAACGTTCACCGAGCCGATCCTCTATACCCCTCTCGTCCCCCACCCTCCGCGACAGAGAGAGAACCGACATCGCTACCGACACCGCCGCCACCGACGCGCCGCACCGCTACCGCGCCGACCACCTCGCCCGCGAAACCCTGCCCGACACCAGCGTACCCCTACCCCGGTACCCCTGAAACCGTTTACCTCGCGGGGCCCCAGGGACGTATACGTCGACCGTTTATTTCAACCTCGTCTCTCTTTCAACAACAACCGCCTCCTCCTCCTCCTCCTCCTCCTCCTCCTCCTCCTCCTCCTCTTCGTTTCGACCTACATACTACGATTACGAGCCACCGCGCGACGACCACCAGACACCACCGGTCAACTCGGTTGCGCGCCGCCACCGCCGCCGCCATCACCACCCTCCGCGAACTCTTCGTGCCATCGCGCGTCTCTATTATAATGGCCTCTCCTCCGTTCCTTCCTCCTTTCTCCCGACCGCGTTCCTCTCTTCGCCGCCTCCGCGGCACGGTGTGCAGCGCCGAGTGTCGCATTCCGTTTCACTTCGACGCGCGCATAAATTACCGCTTTCAAATGCAAACCCACGAAAAGAGAGACACGACGAGCCGGGGTCTACGTTCCCGACGCTTATCTAGATCGCACCGAAAATTCCGTGGTCACGGCTAGCCTAGAGGAGGGCGGCTGGTGAACCAGGGGGGCGGCGCGCATCCCCTTGTAATGCAAGATCGCGGAATGCGTGGGATCCGCGCGATCCACCGCCGATACCACCCGTCCCGGTATCTCCGAACACGGGTCCCGGATCGCGCGAGCATCTTCCGAGCGTTTCGTCGTTCGGATTCCGCTGCGAAAATACGTTTCGATCGTCCTCGAGTTGGTCGCGAGCGTGTGCACGCGCGCGTGTACAATCGACTCGAATCGTTTATGTTAATCAGTCGTGACGTCACCGGGACAACATCAACCCCTGCGTGGAGTCGGTCCACGAGTACCGAAACGTGCACACACGGGGCGTATCACGGCTCTCCCGTAACCACCCTCCTCCTCCTCTTCCTCCTCCTCCCTCCTCGTTACTACGTCGCTCGTGCACACCCTTTGTCGACGTTAACCCAAAGTGAATGGACCTATAGCGCGTGCTGCAGGGACGGGGTTTTAACTTCGGGGTGACTTACCCCGAGCGTTATCTATTTTGACAGCGCGGTACGGCCGCGGTCTGTCGACGGGGCTTCACGCACGGGGGTGTCCCGGTAATTGTGTTTTAACTGGCCCCCGTATCGCCGTCCGCGTCCCGCGTTATTCTTCGAGGGGATTTCGCGAAATATTTGCCGACACTTTGTCCGCCATTGTTTCGCCGCGCGACGCCGGTATCCGCGAGTACAGCCGCGAGTCAAGAACGAGAGAGCAGAGACCGGGAGGGGGGTGGAGAGGAGGAAAAGGTGGGAGGGGAATCGATTTGAACCAGTCGGTCGTTTGTTTTACCCCAACGAACCGGGGATGATATTAAATCCGTTAATTTTCTACGAATTGGAAGCGCGATACAGCCGCTGAACAAGCATTTACCGATGAATCCCCGAAGCCACGGCAGCGGCGGAGCGTGGCTCTATACGAAACATGGGCGGGACGTATGCAATATGGTATTCAATTTGCGACGGATTCACTGTCTGGCAACGCAAACAACCGCTATTGGGTTCCATTTAATGAACCGAGCCAGTGCCTTCCGAAGCATTTTTGCGCGGTGGGCTCGGCTTAAATTGGACCTACCCCTCGCTCCGCCGCCACAGCCGCCGCCGCCGCCGCCGCCTCCGCTTCGCTCATTTTCTATTTGCTTCCTGCGACTTACACCGCTTCCACGATCCGTTTCGCGTTCGTTGGCCAACCGTCCGCGATGGGGTAAATTTTCGAGCGGCGTGGCATGCGTCGACCCCCGTCGATCGCGCGGGAGAAGCCCGCTCGTTAAAAATATCGAGGCTTAGGTGAGAGCAATCCTCTTAAAAAGTTGTTCGAGACGTGGAATAAGGATAACGCGCGACGATCGGATAGGGGACGGTGGGAGGTAAAACGGGGCACACCGGTATCGGCGCCGTATCGTTCGACCGCGCGCAAGTGTCCGGTAAAGCTAAGCGGATCCACCGTAATCCGGATTACGTATTTGCCCGGGTCCTCCGCTCTGGCATCTCGATCTCGTGCCAGTCGGAGCCAAAGACGTATTTGCCTTCTGGCAGCGCGCCCGTCTGTTGCCCCGTAATCTGTTTAACGCGTCGCGTCGCGAGCACCGGGAGACGAACGCGAAGAGTAGCGGAGTGTTCGAATCGCGCGGAAAGGGAACGCGGCGGCGGGACGAGGCGCGCGCGAGGTGTCGTCATCGATCGGTAGCGATCTTTAAACAGCGCCATTAACGATTGCGTGCGCAAGCCGAGGGGGTTGCGATCAAATGAATACGATGAAAGAGTGGCGGCATTAGGCGAACGTGCCGTGCATACTGATTTGCGGCTGATTGATTGGACCCCTTTCCACTCGACAACGGTGCAGCAGTAGCAGTAGCAGCAGCAGCAGTAGCAGCAGCAGCAGCGCAAGCACACCACCGTCGAAACCCCGCCATACCCCGTTCCCACCCGCTACCACGTTCGGCTGCCACGGCCCGCTTGATTCCGCCCCACGAGTGAGCGCCAACATCGTTGATATTATCGAGCACCCTGCCGCTCCGGCATCACCGTACTCGCGAATATTTCACGCGACGCTCGATGCGCCACGCCACGCCGACATTCGATACACCCTGATAATTGCACGATACACCGTTGTAAAAGGGAGGCTTTTTTCCAACATTTTCCGACAATGTCCCGTCCCGTATCGTCGTTTAACCTTCGTTAACGGACTTTACCGACTCCCGCGATCCGTCCTCGCGATTACACCGCCTGCCCATCGACCATCGACGTGGTAACGATCCCCCCACTCCCCCGTCGCGGTTCGCGATTTTTCGTCTCGCGGGAAAAAGCAACCGACGCCGGATGCGCGGGTTTCGTTTAGCCATCTTCATTGTCCCGGGGACGAGTCGTGACCGCGCGCGCGAACTGTTCGCCTGTAACGTAATTGTTTTTGACGCGGTAATTTTACAGTGTCGTGCGTGCACACACGCGTCCCCTGTGAACCTGCCCGTGTTTTTCCTTCTTCTTCTTCTTCTTCTTCTTCTTCTTCTTCTTATGCCACTTCTACTTCTTCTTCTTCGTTCCTTTTTCGACGTCGCTTCACGGATCGCGACAGCTATCCGGTGCACGGCAGCCGTCTGCCAAGTCGCGCGAGTCCCTTCCATCGCCTCGGACCAGGAACACCCGGAGCCGTTTCAACGTCTCTCCTCCGGTTGACGTTTCCTCCTCCAGCGAGGAGAAGAACGCTTCCAGCTGTTTCGTCTGGTTTTCGCGCGACTCGACGTTTCTCGATCCATCGAATTTTCGCACGACGCGCCGCGCGGAGCGGTGGACGCCCGTCGTGTGGCGTCGGTGACCGTGGCTACGATACCGTGGTACGTCGCGGTAGCCGCGTCGAAGAGATGGGATTGCGCGATAAGTCGCGTGTCGAAAATAGAAATATAATCTGATAGGCTCGCATTGTGCCTCGAGCCACTCGTTGTCCTCCCTTTTCAACCTTCCTCTCCAGCCATCGGCTCGGTCTATCGCGAGGAACGCTTCCACACGATCGATTTTACCGCCGGTTTCTCGCTTGCCTTTGCTTTTAATAACACCGATCGTTGCGGTTAAACTGTTCCGGAACGGAGAGAAAAACGGCGAGAGGAAGCGGGAGGAGGTGGAGAGAAAAAAATGGAAAAACTGCGGATGGTATCCCCGGTCGGTGCGCGAGGCTCGACACTCGTAAACCATGGCACAGTGGGAGCGTGACCAATGGCATCGTGATCGTAAAGAAATTAGAGGGGCAGTAATGGTTTCCGGGTACGATGCCTTCCGGTCGGCATACATCTTCCACGGGTCACTCCGCGAAAACGCCTTCGCTATATTGCTTCAGCCGGCGACCCTTTGCGGTCGCGCGGTATCGAACGGCTCGAAGGTGGTCCCCTTGAAAAAGACTCGAGCCCACCGATCGATCGGCACGGTGGACGTTGAAATTTCATTTCGACGGATCGAACATCGCGCCGCGGCGGAAACGCGCGAACGTACAAACACAGAGCTGCGATCAGGGCGGCGAGCGGCGAACGTGGCAACGCTCGAGAGCCTCCTCGTCGTCGTCGCGGCGACGATTAACCCGCGATATCCGTCGCGCGATCGATCTCCTTGGGCATCCTTGCGCGTTCCCGTCGGCGAACCGAATCGCGGCACCGTCGAGCAAGAAATTGAAGTGGTAGGTGGTCGAACGATGCACGACCGGAAGCGGAAACGATCGGGCGAGGGAGCGAGGAGGAAAAGGGAGGTGGAAGAGGAGGCGGGGTAGGGACGAGTGGCGGAATGTACCCAGCGCGCTCCCTCCGCCCCACGGTGCATGGTCCGTTGCAGAACGGTCCGTTGTTCGTTCGTTGTGGATGCGCGATTGCGAGCGGAACACGGCGGAACGCAAAATGGAACGGGGGGCTTCCCGACCAGCCCGTGTGCGTACTGATTGATCAACATTGTTGCCGAATTAGACTCCAGCGAGATGGGCATATTGATTGGCAATCAGTGTCGCCCGGCCACAACGAAGCCTGTCCGCCCGGGAAACGGTTTGCGTTAGCAAACACCGTCGCACCTGGATCTCCATGATGTTGTTTTTCGACGGGCGAAAAAAAAAGAGGAGAAAAAAAAACGCGCAGAAAAAAAAGAACGGGTGAAAAAAATACATATGCCGCGTCGACATTTTCGACGCCGATACCGGCGCCCGTTCTCTTCCTTTTTTTTTTTCTTTTTTTCCTTTTTTTATTTCCGAGGACCTTTGACGTTGCCGCGAACGTTTCGAAAACGCTTCGAACTCTCGTCACGGACGATTACCTCGGCCTGTTCTGGTCCCGCGTCGATTTTCCGGGCCCATGGGACCGCGAAGGTTTCGCGGCTCCCGCGATAAAATCCGCGGCGCGATCAGGGGAACGCTGCCGGTCCACCGAAGGGTGGCGGAAAAGAATCAGCGTCGAAGGGGTTATACTCGCGGCGTCTCGTGGCAGCCGGGCCGGAAAATCGGCGCCGATGGTCGATCAGCGGGCGTACCAACCAGAAAATGATCGCTCGAAAGCAGCCGGGAGGATGGCAGGACGGTTCTGCTCTCTGGAAGCGGCTGTCCGTGCAGAAACGACGCGCGAATGCCTCGTGGCCCGCGAGCGTAACGCGGAATGCCACTTTCGACGCGCGCTCCGCTCCCCTGCCTTCTCTTTACGACTTTCGACCGCGCGAAACGCATCCACCACCGGGTGGAGGAAGAGGAGGATAGACGCACCGTGGCGGCGTCGCGAACGCGGAAGTCGATCGATCCCGGATCGATAACGAAGCTCGTGTCCGTTAAGCCAGACAGTCCGTTTCCCTTTATTTCCGATTCCCGACAGATCGCGGAAAGAAAGCGGGCAGAAAAACTCCCGAGCGTTCGAAATGTCCACCTGACGGGTTCACCGTTCGCTGGGTACGGCGTAGGAACGGGCGATCGTCGTGAAACGTGCCGGCTCGGTACCGGGGGCATCGGGTATTAGCTTCTGGCATTAGAAACCTCGACGGCGCGGCGGCGCACCGGCGTTTACGAGCCACGCATGACCACCGACAATGGCTAGCGGAAGGCCATTCGTCGTTCGAACCGCGTTTCTATTTTTTTCATCGTTTTTTTTTTTCTCTTCTTTTTCTCCTCTCTCTCTCCCTCTCTCTCTCTCCGCTCGGAGAAAAGCGTTTACCGCAAGTCCTCGATACGCATTACGACTCTCCATGGTTCACACGCGCTGGGAAAAATGCCAGTTAGCAGTCGAGCGAGTCGGTAAAGGCAACTTGCCGGGAATTAGTAATCTCGTCCTGATTTTTACCTCTCCGCCGTGTCCACGTTTATTACCGAGATATCACAACCCGATTCCCGTGAGATCGGATCGCGCGCCGCTGAAAATGAATTCCGTCCGCACCCGTCGATCGCGTCTCCGTCGATCCCTCCGGTTGGTCCCACGGTTGGCGCGATAGGTGTGCGGTTTTCCCGGACCTATCGTCCTCGATACCGCGCTCGCGCGTACGGGGAAGGACAGGGTCGGTCAGATTAAGATCGGCCGATCCTACGATCCACCGCGAAAGGACCGTCTTCTCCTGCGGGGCGATCCTCCCGCCTGGTAAGCCTTCCGCTTCGAGATAAGCCGTTGGATTCGACCCCCCGAGCCTTGATCACCGATAGCCGCTCGTTCTAACCTACTCTTCTCCGACGCTAGCACCCAATTCGAAATCCTCCACGACACCCTTCCACGGACGCGGGGCTAACATCCACTTCGTCCTTTATACGGCCCCGTTAAATGAACTACCCGCGCTCTCTTTTATTTACGAGCGACTCGCGCGCGCGCGCGCGCTCGCCACGTTTCCATCGAAAACTGGTACACGCAATGATTGCTAACTATTCGGCGAGTCGATAATTAACGAAGCCCCCGGGTCCGTTTCCCAACGAGAATAAACGGAGCAGCGTCAAGCATAGACAGGCAATTAAAGCGACCCGCGCTTAGGATCGCGGCTCGCTAACTTTCGGTGGGCGCGGGGCGAGCCGTAACAACGCTCGGAATGCAGTTTTACAGATGGAGATGGGGATAGGGATGAGTTAAATGGGGCAGAAGAGGAGGAGAAGGAGGAGGAGGAGGAGGAGGAGGAGGAGAAGAAGAAGAAGAAGAAGAGGAGCAGCGGTAGAAAAAGAAGAGAAAGGCCGAGGAGGGAAGAAGAGGAGGGTAGGAGGGGAGAGGGAGGCTGCCCGGTAGCAGTTTCCCAAACCATCGCCATTAATAACCAGCGAGATTATACGCTGTTGAAGCAGAGGTAAGAGTCGAAGCTCCACGTGAAAGATGTTGCTGCGGTTGCCCGGGATCTACCCGTGAGATTCCCAACCACCGTCGTGAGCACCGTGGCGAGATCGACGCGTCGCGTCATCGGGAATCGATTTTCGCTCGAGATCGAGAATATCGAGAGAGAGAGACAGAGAAAGAGAGAGATAGAAAGGGTGGTGGTGGCGATGGTGGTCCTTATCGCGGGTGTGTGTAACACCGGTAAACACGGAATGCGGCCAGGCACGGTGCAGGTACGTACGTCGAACCGGTGCGGTGGCGGTATTTGGACAGGCTGTCGAGCGCGCAGACGGTCGTGGAACACCGGGCCAACAAACAGTACAATACAATATTACAATCCAGGCAACGGCAACGTCCCACCGGTGCAGGTACAACGCAGTGACAGCGCAACATATCAACCGCGGTTCTCGTTCTCTCTCTTTCTCTCTTCTCTCTCTCTCTCTTACGCGCGCTCCACCCCCTCCTACTCTCGACCATCGTGCCTCCTTTTTCCGTTCTCCGCGGACCACGGTGCTCGTTCTCCGTTCGTCTTCCTACCCTCTTCTACCTGTTCGATACCGTCGCGGTCTCTCTTCCACCTCGCCGGCCAACTATATCTGATTGGCCTGATCATTAATCACCCGTGACCGTGCGGCAGCCCTGTCCCGTCCCGCAACTAAACTCGTAGAATCGAACTCACCGGGGTGTACGTGCTGCCGTTTCTCCCTCTTCCTCCCCCCCAGGCCCACCCTCCTTTCCGAGAGATTTCTTCCCTCCTCCTTTTCTGACTTTTTTCCACCGCGCGTCTTTCGTCGCGAAAAATCCTACGGACAGGACGACAAAGGGCGGAGAGACGAGCGACTCCGCGGTCGCCTCGAGCGCGGATCGGGAACGCGTAAATTCACCAACGGCCTTTCTTTCTTTCTTCCTTTCTTCCTTTCTTCTTTTCCCTCTTCTCTTGTTCTTTCTTTTTTTTTTTTTTTTGCTACTCCTCCTCGCCGCTCGAGCCACGATCGGGCCAGTCCTGCGAAGAAGCTCTTAATAAAGTACACCGAGATATGATTGGTGTCCGACGGCCGGCTAACTCGATTAACCTGTCGGATAATTAATTTATTCAAGATCCCGCGAATCGATAAACGGTCGCGATAATCGACTTGTAAAACTTTGGCCGTGCTCCACCGCCTAACCGCGTCCCTTCGCCTCGGCTCGTTTCGTCGTCGGTTTCGAACGTCGACGAACCGTCTCTCTCTCTCTCTCTCTCTCTCTCTCTCTCCGCGGGGGAGTAAAAGGTAGCTCGTTTCCTTTTTCCAGTATTTCTGTTTTTTTTCTTTGTTTTTTTCTCCGGTGCACGGCGGAGCGGTCAATCAATGCGATTCAGTTTGTCCAGTTAGGATGGTCGGGAGCCGGGTCGAGGCCTTAGGATCCGAGGAGTTGGAAAAAGCACGCGGTCGGGCTGTTACGACAAATTGGGAGCTGCCATCGTGACAAACCCTCGGGTATCCTCGGATGACCTTAGTCCGCGGGTTCATCGTCGATCCCGAGCCGATCTATCGGCTCTAACCTGACCCCTGGAATCTCTCGGGGACGTCTCTAATAGCCGGATTATCTGTCCGCTTGTGTTTCTTCCGTCACCCTATTGCCGCTTCCACCCCCGATAAGGGTAACGAGCCCGCGCGCCGCCGCACTTTCCACGTCTTTATCGTTCCCGGGGACAGGTGGACGCGAGCCTCTCCATTACGAGCCGTTCTCTCTCTCGATCCGATCGATATCGCCGCCCGTGTCCGCTCCGTCGTCGAGCGTACGAGCCCCTAGATGATCTTAAATCATTTTCGCCCGTCCACCCGGCCGATCAACGACGCGAGATTCCGTCGAAAGCGTGGCGAAGAGACAGTCGGTCGAGGAGCGGAGAGCGTGGCGGCGCACTGGCTCGAAACGCTCGCAAGGTGGTCTTAGGCCGAGCCGGTCGTGTATCGTTCGGTAATATCATTCCAGTCAAGTTTTAACGCGTTATTAAAGCGTGGAGGAAGGAGAGTCGCCATCGAGAGCCGTCTCGAGTGGCTCATTTGCTGTCGTTCGGTGCCTACGGCGAGGCCACCGGTACCTCGAAATCCATTAACGTTCCCAGTGCACTCGGGGCCGACCAATAAATTTTATTAATACATTCGTGGCAGGGCAATAACGACAGCCGGCATTGTGCGCGAGAGACGCTGACTGCGGACGACGGCGGCGGCGGCGGCGGCGGCGGCGGCGGCGGTAGCGCGGCGGCGCGATGGCGCGAGTTTTCGCTCGCGTCCACCGAGAGAGTGTTACCCGCCGTAAACTCTCCAGGTAGCGATAATGGCAACGTTTTGCGGCGACCAGAAAACCACTCCGCCTTCCGGGATCCTGGTGCCGAGCGGGAACGTGGAACACGACTAATGCATTTGCAGTCTTAAAGCGACAGTGCCGTGATTGCCAAACACATATCGGTACTTGGTTGCCCGCCGCGAGGAAATCTTCTTCTTCTTCTTCTTCTTCTTCTTCTCCTTCTTCTCCTTCCTCTTCCTCGTCTTCTTCTTTTTCCTCTTCCACTTCTGCCTCTTCGACAGGAATTAAACCGATTTCCTCACGCATCCGATCCGTCCACCTACTTACCGCGTGCACGGCCGTTACTTTAACGAACCGTACAACCGCTACCGGACTCTCTCGTCTTCGTTCCCCTTTCGAAGTTTCATAAAACACTACATCTGGGAACCGTACTATTCGGTGAAATTCCGGAGTATCCGACGAGAGGAAGGCGAGGAAGGCATGTTCCAGCGACGGTAGCGGAGAACCGTCTCGTTAAGCGGAGATTAGCGAGACGCCATTTAAATATGAAATTTTCGAGCGAGGTCCTCGTACGTGATCGGTTTCCAATCTGGCTCGGGCAGGACGCCTTATTACGGGTACGGGGTACGGGCTGCGCGTGTCTACGCGAGCCTTTGCTCTTCTCTTCAGAAGACGGACCTTACCGGTTAGACAGTCTGGCAACAGACAGCAGCTAGCGGGCTTCTGGTCGTCCATCGAGCTGCGAGACGGGAGACGGGACGGGAGAACGGGAGCAAGAGAAAGAGAGGTAGGAGGAAAGGACGAGAAGGTCTACTCTCGAGGCTGAGCCTCGTGCGTATGATATTAAACACTATAATTATTATTTAAATTCCAGTAGAGAGGATGGCTCCCGGTGTTGCGACTCTCCTCATCGGGTGTTCGCCTTCTCGCTCGTTCGGTCGCGTCGCGTCGCAGCCGCAGTCACCACGACCGTCGTCGTCGCCGTCGACGACGACGACGACGACGACTTCTATTCGTTTTCACTCTCGCTCTCGATCGTTCCCGCTCGCGTGTGTAGTACGCAGCCCGTACACAGCCAGCCACGCGCTTTTTGCTCTCGTATACCGGTCGCTCCTGCGTCCCGAGTCCCGATCCTTTTGCTCTTCGAACTCGCTTTGCTCTTGCTCCGCCCGCGCGTAGGCGCGACTCTCGACGTCCCACCGCTCCGTACGTCCCATCGCTGAGAACGGTCACAACCGTGTAGCCCCGGACTTATAGCTATGCCCACCGTCCGATGGTTTATTGCCAAGACCTGACCCCATGTAATCACTATAAACTATACCTTCTTCTTGCCGGGGCGCCCTTTCTCCTCGTACCAGCCTGCCCGTATTAGGTATCATTACGCCTCGCTTCTTCCTCGATCCTCCCGTGATATTCTTCCGCTATCTCGCGGCGTCTCCGCGCGCGTAATTCGCGCCGCAACATCACCGTCGGCGAATATCAGCAACCGTACCCCCACTGGCCGTCCATAGAGAGAAAGAGAGAGAGAGAGAGAGAGAGCCGCTACCAAAGACCCCGGTGGGTCTCAACTTGGAGTCCGATGCAAATAATCCTCTTCCTCTCATGACCGGAGAAAAACAATGCGCCGGATTCAATACCGGTAGCGAGAGACCGGACCGAGATCGTGCGTTGTGGGTGGGCACCTCTCAACCGGGAGGAGAAGAACGATAGCCGCGGCAAAGCCAGCAAAAGTACCAGGAGCAGCATCGGTTGCTTTCACGGTCCTATGGCTGCCGGCTCCGTTCGACTTTATGGGAATGCGGTACCGGCGCGGAATAAAGACTCGCGCACACCGAGAACCGCGCGATTCTTCTCCTCGCGACGTCTACGAGGGATCCGTTTCGATCCGTTTTCACCTCGCGAACGGATGATCGCCAGTCGAACGGAACCGATCGAAACGGAACGAAACGCGGTCGTTAAGTGTGTTCGTTAAATGGCGACGCTTTGGCCACGTGTGCACGAGCCTTCACTCGATCGGGTAGCCGAGTAGCGGCCGCTAGATGCTCGAAAATACTTCTCCGGAGAAGACCTCCGCACAGGCTTGTTATTATTTGTACTATTGTTGACTCGTGACTTGCAACTCCGTCGTTACACGCGAGAGCCACCCCGCTCGAGCCCTCGATCCGCCCACAATAAAACAAACATCCCGAGCATCGCCAACGAACCACCTCGCCCGGCGATGACGTTGATCGTCGTATCGACGGCGAAGACGACGACGACGACGGTGGTGGGCTTCGTTCTCCCTTGGCGAGCAACCCCGAACGCTCGAACAGCCGTGGTGAAATCCGCTCGCTCGCTCGCTCGACTACCTACCCGGCTACCTATCCAGTTATCTATCACGAAACGTACGCGACGCGGGTCCATCGATTTCGATCGAGGTTAAGTTCGATCGGGGACGGTTACGCCTCGCCGTGACGCCTAATGGTGGGATCGGTAAGGAGCGATTAAATCGCAGATTTCTTATCTCGCCTTACGGTTTCTACCTTGCTCCCTGGGCGGGAAGGGCCCCGAGGCTAACACCGAGAGACGCGTTTGCCTCCCTCCTTTCCCTTTCTCTCGGTCCGTTCTGGCCGTGGTGCGTATACACCAGCACACGGTGCAGCGGAGCAGAGGCGCGTCATTATACTCACGTCACTCAAAAGCGCTCCTCTTCTTCTTCGCCCTGCCGGGGTCCGGAGTTATGAGAAACACGAGCCGCAAGGTAACCGCCGCCGCCACCGCCGCCGCCGCCGCTCTTTTTCCGCGTGTTCCATCCCTCCCTTGGACCCTCTTGCCGGAGTACTCGTCGACCGGGCAGCTCGTCAGCCACCCGGGTTCGGACAATCATTTATAACCGACCGGGATAATTCGTGCAACGTATCAGCCGAACAAAAACTTGCGATCGATAGAGCCGGCAGATACCGCGATCGCGCATCCGATGTCAACCGGAATAACCCACTGGGACGGGTGTGGATCAGCGCGAACCGATCGCTGGGCTTTATCTCTCGTCCATTCTCGAATCGATCTGGACGAGGATCGTTTACGAAATCGGACGGTGCGGGGACCGCTAATAACAAGCGACGCGGCGCGTTGTTGCGAGGCGTAGGCGAATCGAGAGTGGAGGGCTCTCTCGCGAGCCTCGCCCTTTCCACGGCCTCGTCTAACTCTCTCGTTCGGTCCTCTTTGCCAGCGTCGCGCGCACCCACTAACCCATAATTAGAGGCTTTCGCAAATTATATGCGCGAACATGTGTCCCCTCGGTAAAATATCGGCTTAATAATAACAGTTGGAGAGCACGGCAATTATCAGGACCCCCGAGGAGCGAGAAGAGAGCGCGTCGTCTCGTCCCCGGGGTCGTTTCGTCTCCACCTCTTCCTCCTCCGCGTACGATTCTTTTTTATATCGCGCCGCCGGATGCTGCGCGACGTGGGTGTCTCGTCTTCCTCTCGAACTCGAAAATCGAGAGTTTTCCTTTTCACCGGGTCGTCCGAAGGTCGTCCAGGAGAGAGAGAGAGAGAGAGAGAGAGAGAGAGAGAGAGCCAGGCAACGTCCGGCAGCCAAGCTCTAACGAACGGTGAGAGACGCGCTCTTAACCAGGACTCGGCGTCCGGTGTTTTGCCAGTTATAATTATACAAGCTCGTTTTTCGTAGGACGATCCGGGTTCTTAAGGGCGGCCGTAACGTACGCGCGCGACCGGGTACACTCGGTTTTTATTGGCTAATTGGTAATTAAGCCGGGTTAAACAGCGGGCAGCCAACGCTTTCTTGCTCTCGGCACCACCGGTCGTTCGACGACTCGGTAATTTAATTTGCGGTTTCGTCGCGTCCGTTCGCCGGTACCACCGAAACCGCCGCGGAGGAAGAAGACGCGCGCGAGCCAGTTCGATTCGACGAAAATGGGCGCGCGCGCGAGCGCGCTCACGGCCGCGTCTTCTGTCTTGTGACGCGCGTAGCCGAGGGACGACGAGAGCGGAGAGCGAAGAGGAGGCTCGGGCTCGAGGGCACGAAATGTGGGCCCGGTACCCGATTCGTCGACGAGATTAGACAATTTGTAAACACGCAATCGTGGGTGTACCGGTACAATACCGTCGTTGACCCGAGTCTCTGAACTCCGTGGCCTCCTCCCTCTGCCTACGGTGCGGCGCGATGCGTCGCGGCGTCCGGAACGCAGGAGAACTCGTCGCGCCTCGTAATTCGAATGCATTCACCCCGTGAGCTGAGCCCGCGCGATTCCCCATTCACTCGTTTCATTCACGTTGGAGAGAGGCTCTCGCTCGACGCGATGACGGTGTGGAATCGCCAGGACCAGATAGACTCGGGTGGAGCGGATCGCGTTCGTTGCGAATGAAAAATGAAAGAAATAGATTGTCGTCGCGGGGAACAACCGCCGTCTCTCGACCTCGATTCGTTCGAAGGACGATGACTTCGGGCTTGCCTAACCTCCGCGCGGACGCGTCGAGCGTTTCGCGCGCCCACGCGCAGCCCTCTCTGGGGGCTTTGTCGTTAAAACAATGAAACTCTAATAACGTCGACGGGCATCGATAGAAGCTTATTCGCGGATCGAGTCGAGGCATATCGCCAACGCGGTCTCTCGCCTCGCTCGTCCCACCCCGTCCCGTCTGGCCTCGAGGAGAGACAATCGGAAGAATTCGCGTCGTTCATTATCGAGTTGGAACGAAAACGCCGCGCGGCTGGCCTTTTCTCGTCGTAGGCGAGAGGTGGACGGACGGACGTTCGTCGTTGCGAAGAAAAGGGCAAACGTGAAACGAGGGAGTCGAGATCGGACTCGTGACCCGGCCCTTTCCCTCCTTGGCACATTGATTCCGTCGAGTGACGGATGGTTCGGGGTCGAAGCAGGTCGCAGTGGCGCCTCGTGTTTCCCCCAGAGCACGACGCCGTGGCCTGTTTAGTTTACGTTCATCCCATCTCGCATACTTCTCTCCTCTCGACTGTTCTGGCTCGAGCCGAGTCCGGTCGGTCGGTCGGTCGGTCAGTCTTTGCTTTGCGCCTCGACTTTCGAAGGGAAACGCAAATAATCTCGAGATACCCGCGGCTCTCCGGTCTCGCCTCCGGTCTCGAGTGCTATCCTAGTAACCGCGTCTCCTCGTAATATCATCGTGTAAACGAATCCTCGCCCGTTGAACCGGAGCCTGGCGGGGCGGTGGTGGTGCTGGCGATCGCTGTAAAACGGGCAGGGTGGAATCGTTTACATTCCGCGAGCGTTTCGGCTCGTTAAGCTTAATCAACGGATTCGTCGTCGTCGTCGGAGAATCGGCGGGGCCCTTCGCCCGAAATTCCGCAACGTCTTTATAATTCCCCATCGCGACGTTTCAACGTGGAAACGTCCGTGAGGAAACTGGAAGGCGAAGCCTCGGAAAGTAGGGCGGCATGCACGAGTGCCGCTCCCGATGGAAAAATTAATAGAATCATTTTACCGAACTGCTCGTCCGTTCCGTCCTCCCTCTCTTTCTCTCGCTCTTTCTCTACCTTTTACCCTCGTTTCTCTTTTTTCCTTTTTTCTTTCTCCGTCTAAAGTCAGAGTCGGACGAGAGCGGTCGCGAGAGCAGAAGGGACAGGGTTGCTGGAACGAAATGGAAAATACAGCTCTCCCTAACCTCTTATCCACGACGAACAACCACCCCGTGCGCTGTCTTTCGGGGATAACAGAAGAAGAGGGAGGAAGAGAGAGAGAGTTTTATGCGCTTAAGCAACCCCGTTAAGATTTGTCATTCAGAGAGAGAGAAAGAGCTCTGCCCCGATAAGAATAACTTACCCCCTAGCGTCCGTGACTCGAGCGTCGCTCTCAGCCATTTTCTCTTCTAATTTTCCCTTGAAAACTGACCCCGGTATCCGATCGGTGATCGATCGTTCGAGGCGTTCGTTTGTCACGGGACGCGTCAATCGGACCCGTCGCGGTTACGATCGTCAAACTTTTCATCGCCCTTTATTCGCGTGTCTCGCGAGATATCGATAGTCTCGAGTCCCCGTTTCCTGGTTCCGCGCGTCGAAACGGACAAATAGCCCCGCGGGCGGCCGCCGCGTTCTTGACAACTCGTGGTCAAAAAGCCACATTGATGGCGACGCGGAGATTCATAGCCGTCAAACGAACCGATAGCTCGTAGCCAGGCCATAAAACTGCGCTAAAACGAGAATGATGCGTCGTGGCTTGCAACTTCTATTTCGAGCCGCGACCCCGGAAACGAACCGCGCCGTTTCGCCGTTCCTCTCTTCTTCTTTCCGCCGTTATTACGCGCACCGTTCCATTGTCCGCTACGCGACGTTGATGCCATATGAAAACGCCATTTACATTGTACTCGGCACGCGGCTCGACGACAATACCGAATTTTCATTCTCTCTCTCTCTCTCTCTCTCCATTCGCAGCTAATTCTCGAACCAAGCGCGATCTCGACGATCTCGAACCGGACCGCGTCGTTGGACCACCACCGTCCCACCGCTCTATCTTCTCCTCCTCTTCTCCTCCCGCGGGTTCTTTTTCTTCGACGATAGACCGCGTCAGAAGAACGGAACGGAACAGAACGGAACGAAACGAAACGAAAGAACGACAGTTCCACATATTGGCTGGTATCTCCGGCCATTTATCTCCGAATTCATTACTGCCTAGCTGATGCAGCGGCTCCCTGCCACCTTTTACATGCATACACACACACGTACGTATGTATATATACGTATACACGTACGTATACTCGACCGGAAAAGGACTCGGACGAAACGAATCCCCCTTTCCCCGTTCGATCTTCCTTCGCTCCGCAACGCGCTTTCTTTCCTCGAGGAATTCACTTTGAGCGCGTAGACTGACAGCCCGTTCAGACAAATGTCTTTGGAACTCGTTTCTTTTCGCCGAGGAATCGGCCGGAAAATTAACCAAAGCGAGGCTATTCTTTCCCCATTCTATCTCCCGCTTCTTAATCCCGTCCTTTAACGTTCGCCGGCTGTTCGAGGTAGAAGCAGAGGAGGAACACGAAGAGGATGAAGAAGAAGAAGAAGAAGAAGAAGAAGAAGAACGAAGGTACGGCTCGATCGGTGATTTAACGGGGGTTCGCGTAATACAAAGCGTGACGGCCGCCAACTAACACGCGTTTAAACTGTTTCGCTAGGCTGTAGTATCGCTCGGTTCGAAAGCTCGCCGGAAGACCGTTTCGTTTAAATACTCGCACGTCGCGAGTGATTTATCATCGCAGCCGGGCTAGTTGCGCCACGGCCAACTCCCCTACCCCCGTTTTGCTCTTTTTTCGCGCGTTCTATTACCCTCGGCCCCCTTTCCTTCCCTCCAGAGACAACTGGAGGTTCTTCTGGCTCCGGTTTAAATTGCCTCGGCCTTGAACCGCATCCCGGCGAGCGCGTGTCCTCCGGCGTAAGTCAAAATTCAACATTTCTCGCCGCCTCTTTCTCCACCGTCGTTCGTCGCCGCCCTCTGCGATATGCGCGCACGGGGCACGCGAGGGCCGTTACCTTTTATGGCTAATTATTTTCCACCATCTTCGATCTGCGTACGCGCGAACCCTGTCGATCGAATTTCTTGAATCAACGATTTCGGATACCCCGAGATCATCCCCCTCGTGTCATTTGCCATTCCTTCGAGAACCGTGTCGCATTCCGTAGCCGTGGAACGACATCTATCACACCCTCGACACTCGCAATTGAGCGGTGCACCGGGCAGCGATCCCTGGCCCTGACCAGCGCGACAGACGCGCGCCTCCACGACGAAGAGCGAAAGGGCGCGTTGGAAATTCTTTTTGCCGTAGGTATGCCAATATATCGGGTTCCATCGACACCCTCCGGCTACCTCCGTGCTACGTGACTCCTCGTAAGAATGTACCGTAACCTCGTCCCCCTTTTGCGCGGGGTTAAAATAAATAATGTCCACGGTCCGTCAAAATCGAGGGTGAACGCCGGTAGATTAGAGGTGGACAGAATTTCGGTTGGGTCAGAGCCGATCGTTTGCGAGTTTGCGATCTTCGTGGGCTAGTCGCGAGAGGAAGGTGGACGCGACGCCGTTCGCGGGCCGTTCTCGCTGGTTGCCTCGTATAAATCAATGTCTCTCCGTGGCACACCGCGCATATAGCACCGTAACCGTCGTCCAAAGGCCTCGCGATATATTCGCAGGAGGGTCTCGCGCGCGCCCACGGAACTCGGAGAGAGGTCATCCCGACATACATCAAGCCCCGCTGTCAACCTCCTCTTATTCTCCTACCGCTCTTTACTAGAAGCCAGTCGCGGTTTAATAGAGACAAACGGTCCGATTCGTTCGCCGGCGAGAGGGATAAAAAAAAAAGAAAAAAAAGAAGCGAACAAAATCTGGAAGCCGGAAAGCCGAAGGGATTCGAGGCGAACGGTCGAGGCAGCGGCGGGTGCGTGTCGTGTAGCGTTGGATTTCGGGAGGTTTCACGAGAGGACGACGAGGGTGGAACAAAGCGAGGGTGTTGAACGCAACCGATGTTCACTTATTGGTGGCGTGTCTGCCGGCATGGTGCAGTTACCCATGGACCGCAGACGCGCGAGAGTGGATCCTGCTTCCCTCTTCCTCGCCGGTGCTCGCGTGTTGGTGGGTGGAGGCCGAAGGGTCGGGAAACAGGTGGCGCCAGAACCATACCCGTGGCCTGTAACTGTCAAATATTGCGGTTGCTTTAAAAATCGATCCTTTTGCACCCCAAACTCCCCCGCGTACCACCCCTCTCGCAGTGGCGAGATCGACGTCGAGAACACGCATCGACCCTTCGACGGAAAATCCGCCGCCGCCGCTGCCGCCGCCAGGGAGCTACCGACGCGAACGGAGTCTTGCTCCCTGGAACGTTCCTGCATCGCACGGATAATGACTCCTTCCGTGAAAAAAATCGGGCGACCTTCAGCCCTTGGTACCCTTCGGTCACTCATTAGACAATTTAAGACACGTTATATCCCAATTCGCCGGTCCATTATCCGAAACTACATCGGGTTCTCGGAAGAGTGCTCCTCTTCGGGGGCCAGCTATTGAATAAGATAACGACCTGCGCAACCCCATCCTCGCATAATAAAGATCTGCCCGGAGCAGCTCGCGCTCTGCCTTTTAACTCGTTTTCAGCCGAATGACCAACTTCGTTACGGGCACGAGACGATTGAAACGGGCCAATCCCTCATTCCTCGCCAGTTTTCCCGCGTAAGCGTACCCGCGTGACACAGGTTGCTCGTCGATAGCGATACACGCGCGGTTGTTGTTCGTTAAATACCACACGCGCGTTGGGAACGACGGAAAGCTTAGCCGCGAGTTTCTCTCGCGGTCTCGCATTTATTTACGCGGAATCCCGCGTACGAGGCGCGGAGGACGCGGCGCGTAAACGGGAAGGATTCGAGGAGGCTGGAATCTGTCGGGTGCCGTGAAGGATCGATCCGATCTCCAGCGAGGAATTTCGTAGCAATTTGGATAATTTTTATTGAGAGACACTGGTGGCAGCGTGGCCGCGGGCCAGGACGGGGCCAGGACGGGGCCAGGACGGGGCCAGCCCGGTTTACTCGGCCGAAGGGGTTGCCGCGGTCCGAGATGGGCCCCTTCCCGTTTCATCTTCTCTGTGTTGCGCTTCATTTTTTCCGTCCCCTATCTCTTTCTACGGCTGCTCGACCGCCAGACACGTAATAACACGTTACGCGGCTGGCTGGGTCCCGCGGGGCCCAAAAACATCGAAACGAAAACAGCGCACACACCGCAGTTAAACAGCACCCTATGAGAGGGGCCGTGCTCGGAACACAGGGACACCGACACCTAATAACCCCTAATCTACCGAAATCCCATAACTGGCCCTAACTAAATGCCATTTCATAGCCGCGTACGCGCGACCCGCGCGAATCCGAACGATTCGCGAAACCCACCCCTTTCTCTGCGTACGCGGATCTCCGCGCGGATTTTTCACGCGGTTACACGGCACGCGAGCAACAAGTACGCGCGCGCGCGAAACACGTCGAGGGGGTGGTTTCGCGTTCGCGGGCGAATAGAGCGATACCAGCATCGCGGGGAACCGTTTTCGAAGGACGGTGTCTCATCTCGAAAAGGTTCGCGGAAGCACGAGATAAGGAGGGGCGCGATAATAACGAACCGTAAGTAGGACAGGTGTCTGCGCGATAAAGCCCACACGACACCTGAAAGTTATGCACCGGCACGCACGTGGTGGTTCCGCAAAATAGAAAGAGAGCGAGACGGAGAAAAATGTGGCTGCTGCTGAACGAGCCGCGATCCTTTGTCATCGGGAAGACAATCGACCGCGAAACATGATAAATGGGAGACATTAAAGATCGAGCTTCCGCGAAGAAGCCTCCCGGGCGACAGTTTCGAACCAGGGCTGGATCCGGGGCCAGTGTGTCGCCGCTCTCCGAAATTCAACCCACACCGGTGTAGGAGTAGCTAAACGCGGTACGGTAAAATGTAGGAGGCGAGCTGCTCGCCGCACAATACGACACGCGAAACAATATACGATATGAAAATAAATTATGGTACATTTTTACGAGCCGGTTCGAATTTTCAGCCGTTCCGCATACCACCGGTAAACTATTTTTATCTTTACGGCCGGCCGTCCCCGTTCCCGAAACGGAAGGGAAAAAGGGATATCAGGGAGAATGGAAGTCGCGAGCACACCCTTCGACATCCTTAATTCCCTCGTTTGGCCCTCGTTCACGGGGCTAAATTTTATATTTTCTCATACATTTCTCCCAAAATATTTCACGCCCCCGAAATGTTGAACCGAAACTGTGCATACCCTTCGGAGTCGAATGAATGAAGCCTCGTTAGTCGCCGTAGCGATTCTGTTTCAGGTGGTTTTTCGGAAATTCGCTCGCTTCTCCGTGTTCATCCGATGAGAGCAGAACCAAGAACACGCGGAATGTATCGTCGTTACGTCCCATACAGTGCGCGGAAACGTACGTGGCGGTGGAACGAAACGATGGCTGCGGAGGGGGTTGTTTGCTGCTCGTCGATACGAATTCTTCCTCCGCCGATGAGATAATAATATGTCTCTGGGAGAGTTTTAATCCGAGCGATAGGATCTAAAGGACGCGTCGCGTCGCTCGGTTTTAATCTGGGCATAGAGAGAGGATCGTCTTTTCTTCTAGCGAGGCGGCGGCGGCAGCGGTAGTCGTGGCCCTGTACGCATCATCCCTCCGGAGCCTAAGCGGCGGTCCGCATTGTGCAAACACGTACCGGCAATTATTATTATTTATTACGCGTTTCAGCCCGTAACCCACCACCGAGTTTCCTCCTCCTTTTCTCCACCTTTTTCCCTCTGGTCCACGGCCGGCTGGCGTTCCCTACGGGCGGATACCAACTGTCGCGCTGCCACTACCTGTCACCTTCTCTACCTTTCCCTGTAAACAGCCGATTAAATCGGCCCGGTGATAAATCACGGCCAGCTACAAACTGTACGCCAACTGCACCGAACGTTTCGAGTGTTACGGTATTAAACGGCTTCGCTCCCCGTTTACGTGCGCGCGATACCCGCTGCCCGCTACTCTCTCTCCCTCTCTCTCTCTCTCTCTCTCTCTCTCTCTCTCTCTCTCTCTCTAGTTTTATTCTAATTCCCCGCTAATTGTTTCCTCTTTCAATTAATTCCCTGTTAAAAGATACGCGGCGATATGCAAGGCAAAACGTTCGAAACGGCATTAATGGAACCAGCGAATCGCTAAGTACGCGCGTGAGAATTAATAACCCTTCTGATGCATAACGTGACACCGCGTCAGTCACGTAACCGTTCAACCTCCCGTTCGTGCGTTCTCGTTAATCGTTCAGCCGCCCGTGTAACTACATTCTTCGGGCAATACCTGCCCGCCTTTTTCTTCCCGACATCTCGCGCGTTATTATGCGCGCTGCGTTACGTAATATCGAACTCGCGGAAATAAGGTGAACTCGCCGCACCGCGTTACACGGGGCACAGATACGCCGGGTCTACTTTTCTCATCTTCCGCCAACCAGCGGCAACTTTTTAGCTTTCCCCGTTCTTCCGTTCGTTGTTTGTCGCTTCTTCGTAACCGTCGCGGCGCGCCCCGAAAAGCGGAGGGTTACGGGGGCTCGCGATCTCGCATGCGATCGTTCTCATCCCGAAGTGAGGTATTTAAGAGAAAGATTCTTGTCGCGAGGAACGTTTCCCGGTCGAACATCCGCAATCCGTGTTCAGAAACAAAGGAGCAGAATTTCCTCGGGGAGGAAAAGTTTTACGGAACGAGAAGGGTGGGAGGGGGCGGGGAGTCGCGTCCCGGATAAGGAAGAAAGACGAAACGCGGGAGCAAATGGTCGGACAGTCACGTCCTGGGTTAATGCTGCATGGAGGAAAGTCACTGGGTTTATTAAACCGTCGCGCCGCGTCGCGTCGGGTGGAATCAAGAATGAAAAGGAACCGGCGGTTAAGTTCGAAGCCGTGTGTCGAATTTATACAGGGTGGCTCGTTTTAATCAATAAGAGCGTGCGAGTATCGTGCGGTCGTTTCGCGGGGCTGGAAAATACTCGTTCGAACGGACGATAGCTGTTGCGACGGGTGTCCGCGCGGTCGAGAAGCGCGATCGAATTGGCACGTGCCGTTCCATTGTAACAAGATCGTGTGGCACGAGTGCCACAATTTTCCTTCGCTCGCGATGTCTGCGAAACGTGGTAATTAATCGTAGCGAGTCACGCGACCGTAGGTGTACCACGGCGATGGTTACACGCGGTGAAAATCTTCGGCCGAAAGAACGACGGGAAGAAAAGGTGGATCGAATCGATCGAGCGCGGTGATAGACGAAATTGTGACGCTCGACGGTTGTACGACCTTTCGTAAAATTCCGCTTCGACCGTGATTAACATAAGGAACAGTCATTCGGGCGGCTATTTCCTGCCGTGTGACCCCATCGACGGATGTCGTTTCACGGAAAAGGCGATGACGGCAATACCGCGCCGGGCGAACAATGTAAAACGTTTTCGCGGTTCTCGCTGCGCGGGCAAAAGTTCACGGCTATCGGCTGGGTTAGGGGTTAGAATTTCCGATGCTGCCTCTTTCGTGCCAAGGTTGACCACCTTCTACGACCCATACGGCTTCCCGCGACGCGTTATACTGCGTTATACTGCGTTGCGTTACACGTTGAATTACACGCGTCGTTTGCTTATCGCAGCGGGCAAAGTTTTTTTTTTCTTCCCCCTTTCCTTTCTTTTTTCTTTCGTTTTTTTTTTTTTTTTACTTTTCTCTTGTTCCTCCTTCGCGTTATCGGCGAAAGGGACAGGTTAATCGCGAAGGATAAGTCGGAAGGGACGATCTCGTTAGTCGGAACGACTTTTAAACGAGTCTTGTGTACCTTGAATTTTGTAGGCTTTTCGGTAAGCGGGAACAGAAAAGGGAAGTCGAGTTCTTCCTGTTGCGGTGCTCCGCGAGAGGATACGGCATGTTAATCCCTCGGTATATTCGCACCGACTGAATATCGTAATTATATTAGTACCGGCGGCACTGGTGCAAAATTTCTCGCGAAATTCCGCGCACAAGGGCGGCTGTGGCCGCGATCATCCCCCGTTACGCGTCTCTGGTCGCGTTAATTTCATCTCGCCTCGCCGTCCCTAAATGAAAACGCTTTTTTCCCTACCACCCCCATTTCCTTATCGCTCTTTTTTTCTTCGTTTCTTCGACCGCGTCTGCGTTAATTTCGAAAAAATAACAAAAGCGGCTCGACGTACCTATCCCCGTTGAAGTGGGTGTACGTACGCGCGCTCGCGGGGCCTGCGTGGTCCCCTCTCGAATGAAATTTTTTTTTTTTCTTTACTCCGCCGCGCGTTTCAGCGCCCATTAAATCCGGTCGATATACCGCTCCGGAATAATCGCGACTCCGAATTGACATTCCGCGTAACGCAGCGTACCAGGATTATTGTTTCTTGCGCCGTTCCGACGATCGAATCTAATTATCCCGATCCCGTCGTTCGACAGCGTACACGGGAATCTCGATTCGAGCGATCCGCCATCCACCACGCCACGGTGGAGGGACGCGTCGTAGATCCTTCACCCTCCGCCAGCGAATTCTCGTTAGTTATGGAACGGCGTTGCGTATCGCGTTGTTTACATTCGCGGCTCTGTTTTCCGGATCTTTCTCGTTTTCGCGCCTCTCCGTCGGAATTGTTCGCCTCCTTCGCATGCTCGAGCGAACGTCCTTCCGTTCGTCCCGATTCGATCCTCGCACGGCACAGGGATTTGCTGCGAGCCGTACGTTAACGAACCGTCCGAGAGAAAGGAAAACAAGCGGCAGGAAAAACACGAAGGTTCGCGCGCGTGGCTCCCGTGGCAAAGACGGGCGAATTCGTGGACGCGAGACCGTGGAAGAGAAGACGAGAGAAAGAGAGAGTATTGATCCCACCCTTCAGGAGCGGCAGCCCCTAGCTGGCCTAACTTCACTCCCCCTTCGTTCCACCCGCCGGTTGTTGTGTGCTGCATACCAATTTGCTTGATTTTTTCCCTTCCAGATCTCCCTCTGCAAACCCCCTTCCCCGTTACCCACCCCGCCAAGCTCCTCTCTACCCATCCTGGCCGTTCGACCGCCTGCTGTCTTTTCGTCCCCGCCGTCTCTTTTCACCTTCGTACCTAGGCGCAACTTCCTGCCCGGCTTCCTGGCAGCCTGTCTTTGCCTGCGACGCGACGCCACGTCGGGACGAGTTCTGTTACCGACACCGATCGACGACAAAGAGGCAAAAAAGGAGAGAGAGAAGGATCGTTCGTTATCGATTACCGCGATCGGTCAACGATTATCGATAATTCGCTCGCGATAGCTTCCGCGCGACTACGTAAGTCTGGAGGTTCGGCGATAGATTGGAAACGCGAAGAACCACGGCAACGAAGATAGGAAGGGACAAGACGAGTGGCCTTTAAGAGGAGACCCGGTTCGAACCTCGAGATAAACCCGGCCTCTCGCCTGGAATCTTCTATTAGCAATTACAGTTGTAATTGTTTCCTGCAATATGCATGGGAATAGTGGAATTATTTAAAAACCACCCCTACCGAAACCGGGCAGGTGGCACGAACGGAGTGGGAACGGGGGCGGTGGATGGGAGAGGAACCCGCTCGTCTCGTCGAATCCTCGCGGCAACACGGAAAAACCTCGAATCCGGCGCGATTAATGGTTAATGGAGTGGAAACAATTTATCCGCTTAGGTCGCCGCGCTACTTGTCGCTCGGCTCAGGATGCTGCTGTTCCGCGAGATGCGTTCGAGATAGCCAGCCGGCGTTACCGAGTCACGTTCTTAAATCCGCCTTCGAGTTGTTCCGTGCCGGTGAAAATCCGAGGCGCCGCCCATCGGCTACGAAGCCTGTCAACCAACGAGAGGGTTCTTAACCCGCGCGCGAGACCAACTTAAAAACCGTTCGCACGGAGACGATGCGAACGCGGCGACTCTTTCAGCACACGCGCGGTGAAAATCGCTGGACTCGGGGGTGGTTAGCGACGGCGTCTCTAACGATACGCGTGCCGTGAAATAAAGTTCGAAGAACAATTGCTCGGTAAATTCACGTGCGGCTGGTAAAAAGGGGTGGGGTGGTGGAGGGAGGAGAAGGCGGGAGAGAAAAAAAAAAAAAAAATGAAAACGAGTTCGATTCGACTCGGAGGAGGAACAATGGGCGAATCGAGAAAGTTTCCACGATACGGGTACGATATGGCATCCGCGGCGTCGTCGAACCGGGTGCGCGGGCTCGTGCGAGACGGCCGAGGGCTCGGCCAAAATCGGTTATCGGTGTGGATAAATGGGCATGGGTGTACACGTTACGGAGTAGTAGGAACGGAGAAAGAACGGGAAAGAGCGAGTCGAACTCCGGAGTCTGTTCGCGTAGCACGGTGGCCGGTGCATTATCATAACCGCATTCCCCTCTGCGCTGCGGCTCGTAAGGGCCTACGGATGCCTCGACAAGAGCAACCCTTTACACTTACACAAGTTCGCTTCCTAACCGCCCGCTCCCTAACTCGGCTACCGTGTCTCTCTGTACTTTAGCCGATACTTCTTTATCGAACAGCGCCTCCCGTCTCCACCTCCTCTCCGCCTCTTGGGGCGGGACGGATAATAAAAATTTAGAAAACTCCCGTCCGATTATGTAACCAGGCGAAACGAAACGAGACGAGATAAGATCCGGTTGAACTTGAATCCGGCATCGATCAGGGGAGGCGAACGATCGATAAGCGGTCGTGGATGGATAGAAATTCGTAGGTGCCGGAGAAACGCGGAACCGCGGCTACGGAACAGCTATATCCGGCTTCGCCTCCCGATGAAATAACAGCGAGATGAAGCGGGCGCGAGCGAGCGAGCGAGCGCGCGCGCGTCTCCTCTTTCTTCTGCCGTCTGGTACGGCGCGACGCGACGCTCGCATAATGTACTCGCGGTTTAGGTATGCGGTGTACAATGCGCTCGACGTCGTGTCCGCTCGACGTCGCTTGGTAGCGAAGGGAGTAACGGAGGTAGAGGCGTTCGTGTAAACGCGACGTGCACATCGTGTCACCATTCCAACCGAGTGAAATCAACGTTTTTTCTAAGCGCCCAAAGAAACCGGCACTGGCGCGCTAAAATCGCCGTCGGAGAACCGGGACAGGGAACAGCCGAGGGAGCGAAACGAGAAGCAACGCGAGGCGGAGGTGGTGGAGGTGGATCAAGGAGGTAAAGAAGCCAGTTGGTAGAAACGAGAAGGAGAAGGAGGAGGAGGAGAATCTAACCGAGCGGTGCTCGGTTTTAGGTCAGATCGTGCCGCGAAAACCAATCGCGTGCTTTCTGCGGCAGATTCGTCGCCATGGCTACTACTGGTGCGTCGATGTCGATGTCGATGTCGATGTCGACGTCGATTACCAACCGATCGTACGATCGACCGATCGGTCGACAAGCCGGACGATAAAATCGGGACGATCGCGAATCGAGTCGTAGGCCGCGCCGCCGCACCTTGCGGTTCTTTCCATTCCCCTCGTTTCACCGATCTCTCGCTTCCCATGCTCCCGTTTAAACGATTCCGATTCCGATTCCACCGATCGCCGCCAATAACAGGTCTCTCTCTCTCTCTCTCTCTCTCTCTCTAATTTCTATTACCGCGAAAAAAAAAAATTACACCTCGCCCCCTTTTTTCTATCGCCCATATCCCGGACTCGCTGATCCCCCAGGAATGCGCCCGCAGGGTAATAAGGATCGTTTATAATCGTTCCGATCGAGTATAAGCGGCAACTATAACCGAGTCTGCCAGCAATATTGCCCACTGTACCCGTTTTGCTGGCCGATCGATCGCTTACGCAACCGAGTCGACCGGTATTATGAACAGCGAAGGACACGAGCGACGGTACGATCGTTCAAAGTCCGCTCTCGATCACGCTTCGTTCTCTCTCTCTCTCTCTCTCTCTCTCTCTCTCTCTCTGTCTCTCCGTCTCTTTCTCTCTCTCTCTCTCTCTCTCTCTGTCCCTCGTTAGAGGGGACGAGAGACGAAGGGGAGCGACGGGGTTCTGGTTCTCGCAAGTTCTGCGAGTCACACCACCGGAATCGAGCGTGGAAAAGTAAAAAACGCACGTCGAAAGACACCCGATCGGCTCGTGGATCGGATCGCGTTTAGGAAACGGCCGCGTTTAAGCATCCCCGATTCGCGTCTAGATTTCAGACAGTTTGGCATTCAGCTAAAGTAATTGCCGTACGCTGGACGTGTTACGGTATTGCTCGCAGGAAACGGAGCGCAATATCCGGCTCGTATCTGGCGTAATTTCTAAATCCTCCTTTCGGAGTGTGTTCGGTGCGCGCAAAATAACTTCTCTCGAGTAGAACCGCGCTCGTTCGTTAACGAGTAAAGAGGAAACGGTCCCCGATCAGGAGGCCAGATAAGGGTAACGCGAACCGTTCGGCCGTCTACCAAGCGAATTCGAGCGAATTCGAGCGAATTCGAGCGAATTCGAGCGAATTCGAGCGAACGCGCTCGTACCCGTCGCTACTACCGGCTCTACGAATACCGGTTCTCTCCTTCTAGCAGCATCTAACGACAATCGCATCGATCAAGGGACATCGCGATAATTCCACCTTGCCTCGGCCCGCGTACCTGCCCGCCCGTCGTACATCGCGTCGACGGCGTCGCGTCGCGTCGGATCGATAGATCACCCCGCAGGCATTTTATTATTGCGCCACCGAGCCTTATCTTCGAGGATGCTAGCTAGCTGGCTGGCTGGCTGGCTGGCTGGCTGGCTGGCTAGCTAGCTACCTACCTACCTACGTTTTCCACGAGAAAAATAATCCGCCTCTGCGCGCACCTCTTTCTCGTTTCTCGCCGCTCGTTTTTCTCGAACGCGCGACCAACGAGCACCCGCGGAAAATTCCGAGACGCGCGGCCAACCTCCCGTTAAATTTACGTTCGATCGTAACGGCTAATTAAGATTCGACAGTGTGTCACACGGCGCGAGCGATGCGAGCAGAAAAGTCGCACGCGACCCTCTGACCCGTTCGGCCGTATTTTATAACCGGACAGAATAATGAGACGTTTCTATCGCTAAAACGATTACTTATCGACGACTAACGCGCCGCGAGAATTTCCAAGGCAGCCGCGATAATCGTAACACCCCGCGACCACCCCCGCCTCACCCCCGTGGAAGTAAAAAAGATAACGTAATTACGGACCCCGGCCAGGAGTGAACTTGTAACACCTGTAATTGCGACAGACGTATATACCGTTTATCGTTCACGCGTCAACCGCGTCCGCGTTCCCAGCATCTACCTCTAATTAATGCATCGTTCGGATCGGGTCCTCGTTACCGGATCCGTCGAGCGGACGAATTTTTCACCCGCGGATACACGTGTACCTGCTCGCTACGCGGACGGCCCGCGGACGCCTGTGTCGCCCAATTAAGAACCGATTCTCTTTCGCGACCAAGGAGAAAAACGCGACGAGCAGAGCGGACGGAGGCCGTGTGTGGGGTGAAACGCGCGCGTGGGTGATGACGCGCGAACTGGAGATCGGTAACGAGAAGCTTCGCGGGAGAAGACGAAACTGGCTGGGAAGAGGATCGCGGACAAAGCACGCGCGTCAAAGCACCGGGTCCGCGCGTGGAACGACGCGAAAAGGGAAAAAGAGGAGGAAGAGGAGGAGGAGGAGGAAGACGAAGCTCGTAGCCGTGGTCGGTTGACGGGACGTCATAAAGTCCCATTCGTGTCGATAAAAACAAGCAGCACGGAATACGTACGTTCGGTATAAGGGGGAGAAAAGGGGGGAAAAAGAGGTGGAGGAGGAAGGACCGTGGGACTAGAGCGGGCGACGAGGGACGCGAGGTAGCGAAGGATGGGACGACAGGCATGCATCGGGCAGCGATCCAGCTACGAGCCAACCGATCGTTCCGAGGGTCTTGGCTTCCCACTAAATTCGCAATATACGATCCCGGGAAACCAAAACGAACCAGCTTTCATGACGTCGCGGGGAGGTAACCCTCTCGGGTAACGATACGATCGAATCTGAGACTGCTCGAGGTATAGGTGGTACGGTACTCGTTTTAAAGATGCCGCGTCGATATTGCCGAGCTTGTCAAAATTCCTTTTTCATCCGTTTCGAATAATTTCCTCTCCATCGAGGGCTCCATCGAGAGAGCTCGTTGCATCGCGCTAGCTGGCTAGAAGGTGTCGATCTAATTAGGCGGCCCGAATCCGACTCGTTACCGATTACGATAGCCTACGTGGCGCTTTCAATTTTCTGCGACGCTCTTTTTCAGATAAGAATCTGGCCCGGCGGTAAACGCCGCGAGACTCGTTCCCAGGTAGAGAGAAGTTTGGTAACGGAACACCTACGACAGGTTCGCACTGTGGGATACCCGGTTAGTATGTTATTCGGCAGTTCGCGCAGGCACCTTTCGCCGTTCTGACGTTCCCGATCTGTTTGGCCAGGGAACGGCCGTGTGGCATCCGAACCAACCGATTTCCATTCACTCGGAGAATTTATGTGACGACGGGTAAACCGGAAATCATGGATTGGATGTCCTGAGAGACTCGAGACCCTCGACGCTCCGCGCGCCTACTCGATAGTCCGCAACTCTTTTCACCGATCTCGCGAAGGTTAACCTATTCTCGCAGTCACGCATATCGGGGGACCCCGAGGCCGTACTTTGCCATCTTTACAGTCCGAGGGACGTCGTCGAAATCGGGAATATACATACAATAATATTACGCTCGATCTCGAGTTCCCTCGCGAATCGCCGCCGCCGCAGACGACGACGACGACGACGACGACGACGACGACGACGACGAAGACTCGCCGTTCTCTCTCGTGTAAGTCCCCGTTAAATGTTGCTAATTAATTGCGGCTATCGATCGCCGGACGGGAAACGTCGCGGAAGGTACGAGAGGCGGCGAGCAGCTGGTAGGGTTACTAGCGAGCGCACCAGTAGGAATAAGGACGGGCGCGAAGTAAGTTCGCAGAAAGGCTCGGAGTAATTGTAGAATCTGGTGGACGCAACTTGTCCTACGGAGGGACAAGTGACGGGCGTCGTTCGAGGGTTCCTTCTGATCGTTGCTCGATCGCGGAGGATGGTAGCCTCTCTCCCCTGGTGATCCGCCGTGGAGGACGCGATGCGACGCGATGCGACGCGAGGCGACGCGAGGCGACGCGACGGCGCGTCCTCTCGCTCCTCGGATCTCCGATCTCGAAGCGGATCTCCGAGCTGCCGTGGTGGTTGCGCGGCCGTACCCCTTAGGCACTGTCAACCGGCGCGAGCGACAATGCCCGATGCGAGATAAAGCGAAACCTTAAGGGACTCGGCAGCGTGCTCGCCGTGGAAAGATACGTACCTCGAGTATGTACGCGAGCCCCCGAACCCGCCAACGACACAACACCGAAGAGATCGAAGAGATCTACTTCTCGGGATACGCCAGCACCACCGTCTTCGCCAACACTTATTTCCCCGATATACCCTACCTACCTACCTACCTACCTACCTATCTACCTACCCACCTACCTCTTCTACCTAATGTCGTCTCGAGACGTCGACAATTTTTCCTCTACTCGCTCTTCCGTTCTCCGTTTTTCGCTTTCCCCGGTTCTCTACGCTTTTCGCTTTCCGCGGATACGCGGTCGATGTAATTTTTGGACCGGGATAAATGTCTGCCGTTTCGTTCGGAAGAACTGGAATAGTCCCAAAGGAGGGATACGTGTTTCACTTACACGAACATACTTACATAGGTAGGTAGGTAGGTAGGTAGATAGGTAGGTAGGTAGGTAGGTAGGTAGGTAGGTAGGTAGTAAGGTAGAAAGGTAGGAAGGAAGGAAGGTAGGTAGGTAGGTAGGTAGGTAGGTAGGTACCTATAGGGAGCGAGCTACAAAGCCAGCAGAGCCGTAAGACCAGATCGAAGATCTACTTCTCGGGATACCGGCGTGTCTGCCTACGCCTCGCGAACGCTTATTTCTTCGATATAATGTTCCGAGATAGCCTCGACCAAATACGTAAAAGGTACCAGAGGTCCGTTGCCGCAACGAAGGTTGTTCAAGGATACGATGCAACGCGAGAGTCGTACCTGCCGAGAGACGTCTACAATAACGTAATAAAAGTAATCGAACGCGGATCGACGAGAGAGGTTTTCGGCGGATAGACGATGATCATCGCGGTCTCGGTGCTTTCCCTAGGCCGTGCCCCTCGAAAATCCGCTAGAAAGAGAGAGGAGAGTCTGAAAGTGGCAAGGTGGGCCTGACAAGGCCCCTTCGATGTCACCAAACTCGTTCCTCCGTCCACACCGCGGGAGCCCAGCCCACTTTACGACTCGGCTCGTCGCGAGCGAACACCGAGCTATCCTAATACGAAGCAACGATCCAAGATCTTCTGGGACAGTCCAACAGGCGTCCTTATATAATAGCCGTCCGTAGAATTCGAATTTTATTCCTGATTACGCAACAGCCCACCGCGCCGCAGCGTACGTTCAACTGGTAGGTAACCGACGACGCCTGGACCTTCTTTGAATTTCATTGAAAGTACCCGTCTGTCACGCCGGTACTCTCCTCTCCTATCCACGTCGACTCGATATCTGCTATGTTTGTCGACGTTAAATCCAATACGACGCGGCTAGAACGAACGAACGAACGCTTTGCATAACAACAAGATACACTCTGCCGCACCGTGCGCGCACCCCTCGGAAAAATTGCTATTTTATTACTCGCGTTTCACCCAAGGGTGGTGGAGGGGGGTTTTTCTTTTATTCGGACCCACATAATCGTCGAACGCGAGAAATAAATTATGCCCGCGTCGAAAGGTTGGACGATTTTTAACGGCGAAAAAAATCTGCGGACAAATTCGCACCGCGTTTTAGAGAAATCGTTCGGTCCGCGGAACCCTACGGCAGCCAGCGCAGCCAACTACCATTCCTTACGTCACTCGAATTGTACGATATGTAAATTCGATCGTATTTCATTTCTTTCGCGCCGCAAACTATCGCTACCGTAACGCCCTGCTAGCCGAGTGAGCTACGGTGGTAAGTTTCGCGCGCGGAGTCTGCTCGCGTCGAGTATCTCGCGACGATTTTTCCCAATTCTAAACGCGAGAATATACGATACGAGTCTCGAGGTAATTGGTCCGTCAAATAATACACGATGCATAAACGTAACACCCCATCCGCCCCCCGCCCCCCTCCCATCCCCCCGATACACCATCCTTTATGGACTCGAAAGCGCGAGCCTTCGTTTTATAGGCGTATACATAATTAATTGCCAACGGTGTCCGTCTCTCTTCCTCCTCCTACTGTATTTACATATATTCTCGCTTCTTCGCCCGTTCGTTCCCCGTGTCCGATACAAGAAGAAGACCCCATTTGCCCTCGCCGACTTTTTCTTCCATCGTCGTCGCCCGTGTGTGTGTGTGTGCGTGGCATTTTAAGGATCCCACCTCTCTTCGATTGGACGGTCGCGCAACTGTAACTCGACCGATTACGATACACCACGAATCCTCTTTCCCTAGCTGACGCTATTCCTCGCCTATCACCGTGACCCACCGTTCGCTTCCGCGTGTGTGACGCTCTTTAACGAGGGTTCGTCGCGAGGGCTCATAGACGTGCTGTAGTTTTCACCGCGAGGAGAGACCAGCGATCGTCCAGATGGCGGATGTCTCCTGGTGGAAAGGACCGAGAGACGGCGAGGTTTTAACGTCCCTTTTACGACCCTTTAAAATACCATCGCAGCGGCAGCTACCGGGCTCTCTTAATTATTTTACGAGAATTCCGACGACAATGCTCGGTGGCAAAAACAACCGGTAACACCCTGTCTACCGTTCTCGCCGCGCGGCCCATGGAGATTACGAGAGCATAGCTCGGAGCCGTTCGAGGTCCGGGGCTCGCCGCGGCAACGTTTTCTCCGAGTAACGTCATTAAGACGCGCGTGAAACGCACGACAACGCGATAACTAATTTCAGGATCGTCTCGACGGGCAGGTAACGCAGCTGCGTGTAGCGCGCGTCTGTTGCTAATTCGTGAAATCGGTGTCGAAATTCAACGATAAAAGTTTGGTGTATCGGGACGGAACGACGAGACGAATCGCGCATGAATAATGCATTGACCTCACCGCATCGAGAAATAAACATCGTCGAAACGTGGCCGGGCGCAAGGTCAACGCACGCCACGAAATTAATAATTTTCAGGTTTCGCCTCGATCGAGCAAAATACGTGCCATTAATCAGGCTGACATCTTCGATAAGTTCCGCGGCGAGGCATCATTTTTCGCCCTCGATCGATTCACGGTGAGACGACCGAAAGGAGACGCCTCTAAATAGCGGCGCGCGCGTTTCGTAAATTGCGAATAATTCAGCCGATCGGGGCGCGCGCGCGCGCCAGGGAAAAGTACGCGCGGGAAAAAGGTGGCGAGGTAATGGCGGCGGGGACGGATTCGATGGAACTGAAACGGCGCCGGCGAACAACGTAGGAGAGAAACAAATAGGGTCCGGCCCAATTAGGAATTTATTTATGCGCCTGCGGGTATATTAAACGAGCGAAAATATGAATGCCAGAGAAAAAAGAGAAGAAAATCCGCGGGAACGTGTCCACCCAATTCGAGGCAGGCGATCGTAGATACACGTCGCGCTTATAAAGACCGTAGCAGGTCCTCGTTAACGAACTGCCAGGGCAGTTAAACATAAATTGCAGCTTTGAGCCGTCTCTCTGCTCTCCGCTGGCGTGTCCTGAGCATTCTGTGCGTGCTGCCTCGTTTTCTCGCCTTAAATCCGCGCCAACCGGACGGTCGACTCGCAATTTCAACGATACGAAACGGTCCAGCCGCGTGACGACGTCTCAGAAAATCAACCGGATCAATTATTACGCCTCTCAATCCCGATATCCACGAACGCCTGTTTCCCTCCTTCCCTCCCTCCCTCCCTCCTCCGATCCTTCTCGCGCCCCCTGACGAAGACACCGCAATTACTCGAATTAGAAAGCCGATAAACGAAATTGGTAGCCGTTAGGGCAGCATGCCTTCTCACGCGACCCACTTGCGAGTGCGCGTGCTCGATTCGTCCAAAAGAAGACGCATCGTCTCGCCTCTCCTCTTTTCCGCTCGTAAGGGCAAAAAGAGTAGTGAAAAGACGGACGGACAATGTCGCCTCGTTTATCAGAATGGTATTGTGGGAGCATCGTTGCCCTTCTCGACACCCTCTTTGTTGGTTACATCCAGACTCCGAGCCCCGCCGACTACTCAATCCTTTCTTCCATTCTCCGTTCTCTCTCTCTCTCTCTCTCTCTCTCTCTCTCTCTCTCTCTCTCTCTCTCTCTCCCGCTCTCTCAGCCGAGCCACAAGAACCGGGAAAGAAGAAAGGCGGACACCAACGTTCGCCTCTTTAAAAAGCAATCGTATCCCGAAAAAAAGCGTGATTCTTCGTGGCTACCATCCGGAAGAGAAAAGAAAAACCGATACTACGCGACTCGATGGTGGTTACTGACGATGAACTGACGTCGGACGAGAAACGAACCGCGAGGAGGAGCAGGAGGAGGAGGTGAGGAGGGAAGATAAAGGCGGAATCAGGATTTAACATCGGTACACTCGAACATCTTGTAGCCGCGGGTCGGTGGTGTGTATCTACGTGGAGCGTTACATAATTTAGCGGCGTGTACGTCGCATAAGTTAGAGGTTCGGTTGAAACGGGGCGACTATAATTTCATCTCGGGTGGTTATATCTCAGAGCTTAACTCCGACGAAATGTTCAAAATAGCAGTACAACCGATTGCTTTTAAGGAAGAACAGCGCTCTTGGTACCACGGTCGCTCGATTACGTTCCGTTCCTTCGATGCTCGCTCTTCTCTCCTCGGTCGAACTATCGCCGATGGAAGGAAGTCGCTCGAGTCCGTGCGATTCGGTCGACTCGTCAAACAGTTAGGCTAGACGCGACCGAATCCCTCCACTCGCGTAACGTTCTCACATTTTCGAGGCAACTTTTCTTCGCAGTTCGCATTTTCCAAGGAGAGCCCCGCGAACGGGATTAGTCGACGGCGTTAGCTCGGCGCCGTTCGTTATCGTTAATGTTAATGTTCTACGAGCACGCTTATGCGCGGGAGTCGGTTTCATTTATAATTGGGAAGAGCTTAGAAGACCGCGTTCCTTTTTCCTTTTCCTTTTTTTATTCATCTTCGTACGCGGTTTTTTCACGCCGTGGCTACGGCCGCGGGAGAAGGCATTATTCCCGCGGAGATAAGAAAGAAAATATTTTTTCCGGAGCATTTGAATATTTCATTTTTCTTACGGTACTGGATCCGTTAATCTCTCGACTTATCCACTTTTGTATTGTGCCGCCTCCCCACCCCCACCCCCTCGCTCCCGCCGGTTAAATTACGATTTGCGCTAATTACCGCGTGAAATATTTGCACGAGAGCGCGTAAAGTAAGCCGTCAGATCGTTAGATACGCGAGAGGTATACGCGCGCAATAATATCGCACGGCTATATCCGATTGAAAATCTAATTTATAACCATAAGAGCGTGGGTAATGGATTGATAAACAAGATCCGTGTCTATTAACGGGATCCTGGTATCCACGTCAAAATGGACCCGCCCAACGGGATCGACGGGACGGGGTAACTACGGTAACAGCGCGGAGGAGCTTGTCTCTCGAGTTTTCGAAATCCCACGAACCGATGGATTTCCAGCCGGCGCCCGTACACCGTCATAGACACCGACGTAAGTCACCGGTGAAACAGGTCGTGTTCAGCCCGCGTACACGTATTTTTTCTGACCGCCCAAATTCGAGCCTCGCGCGCACGCTCGCCTCTATAATGTAATAATTTAGCCCCGTGAATACGGGGCGAATCGTAAAGCCGTCCTTCGGGGGCGTTTAACTTGCTTTTAATGATTTCGAGGCGTGGACAGCTCCGATCCGGATTTTCGATGGTACGCCTCGACGAGGAAATTAACCGCGCTGAAACGGCGCCGACCGTCTCTCAGCCACGGTCACCATTCTGCTCTCCGAGATCTCGCCGGAAACATAACGAACGATCCTGCCGAACGAAACAATTTCGTAAACCGAAACGCGATAAGAAACGATATTTATTGTACCTTCTCTCTCGGATCTAAATTGAGCGGCTAGTTTCTCGAAATCCTAGCCCCTAGCGCAAAAAACGGTAACCGCCGTATCGCGAATCGATTTGCCGAATGTGTATCTCGGTTCCGCGTTACTTTCCACGCGGTGTTGACCGTGTCGACGAATCGGCGTCGTAAAGTTCGACGAGCAAAAAGGAAAACCGAGAACGCGGTAAACGAAACGCAGCGATTCACGGGCAGAACGTAACGGGAAGGTTCCCGTGGGTACCTGTCGCCAGTTACGGTCGGTATAAACATTGCCGGATGCTCGCATCTGGTCGGCACGTGGGCTCTCCTCAGGTGTTCGTCCCCGAAAAAGTTTCCATTCCGAGGACCACCTGACCAACCCCCAACGAGCATCCACCCTCGTTTACACTGGCCGAGACCGGTGGATCTCAGGTGCGAGACGCGTCCTCAACATGTGTTTCGTATTAGCGACACCAGGACCTTCTTCTACCCGCCATTAAACTCGCCGAATGAGTCGTGGGAATGCGCACGAGGGCCACTTGCATCTGGCTTAAATCGTTTTATTGGCATCGGCAAGTTTCCTTTGGGGTTCGAGGTGGGGCAACCGTACGCGTTTCAATACTGTTTTTCGCAGAATCTCCCCGACGAACGTGTCCAGAGACAAAAGTACCCCACTGTCGTTCGCCAACGACATCCCGGCCATCACGCTACTTTCTAATCGGTAAACGGGTTCTTTATTTCGCGAAGGAAAAAGAAATAGGTAAATCGTGCATGCTAACGGTGCAAAAAAAAAATAAAGAAAGAAAAAGCAACGCATATTAACGACAACACCGGTTAAATCGCCCTTTATCACATTATGGAAATGGCAACGCATTTTAATCGCGCGTACGTTGCGTGTGGTATACGCCGTATTCGATTCGAGGCATAACCTAAAAAACTAACGAACGCATAAATTAGCGCGCGTATCGATTTTTTGCACCACGCTTCCTTTACGACACTTCGCGCGTTCTAAAATCAAGTTCCATTTCTTTATACTTCTACTGTAATAGTGGTACGAGCGTTTCTAAAAAGTTTACTCACCATCGACAATCGGCACGATGGCTCCCATGAAAATTACCGAATGCTTCGACGTCCTCTCCGCGCGGAGGTGTCGCGACGTCTTCGAATCGCGCGCGGTCACGAAATCGCACGAGTCTCACCGACGAGCAACACCAAAACAAACGTCGCGGTACAATTTCGTTTGTCCTGAAACCGGATAAAACCGAATAGGCGTAGGGAAAGATAACGCGTCCTTACGCGTCTTAACTCTGATCCAGTTCGATGCCGTTCGGCCGCCATAGCGGTCGCGTCGCTTTCTTTCGCGCGATAAAATCGTGCACACCACGCAAGCGTCACTATCGCAGATACTAATAGCCAATAATAAGTGACGACCGACAATACGGCCAATTACAGATGTTGTCGGTAGCGACACCATCGACGTTTTTATCGAACCACCGCGACTAATCGTAATGCGTAAGCGGGACGCAAAACCGACGAGTGGTTCGTAATTACGCGTTAATATGCGAGTTACATTACGTGCGTAGTTAATAAGTGAATCACGGGATTAAGAAAGCGGAGCGGCACGAGGGAAGTTGCTGTTGGACGATCGCCTCGCTACGTTCTCGAGGACAGTCGTATTTTGGTGAGTGATTCCACGCCGTTCCTACGACAGCTATCTCGTTCTCTCGTTTCGCCATGACACTTTTCTCTCGCGTTGACACCGTTGCGAAAGTTGAATGAAATCTAAAAAGTAAACGATAGTTTGACGAGCGTGTATCCGCGGGGAGAGGTACACGCGATCCGTGGATAGCCGGAATATTTCCGAAAAGTTTGAGGCGCGTTAATCGCGTTAACGATCCGTGTTTACCTCGACGGGGTAAACCGCGTGGGCGAGGATGACGAGAAACTGCGGGCGTAAGCTGCCGGAGGCTTAAGCGATAATTGTTTAGCTTGCACAGTTAAAGTTTCATCAAAACTCCGGGAGTAACCAGATATTAGCCTTCGTCATCTTCGTTTCCCACCTTTTCCACCCCCCTCGGCGTTGGTCTCGAAGCCGCGCGAAGGAAGCAACGACGAATAAATGCGGGAGAGCGGAGGGCTAATGCCGTTTGTCCGCCGTTGGAATCTCGGCTCTGATTGCGGATCTACCAGCGCGAGCCTCGAAACTCCCCGACTCTCGGTTTTATTAGTTTTAAACACGCGTTAAATAAAACGGGACTAAGCCGGCAGTAAGATCAGACTGTGGTTTAGAGACGTAAACGTATCTTTAGAAGGAACCGTAGCAAGGGCGAGACCCTCCTAGGATCCCTTTTCCGTTCAGAGGGATTTCGTCGAAAACGCAAGATTTCCGTGAGCTCTGGAAACGGGGGGACCGTGTAGTAAATTGTAGGTAAATCAGGAGATACTAGCCACTTCCAGAATTATATCGTCGAGCTGTTTTTCCCTCTTGCTGGCTCTCGTTATATTCTCTCGTTAGGGACCGATCGATCGTTTGCATCTACGTACGCTCTCGACGAGGAATACGTAATATCTCTCCGGAACGAACGAGAGGAAGGAAGTTTAATGGCGTCGTTCGGGAGAGGATCGTGATACCAAAAGAAGCGAGTCCTTTTTTTCAAAGAGAACAAATACTCCTGCCGGAAGAAAGTAGCTCATTCGTAGCGGATCGACCCCGCGTTTAATTAGGCAGCTCCTTTTCCGAGGTAGTCCCCAGGAGAGCGAAAGGAATCACGAGGCGAGACCGAGCCACCACTCTCCATCTCGGAAAAGTCTTTCTCCGGTGGCACGCGGACCCACTCAATCAGTGCGCGGATTACACTTTTAATTCATTTTTTTAACTAACTCGACCGTGTCCCGCCGTGGCCCGACCAATCGTGGAACGAAAACGGCTCGTTTCCGCCACGAGGATCAACCGTTCAACGGGAACTGAATCGCCTCGTAATTGTTCCGGCGCATCGCGAACAATTAATTACAACGTTAAATATTTTTACATGCAAATTAGATCCCTCGTCCGTTTCAAGGAAGGGAGAGAGAGTGAGAGTTCGTTTTCGTAGGCGAACACAAACCCGGAACGAAACATTGTCCCGTGCCGTGGTAGAAAATTGGTTAATTTCCAGGGCTATCGATAAGTTGAAAATTATGGTCGGAATGGGAAGGGGAACGGGGAAATAGTATCGTTGGTTCCTTTTCCTCTTGAGCCATTATTGCTTATCAGACCGCACCCCTCTCCCGTAGCCCCAGAGTTTTCGCCCCCTGAATTGCGTAGAATCGTGTCTCGATTCATTCTCTTTCTCCCTTCGTGCTCCCGGTGAATGAACGGCTATAAACGTAAATCGTGTTCTTTTAAGTGAGGCGCGTTTAAAAAGGTCGCCAGGGCATGTGTATGAGCGGTCGGGTTTTGAGGAAAACGTTTCCCTTTTTTCTTCTCGGCCTCCCTCGCCACCCCCACATCCCCTTCCCCCTCTGGTGGGAATCGTCTGTTTTTCCTTTTCGCGTTCTAGATCAAGTAAATGCAGGGAGGCTAAGCGGCACGGAACGCGCGGCGTTGGCATAGGATTCGAGAGTTGGGTTCTCGAGAGGGTCGAGGGGGTTGGTAGTTTAGAGGAAGGCGTAGGGTAGGCTTCGCGCGGATAGTAATATTCTTGAACCCCCAAGAGAAGGCTTACTGCAATAACCCCCGCGGCTCAAACTCAAAACCCACCGTTCACTCTATGTATCTCTTTTACCCCCTGTGCCTCTCCTCCCACTTTCCTTTACCCGGGTGTGCTCCACCTCCTACGCGTTCCCGGCTCGCTATAAATCTTAGCCACCTTTAAAGCGACCGTGCCGGGACACGCGGCATCATCCCCGAGCCGGAAAAACTGCCGTGAGTGCTCGTCCTTCCTCCCGATGCCGGATCAATCCGCGTCGTTTGCGAAACCGCGGGAACAGCAGCGATTTAGACGCCTTGCCGACAAACGGTTCTACGGAACCGCGGTTACTTCGAGTCCCGCGTCGCTGAATTTCATAACCTCTACCTCGTTTATCTCTCTACATACGATAGGTATGTCGCTACATCGATCTGATAACGAGTTTACTGGGTGTTACCTCGTTTATACGTTCTCCAACCTGATCTACCAGCTACGAACTACGCAGTCGTTGTATCCTTTCCGACTCGGTCGAACGGAAAAGGCCAATATTAATTCCCGACGCGTTCGTTTCGCGATGACAATTCTATCGGAGTTATTCTCCGCGACGGGATGCGTGTATTAAAATTTGACGAGGAAATGTCGGAAATGTAACCGATCGAGGGGATCGCGCGGGGATGACGCGAAATCTGCAATAATCCGTGGATATCACGCGTTGGGGTCCTGGCGACGACGACGACGACACCTTTCCTTCCGAGGGTTCACTCTACTACCCACTCGTGAAATTGGAACGCGAATCGGAACTATGACAAATTCTCACACATCTCCGGGAAAACGCAATCCCATCGTGCGAGGATCCTAAGCGGAGCTTCGTGGGAGAATCGCAACGATAAAAGAAAAAAAAAAAGAGGAAAAAAGTAGCGGGGAAAGTTTAAGCTCGCTACTCGAGAAAACGCGCGTAGTAATCGTTTCCGCGTATCGCAATATATACGTGTACACGTACACTTTCTCCGGGTCTCGCGGAGGGCACCTCCTCCTCGAAATTAGTAGGAGCTGATCGAGGGGTAGAAAAAAAATTGGTGGCAATAAAAATAAATTACATGCATCGTAACGCCCGGTAGTACCGGCGGGAGAGCTCGCAGGCATCCATCCTGCTTGCATACTTCGGGTCCTGATTAAAATTGGGGTGCGGTGGGAGAGAAGCGATCGGTTTGCCCCAGGCCCCCGGTTCCTTCCACCTTTTTCCCTCCCTCCCCTTATCGCGTCAAGTCACTCGCGCTTTGTTCCTCCTAAAATCGTCTGTTTCGCGCGACCACGACAACCTCCGTACCTGTCCGCCGTCGAGGAGCTCGCGGGCGTTCGTCCTGCGGACGTGGAACATGATTCATTTGATTGGCAACGGAAGTTCCCTTTCTATGCGTCCAGGTTATCGGGAAATCGAGCGGCAGAAGTGGTAGGGTAGAAAGGACAGATAACAGCATCCTGTTACACGCGTTTTGCATGCGCGGCTTTAAAGAAATAACAGAAACATTGATTTTCTGCGTAACGAAGAGAACGCGACACGACGTAGCGATAAGGGGAAAGAGAGAAAAAGTAAAGTCGGAGGAAACGAGACGAGACGAGACGAGAGGAGACGAGAGGAGACGAGACGAGACGCGGTCGGAGGCATAGAGAGACAGAGAGGGGGAGGGAAGGATCGTGTCAGAGCTCGCGCGTAGGCGTAAGAGAGTCGCGTCTCTCGAAGTAAGCGTAAGAGGAGCGCCGCGCGCGGTATCACCGGTGTTCAGGTACTGTTTTCGCATTTATTTAAAGCACAAGGACACCTAGTCGAGTCCTGGCTTTGCAGTCCGGTCGCAAAGTGCCAAGATGTGTCCTCGTCCACGTAATCGAGGCGCGATGCTAGAACGAGACAGGGAGCGGGAGCGGGAGCGGCAACGAGACAGAGAGGAAACGTAAAGTAAAGGAAAGACGAAAAGTCGTACGTTTATTACGCGCCATTACTCGCGATAAATTGCGATCCCCGTAATGGTTGAACGTCGAAAACGTTGATGATTAAGGATTGAACAACGTAATCGCATTAATTGCTGTTATTAACACCGATCGGTGGAACCGGGCAACCGCTTATTTCCCTCGCTTTTAAGGCGCGTTCCTCGAGCCAACTTTCTTTGCTCGATCATCCTGGTCAAAGATTTGTCACTCGGCCCGAAACTTCCCCGGTTATTACCGGTCGATGATGAACGGCGACGAACGGGACGATCGTAGATCGATAGAATTTTACGAGAAACCGAGTAGTCAGGTGTACATACATCGAGCCGAGTTACACACGGCTACACGGCGTTGGGTGCGCGCGACTACTCTTGCATACGTGAAACGGTGGAGTAGAAGAGCTCCCGCGATGGCCAATAACTTCCTGGGAAATGATGTCCCGATACCGAAATGGTAACCCACGGATTACAGGATGTCCACCTCGTCGTTCGACGACGATCGCGTGCGCTGCGCCAAGTGCGCTCGTGAACACGCGTGGGCGTCTACGAGTTTGTTTGTAAACCGTCTACCCTCGATCAAGCTCATTTCCATTACCAACAGATCCCATCGTTCGATCCTCGCAGGATTAAGATCTTCCGCGTAAATTCGCCCGGTATACGTTACATAGAGAAAACCAATAATTTCCGTCCGCTCGAAACTGCTGGAAGAGGAACTCTCCGTTAGCCGGAACACGAGGTGAAAACAGAAGAAGAAGAAGAAGAAGAAGAAGGAGAAGAAGAAGAAGAAGAAGAAGAGGAAGAAGAGGAAGAGGTGGAGGAGGAAGAGAAAAAAAAAACGAAACAGCGGATAAAAGCGTAGTTAAGATTCATGTAGGAAGAGTAGAAATAACCAAGGGGGGAGGGAAAGACGACGTCTCCGTGGTACTTATCGCGAACGAAGTAGACCCGTCGAAAAGGCTCGGTATACGGTTTTATTAATGGTTTGCCCACGACATAAACACTTTACGTAAAGGTATTATCGTTCGATAAATCGAGGCCTACGCGCGCCGTCCTCTTCTATCCCGTTCCACCGTCGGGACCACCTATCGTCGTCGATCATTGCGTCTCTTGTAAGCGCCGTTCGAGATAACCAATGTCTAAATACATACGTTTATTCGCCGCTAACACTCTCCTCTCTAGTCGTCGTCGTCGTCCTTATCTCTTTCTATTCTTCGATCGCTAATTCTCCTCGGTGATTTCTACGCGGTAGAATCGCGGCCATTTTCGAAGACGCACGACGTCCCGGGGATCCGGGTAAAAAAGTCTAAAGCGGAATTTTATCGCAAGGTGTACGTACGCGCGATGTTTCGGCCGGGAAACGTTTTAATTTGCATTTAATCCTTGGTGGACGCGCGGTGGTAGAACGCAGGCTCCTGTCGTCATTATCGTAACAGGATTGCAACAGTAATTCAAGGGGTGTGTATCCGCGAGGAAGGTGGAACGTCAGACTGGCGCGGTGGAATCTCCCGTTTTCGATGTCGTGCAGCGGTAGCCCGTAGGCGAGATCGATTTCTCCGCGAGGCGATCAGGAGGTTCTTCGTCGAGAATAAAATCGTCCTCCGGCACGGGACACGCGCTCTTCCCGGAGCTGAAAGTGCGTGCTCGCGGCGCATTCTCGTTATAATTGCACGTCGGCCAGCTGAAACGCGATCTGGATCGCGTGACCGTTCGCATGGTAGCGTTGACGACGGACGCGGAGGATGGAACGCGCAGGATTGCGCTCCGGTGTTGTTGCTCTTGCTTCGGTAGCAGGACCCGGTTCCCGGGGGCCGGTCGTCATTAGCGGCTACGATTAATAGGATGACAGTTTCTCGCGAGCCTTTCGAGCGACGCGAACTCCAGCCTGATTAATAACCCTCGGGGAGTAACAACGCCCGCTTCACGCTTCCCGCTTCCCGCTTCCCGCTTCCCGCTTCCTCGTACCCGAACAGAATCGTGAAACGAAGAAGAATTCGTGGCGACGCGTGTAAATTTTCTCGCGACCACGTTTTAAAGCAAAGTCCGACGAATACCAACGAAAGCGTTAATGCGAACCTTGGCAGAGCATCGGCGTCGTTCGCAACGAGGTTACCGCGCCAGCCACGGCATTATCCCACGGAATTTCCCGTTCTACGTAGAATCCCAAATAGAAGTGCATCCGTGTAGTCTTGTTAACAACGCGCTATCAAGCAAGCTGATTAGCATCGGCAGACAGGCAGACAGGCACCCCGTGAAAGCGCGCACAAGGTCGCCGGCATACCTACCCATTGGCATAGGGAGCGCAGAGGGGGTTGGTTGGTTGGTTGGTTCCCGCCGCCCCCAGGATGGGTGTTGCGCGTAGAACGCGGCATAAATATGTAAGAGCTACCCCCCTTCGGGCCGTTAGCCCCCTTTGGTACCCCGTCCTTCCGCCTCCTACAACACACCTTCTCCTCTTCCTCTTCCCTTCTTCCACCCCTCTCGTTCCCCAGACCTTGCGCAACCCCCGTGAGAGAGAAGCGTAGCTGACGTCAGAGAGCCAGCCGCGTCACTGGCTGCGTGCAACGTCAGTGATCGAAGCCAGCTGAACGCGAAACCGTGTTCCAACTTTCCTCGCTGTTCTTCTCGTTCGCGGTCCCATTTTCATCGACGTAGAGCCAGACCAAGGATCTCGAGATCGACCGTTTCTCGATATCGTTAATAATTACATCGCGAACGCGCCAGCGTTGCTGTCTACCGCCGTGTACCTCCGCCCTACCGCCTGGTCAAGGATGGAAATCGAGCGGCTGGTCCCGGTTTTTGATCGGGGTAGTTTCGTACCATCCACTTGAATGGAGAAGAGGAAAGGAACAGGACGCGGCGAGGCGAGGCGAGGAGAGGCGAGGCGAGGCAAGGTGCTCATTGTGATGAAGCATGAGTCTGACCTAGTCGGGTAGTGGGGCAGGTCGCAGCGGATGATACATACATATTTATGTCGTGCACCGCGTACCACCGCCACCACCGGCGGCGCCTCCACCATACTCTACCTACCACCCGAGCAACCCCTCCCTCCTTCTCTCTTTCTCTTTCACCCGAACACTCTCACTCTCGCTTCACCTCGCTTCCTTTTCTCTCTCTCTCTCTCTCTCTCTCTCTCTGGTCTGCTTCGTTCTCGTCTCGCGCTCGACTCGTCGCGCTGCTACCCCTTACGCTACAGCGGTGTGGAAAACCAGGCAGGAAAGCAGGACGCCGGCAGGCAGCCAGGGTGCCATTGGCCTTCGCTCGGTCTGGGTTGCTAATCAGGACGCGAAGGTGCGCATCCCGAGCACGCGCCGTTTCCACGTTGCCGTTGAAAACCACCACGAGGATGCCACGTGAGACGAAAGCGTGAGGATTCCTCGCGAAAGTGGAACGTTTCCGGACTCCGTTCTCGCGCTACCCGCCCCGTCGTCGTACCAATCACGCCACCGACCTTTCACGGTTACCGAAACTTTCGCCACGCGCGCCTACCGTTCCGAATTCCTTTCCTACGCTTTTCGCCGTTTCCCTCGCCTTCGATCGACGGGTGGATGCTAATCGCGATCCTCGCGAATCGATGCGTGTTCTACGATCGGCTATGATCTCAGCCGCGAGGCGTACCCGACACTGGCCGATCTTACGTGCCACGGTGACGGACAGGCGAGCGCGTAATTTGCATACTCGACGATGCACGCGCGAGCATCGATCGACAGGTACGCCCGGCCGTGTACTAATTTTTCATTCTATATTTGTATCGGAAACACCAGTTCACGCCTTTCAATTCCCGCGATCTTGGTTTACGATTTTTATCGGTAATGCCGGCTCACCTACCATTATTACACCGGCGATCGTTCTTAATTTGTCGCGCTTTGGAACGCGCTCGCAGAACATTGTTGCCGGCGAGGTATCTCGCGAGGGCTGGAACGATGGACCGTGGTCGCCGTGCAACCACGTAATTACAGGTCCGTTAATCGACCGTAATAGAAGCTTATAGCGGATTCGTATGAATTTGAAATAAGAAGGATCGGTGGTTGCAAAGCGAGCATCGACGAAAAGCGAAGAAGACGAAGAGGAGACGGTTATGGTGCAGTATGTATAGCGGGGAAGCCGGGCGGAGACGCGCGTCGTCACGGATTACCCAGGATGCGCGTGTCTTCCCTTGCTAGCTCTCGTCCATCCCGATGGAAATCGCCCAAGAAAAAAAAAAGCACGTACCGTCGGTTACATAAAGGTTCGTGCGACCGGTCTGTCGCATACGCCGTGTACCTGGCAATGAGTTCCCCTGGATTCGTTCCCCGAGATCGACCGATAGGGATCCTCCGCTTCCTCCGTCACGATTAAGAGAACATCTTATCGAACATACGAATAGAGTGCGTGAGAATGAACGGAACGCGTTGCCTGGAAACCTTTTGTGCGTCCGCTGCGAACAGAAACCGTTCACGGAGCGGTTTTCACTTTGGAAATCGTCGTCGTGAGCCGCGCTCGCGTTCGACGACTCGACGACTCGATAGAAATTTTCGTAAAACCGTAAGAGGATATTCCGGCCTTGCCGGTGACACGTTCCCGATCCATTCCAAGTACCGTGTCACCGGGTCGAGTAGAAGTTGTTAATTAAGTGCAGCGCATAGAGCGAACCGGAGAGAAGATCGAGGATGACGATGCGGCCACAGGTCGCGCGTTAGTCGAACCGCGTTTTTATCCGAGGTTACCGAGAGAAGCGATCGCGGGGAGGGGTTGAAGCGGTGTGCCCGCTCGTAAAACGAACTCGTTAAACTGCAACAACGATAGAAAGTGCGAAACCAGCTGTAACGCCGAGCTGTAAAACGAGGGTCGAATTCGTTCTCTCTGTTGTCGGGTTGCTGCGAGCGAGCGGTTTCAAAAGTGCTGATGCGCGCGAAATTCGTCGCCCTCCGACATCCGGAGACATCGCGGCGGGTCACGGAGTACAATTGAACTTTGAAGGTTCTGCTCGCGTAGCCCCCGCCGAGTCCCTAATAACGACCAGATTCGGAAAGCGAGCCCGGGCCAACTCGAGTGGTCCCAGCGGGAAAAGGGCGCGGATCTCGATCCCGTGGAAACGGGACTGCCGTCTCTCGTTTACCCACGATTTCCTGAGGGATGCGGCGGACCCGCGCGCAGCTCTTTCTCAAAAATTCGAATTTTCCACTTTTCCCTCATCGGACGAAGATAAACCCGCGAGTGCTCGCACGCGGTCGAAACGAGTATTTTTGTTGAGCACTCTTCCATCGAACGACCAAGCTAACGCGGAGTTTCCCTCGAAGCTCGGTAGTCGGGGGTGAACTAGCAAGAGAGGGAGGGAGAGAGAGAAAGAGAGAGAGAGAGGCGACGAGGGAGTCGAGCGTGAAGAACGCGAACCGGGTAAAGCGCTCGGCTGCAATTTTTCTCGCTACATACGTGACGGGAGTAGAAACGAGTCGAGAAAGGAGCAGATAGGAGAAAAGGGCGCGGGAGAGGCGGAGGAAAAAGTCGCTCGCGAATTTCCGTCCATCGCGACGATGGCCAGTCTGATGGCTGCGAACCGGATTATTCGGCTGGGATTTTTCAAACCCTTTCTATACACGGATCGAATGATATTTTAATCGGGATATCCGGGAAGCAAAGACGGACGCGAGACGGAGACGGCGCGATCTTTCGCGCGGACGGAAAAAGGGGTGAATCTCTCCACTCGTAGAGAGTGGCGTGACGAGTAAATCAGAGACACTATCGGAATTCACATTAGATCGGTAAGCCTGATTCGCATTGACACGTATCGTGCCTTTGGGGCGGAAAATATGATTGCTTCGTCTCCGTTGTCTGGATGGGTAAGCATCGCGGGGAGGACGGGGGTTGGGATTAATGCCACCCTCGGGGATCCACGTGGCTTTTCTACCTTCGCCGTGCTTACTCCTCTCGTTTCACCGCGTTTCGCCTCGCCGTTTTATGCCCGACACTTTTTAAGACTCGCGCGCACCTCTTACGAAGATTAGTCCCGCGTCCCAACGACTAAATCGCCCTCGGTTATTAGCGTAGCGACACCGGTCTTTAAAAATCAATGCTTCCGACCTCTGAACTACAAAGGCGGAGGGTTGCTCTCGTTCTCTCTCTCTCGACTAATCTGTTGGCGAAACAACGTCGAATCGCGATAAAGGAAACGCGTGCGATTTATATAAAAGTTGGAGAATCGATCGAACGTCAGGCACGGGGAATAAGAGCGAAGGAAAGTTATCAGGATCGATAAAAAGTCTGGCAATAAGCTATCGATACGGCGCGGGGCAACGTCGTTTTATTGTGTCACGTGCAAAGCCATGCCCGGGCACCCCTCCGCGTCTATATATCAGTCGCGTCAGAGGGGAGACGTCGATATCCCTCGATCAATCATTAATAAGGCCTGAAACCCCAAATACATAAGGCGAGAGCCTCTACTCGCTCGCTCGTTCCGTCCCGGCGAGACGTGCTTTCAAACAACCGGCGAGAAAAATGTATCGGCAACTGTTTCGGCTCGCCACGAATTGATGGAATTTTATATTTCTCCTGCGTGATTTCTTATCCCCGCCAGCGCGGACCGCGTCACGTTTTCGGTTTTGCTCGGCGCTCGCCTCGCTTTCCGCTCCCGCGATTTATAGCCGCGAGCATCGCGCGACACGGTTTCCAACTTATTCGGCGATCCGTCTATTTTCCAGCGACTCGATCCGAATCGAGACAGATTTCGAGTAGATACCGCGATAGAGCAATGGGGGGGAGAGGTTTGATTTTCAAAAATTTTCGTGTACACGCACGCGTCTCGTCCGACATCGTCCCCGGCGTCGTTCCCACCGAGATCCCCGGGGGAGACACGGGGTTGGTTACGATTCAGGATCGAGTAGATATCGAGTCGCGGTTTAAAACTCATCGTTTCGCCCTACCCTGTCTCTCTCCTCGATCGGCGACGACCCCATCAGGAACTTGGGATTCAGCAGGCTGATCAGCAGAAATGCGCAGCCCTTGCCTTCACTTGCACTCACGAGAGCTACCCTCGAGTACGAGTCGATGTCTTTACAGTCGATGACTACCCTCTTGTTTCGCAAACAGCGAAGGAAGGGGGAGAACGATGACAACGGGAACTAGAATTCGCTTTTTCACGTCAAACGGCGTCGAGTTCCTCTTTCTCCTCTTCCCTCGAGCTCTTCGAACGTTCTCGACGATCGAAACGAACAATCGCCAGAATCGTCGGCGTTGTCCAATAATTTGATTACCCGATGGAGAAAGAAAAATCGAATCAGCGACGATTCGAGGAGGGCGGGGTACGAAGAAGGCGGAGAATAATGCGCGTCACGAAAAGAAAGTCGCAGCTGATAGGCACGACTATAAACTTGGTAAAGGAAGACAAACGCGCGCTCGATGCTGCGAGGTCGAACGTTGCATCATTGATGCGGTCTATTCCCCAAACGGCGCTACATCCGGCGCTAAGGTCGTGGTTTATCTGGCAATAACTGTGAAATATCTGCGCGGCCGATGCGCCGTGTCGTAGCTGATTGGCGCGAACCGTTGCACCGTGGTAAATCTCTTCTCTACCCCCGGCACCGTCGCGGTGTTTTATGGAGCTTTGCTTTCGCGGCTCCGATATCCTTTCCCTAACCGCGCGACTCGGTTGCTCGTTACCTTTTAATCCTTTTCAGTAGGTTTCGGCGTTACGGGATTGTTCGAATCTTGACCGAAACGAAGGGCATAAATCGGGGCTACGTCGATCGAGGGATCGGCGGAGAGCAGCCCCGGCAGCCCCGTCTACTCGTCTACTACCTAAGTAAGAAAGAAAGAAAGAAAGAAAGAGAGATCGTGGCGGCCCTACAAGGGCCAGACGATGGGTATAAGACCCTTGGGCAGTAACAATGCGGCTTGGGCTCGGCTTCGCGGTGTCTCGTAAATATAAATGATGCCGCGACGCGGTTATAGCCGTGCTACCGTGCGCAACCCTCTTTCGCTGGATCGACGTCCAGCTAATCTTAACCGGTGGTAGGCTCGGTCCTATCGAGTCGTTATCACTTCTCGAAGCGAGGAATAAAGACTCTGTAGAAAGTTTTCGCTACGCTTCGAGGATGAAACTCGAATGAAAAGGGTGAACGGAGATGACGAGAGACGGTGGTAAGGCAGAGGACCGGACGAGACGAGTTGGGACGGGACGAGACGAGACGAGACGAGAGGAGACGAGACAAGGGTAGAGCCGAGGAAGGAGCGGTGGAGGTTAAAAGAGTGGCGTTAGAATGCAGTTGTAAGTTTGGTGGAAAAGGGATAGAGGGCAAGAGGGAGCGAGATAAGGTGGAAGGTGCCGGGAGGCGGAGAAGAAAGATCGTGGACGAGGGCGAAGGGGAAAGAGGGCGGGGACGGTCCATTAGGCGGTATCGGGACCATCGCACGGTAGCACCAACGCTCTCTGCATCTCAATGCTTTCGCCCCTAGCCGAACGTGAGACGAGGGCCGAACGGAGCCGATTTTTCGGTCCACCGAGGCTCGCTTCGGTCTCTCGCGTCCTCCAACACGTCTCGAGCGCGGAGCTTGCGCTCGCCGCGGCGGTTCGTCGTCGTCGTCGTCTTCGTCGTCGTCGTGGTCTGAACGAACGCTCGTTTCCTAAGCGGCCCAAACGGCCCTGCAGCTGCCCAACACCGGTAGCCTACGGCGGCGTCCTCCTCTGATCCTCCTCTCGGCAACCTGCTTCGCCTCGCCCCTTTCTCCGGTCCGAATTTACTCTCGTTTCTTTTTCATTCGCTTGATTCTGGTTCGCTTAGATCGAGACCAAACTCGCCTTCGTATCTCGCGGTAAGGGGGAGAGGCGAAGGCGAAGGCGAAATGGGGGAAACCTCGCGTAGCTACCGGTAACAGTTTAGCCTTTCACGTTCCACACACAGCCCGCTATCGAACGAAGTCGCGTAACACCGACGGTATCTCAATCTGAAAAATCCATTAGCGGAGCATCCGTGGGGAATGAGTTACCATCGCGGGAGAATCGACGCGACGGTTCCGCTAATAGCCAGCTTAATCGGATTATAAGGAATGAAATTAGGGGGATCTCGTACTTGTTCCCAGTCGAAGCGGACGACTGCTTACTGCCTACTACTATACTACTCTCCTCCTTTCTCGTGGAGACGTATGCCAGAAAAGATAAAAAAAAAAAAAAGATAATCGCGACTACTTAAAAGTGAATCCGTCGTCGTCGTCGTCGTCGTCGTCGTCGTCGACGTCTTTCGTAAAGAGTCGCGAAGCTCTCTTTTTCGAGCGAAGGACATCACGCTCGGCGAGAGACGAGCAGAAGTCGACGAGCACGACGACTAGATTTTCCTGTCAATAAATCAAGCCGGTAGCCGGTGGCAGAGGCAGCCCGTACGTTTCTACGGGTCTCGCGACTCTTCTCGTTCTCGTGTTCACCGGTGGACTCCTCTCCGACTGGTTCCTACGTATATACCGCTCGGCAACAACAACCAGAAAAACAGAATGTTACCGCGGAACGCGTAATCTCGATACGACGGCTTCTAGGCTTATCGCGGCCTGGCTCGCGACGGGACGGATCGGTCGCGTAGGTTTCGCGTTGCGTAACCTTGTAAATTGGTCTCGCCTCGCGAAAGAGGAAGATCTTATTCGGGATCTCGGATCGGGGAAGCAGGAACAAATTTATACGGTTATCGGCTGGTGTCTTTTACCCTTGATTTAAAAGCATCGCGATGCAACACGTCCGGGCGTCCACGCGAGCATCGGCTAACGTACGAACCCGGTCTTTAAGTAAATTGGCCGGGAATGACACGCGATCACCTTCGGTAGATAAATAAACGCGTTGCGTGGATCACGAGCCGGTATCCCGTTGGAATTCCAGGGTGCATAATCGATGGTTAGCCGAGAACGATCGTCACGGCAATCGAGAAGAATGTACGAAAAGATTAAGTGAAACGGCGTCGCCGTTTAATTGGGGCTTCCGACGACGCGTTTCTGGCATTAAGTATGATGTTGCGTTGAGTTCAATTAAAATGGAAATCGGGGATGACCGTGTGGCTTCTCTCTCTCTCTCCCTCTCCCTTTCTATCTCTGTCTGTCCACCCTCTGTGCTCTTCGCACACGTACGAAACAGCCGGTTGTTTTCGCTCGTTCCCTCCTCCGCTTTTCGTTCCGGGCATCGTCGCGTCGAGAGCGTAAACCGTAGAGGAGAGGAGGTCTCCCCCATCGACTCCTCGTTGCTCCTCTTGTTCCGTCTCGAGTCCGCCGCGGCTCTCGTAGGGTACCATTCGTGTGTCCCGATCTGAAAATAGTTCGGTGCTCGTCGGGGTCCCTAATGAACCCGAGATTAGAAGTCAGCCCCGGGTTCGAACGGTAGATACCGGGCGCAATTAACACTGAAATATCATCGGTGTGGGTCCGTTAGGGACGGTACACGGTGTGCGTCTCAGGTGGGGCTTCGAAGGAGAAAGAGGGATCGGGGCTCGAGACAAGGGACCAAAGGACCGGCCAATTTTATGGACTCCTAAATTAGCCGATCCCCGCTCACCGATTCGCGCGAACTCGCCGTCAAGCTACTCGTTATGCGCGTACCCTCTCGCGCTCGCCGTCGTTCCCCGCGAGATCGAAACGAGCCATCGAACCGCCCGTCCCGATTTACGATCGCGCGGGTTTACCCGGGAAATCGCGAATTTGTCCGCGGCTGAACGGAGAAAACGGATCGGTGCGGTGCTGAACCGAGCCGAGTCGAGCGCGGACCGGTCCTAACGGGGAAGATCCTTGCGCTCCTGTTGCGCTGCGCCGGCGGTTGCCACCGTGCGTGCTCGAGACTACCCGGTGGTAGAGACTTAATAAGACATCGTGACTCGGCGTAACGTCAGGCCCTAAGTGATCGGTTAATTGTACATTAAACCGTGCATAATAGAATTATCGACGATCCTCTCTATTCGTCTACCCGACGACGTTCGTGCCGCGCGGACTCCCACGTTCGAATTTCGTATTTACCATTTACCCCTCCACGGCTTACCATTTGTCCGACGCGATAATTAGTAGCGCCACGCGGACAGGACAGAAGGAGAAGGTAGCGGTCTCGCGAATCGTGAGCAACCGGTATCAATCTTCTATCCCCGCAGTGGCTTCGACTGGGAACGTTTGATACCCGGTAACCCTAACGCGATCAGTCACGCCGCGTTACGATGATTTCATTCGCGTCTGGCCGCTATTAATTATCCCTCGCGAGCAGCCAGCGCGAGCTTCGTACAAACACGGATCTAGCACGTCGAAATAACTAATACCTGGCTCGCGGGCGGAGGGGGGGAGGGGGAAAGAAGCCGAAGTAATTAATGAAGTGCCTCGCGATACCATTTTAGCGAAACGTGTACGACTGGTTTCCCAGTGAAACGGCACGGCGCAGCATCGCGCGCCACTCGCCGCTTCTCACCGCGATTTAAATAACCGAAGCTGCCCTGCCTCCTTATTACGTCGTATCGTTTGCTCGTTATCTGCGTTCCGATAATTTTAACGGCCGCTGTAAAAATGTCAACTATTTAGAACGAAGAAGGCCAGAGACCACACGAACTCTCTCTCTCTCTCTCTCTCTCTCTCTCTCTCTCTCTCTCTCTCTCTCTCTCTCTCGGGAAATGAATCATCGTTGCTCGTCGTCCTCATCGAAGGTCTTGGAGAGATCGCGCGATTGCCAGACCCGGAGGTAAACGCGTTAAACGACGAAGAGGGAGCTCGTTCGGGAAATATGCGGGCCTCGATCGTAACCTGCGCGGAGCGCAGCTTCGGAGCACGTGCTTCTTCGGTTCGTTTATTAACCGTGGGTTAATTCGCCGTTTAGAGGCCGCCGCGTGGCGGTCGCTTACATTATAAAGCGAAATGATCTCGCGATAGAGATTCATTAACCATCGTTAATTAAGACATTATCACGTCATAATGATCTCGAGACCGGGAAGCATTAATGAATGAATGAAACACGCCTCATAAATAATTAATCCACCGATTAAGCCCTAGCCAACGGCCGCTCGTAGTCGTACGTCGACGTTCGAGCAGCACGCTGCGAGCTGGTAAGACGCTGGTAACGGGGCGGTCGTCGATACTGCGATTTTCCCCGAGGCCTGGCTCGCTCTCGAAGAATCGCGAAAAATCGTGAAAAGGACGAGTCTGGCAGGCGCACGAGCGCTGGTAACGAGTCGACTCCCGACGTAACACGTCGGAGGACGCGAGAGAAGGTGCTAGCTGGCTGGCTGGCTGAGAACTAGAAGTCGATTAATAAATGTTCCCCGGTCTTTTTTGTCGCTTCCGAGAAATTCATTATTAACCGCGGTCGTATCTCGATGCGCAATTTGCACGTGACACGCGGTCACGTAACGCGCCGGTAGGTACTTTATTTATGATCCGTTCTGGCTCTGTTCGTTAATCAAACCGATCGGCGAGAGAGCGAAATCGTTGCGCGACGCGGAGCGACTATCCCTCGATCTGTTCCACGGAGTCGCGGTTGCCAGCGATGATGTCTTCCGCGAGGTCGACGCTGTCAACTGTCCGTTGACACCACGCGCGAAACCAACAGCGCGAGGACAAGAGCCGCTTAATTCAAAACGCGTATCGCGAAAACTCACGTATCCCCGCGTGTACCTCTACCTATACCTAGAGGTACGTGCGCGTGTACGCGTACCTACCCATACCGGCTTCCTGCGTCGTACCTGTTCCCCCGTGACGCTCGCGTTCGCTCGAGCGCGCTTAGTTACGTCTAGATATACCGGAAAATCCGGTATGTGACACGACCTGCCCTTCCCGTTTCGTAAAGCCTCTCTTTTTTTCGACCTGCTCGTCCTTTCAACCGCGAGAAACGCCAACGTAAGCAAACCAGTTCCTCGCCGCGTAACGTATTGCCGCGGCTACGGAAGAAACGGACCGCGTGAAAATCGCGTCGCGTCGCGTCGCGTCGCGTCGCGTTCCACGGGCACAGGACTATCGCGGGACGCTAATCGACGACCGCGCGTCGACCGCGTCAAGAAAAACACCGGGGTAGAAAGGAGGAGGGCCTCGTAAATTGCATCCTCGTTAACTCGGATAACAGGATTACGATCCTTCGAGTCACCGACAATCGAGATCGGTTAATCCGGATGTGCAAATGAACTTCTCTCTCTCTCTCTCTCTCTCTCTCTCTCTCTCTCTCTCTCTCTCCCTCTTTGTCTTATTCTGCGCATTGTTTTCGCATTCGCTGGCGTATCGACACGCGCGCGAGTCACCGATCTCGAAAATTTCCATCGCAGACTTTAGACCGTGCCCACGATCCCCAGGTTTTCTTCTCCCCGGTTTTTCTTTCCGCCAGCTTTTTTCTTTTTTTTTTTTTCTTTCTTTAATCTTTTTTTAATCGAGGTGCAACGCGACACAAGTTGCGCTTGTCTCGCGGCACGATTACCATACGATCTGCATATTCTCCTCTTCACCTCCCGTCAACCACTTCCCGTAGCTGTAAATAGTCCCGCGCCGCCGCCGTGTGGGATTAGAACGTAAAATTCCGCGAGAACGCGCCGCGCCGCGCCGCGCCGTATTCGAACGCGTATATGTGACGCGTTCCAGCCGTGAATCCTCGGGACGATCGCCGGACGCTTTTCGAACGATCGCACCCCCCGAGGCGCGGCGGTGGCACGCGGTGGTTCTCGCGAACAATGAGAAAACACGGCCGTTTCGCGGAGGGTAGAGACTCCTCCCGGTCGAGTGGTATCCATGGGAGAGCGATAACAGCCGCTAATGATATTCCGCGCGGTGCCGTAATAGTCGGCTGCCAGTTGGCAATATTCGAAGCTCGAACGGTGCAATCATGTAGCTGCTAATGTTAGATTTAACGGTGGCAATTAGACGCGGGTAGATAGAGCTCTTGAAAGTCGAGGATAGACGCATGTACGTGTATACACCGTCGATACGATAATGCGTAACCAGTTGATGTTTGCGGATCAAAATTGCAGCAGGTATGCGGCTCGTGTGCACCGCGATACCAATCAATCTTGGTCACGTATGCGAAGGTTAAATCGCCTGGCATGCCGTCCGAGACGACGGACGTCGGAAGATTGTCGCGCGAAACGTGGATCGTTTCGCGTCCAGCGTAACTAACCATCGCCACGATCCGTCTAGGTAGATACGCGCGAGGATTCGAGCAAGGGTGGGCCACCTCGGCCGAATTCGACGACGCGCGGTTCTCGCTCGTACGCGAGAGAGCGTACGACGGATCGGAAGGTCTCCGCCGATCGACGACGGTGCCCACGACCGTCCCCGGTGGGTTTCACGACAAAGTGAACGGGTGTTGCGCGATACGTTCCGATGTGTTCGCGCGCGCGTCCGATAGGTGAGTTACCGGAGAACACAGGTGTCGGAAGGTTCGTACGCACGCGTATACACAGAGAGCACGCCCAACGCGCTCGCTACCTGTATGTCACCGAGGCCTCCTTCGAGGCCTGAACTCGTTTCGCCGCGATAAAACGTGTCGTTTAAATTTATGCACTATTTTCCGCGCACTGGTCAAAGGTCTTCCGAGTACAAAATGCAGAACGCGCGCATTATCCAAACCGGTCGCGACAATTCGATATTTATCCTTCCATGTACTCTGTTTCTTTTTTCTCCGTTTTTTTTTTTGCTCCTTCTTCCCGTGTCTCCTAGCGATTTAATTATTACGTCGCGTTGCTTCCAAAGACTGCGATCCAGACGGCGGTCTCGAATCGATTCGAACGTTTCAAATTTCACGCGTCCCTTTCGTTCGAGGGAATTGACGTGTTTTTCGAATTTCCTCTGCATTCCGCTCGCATTAGAGGCGGCGAAGGGGGAAAAAAATGCGATCGCTGTCAGCGTTAACGCTCGCAGAAGGACAAAAATGTAACCGGTTCGTTTAGCTCGCGGAGGTACACGCGAACGCCGCGACGATGGCTTTCATACCACAACGCGTCCTATCTACGAAGGATAGACCTCGCGCACGCCCGTCTACCCTCCGATCCCGATTCTCCCCGCGTACCGTTATCGTCGCGCGTCGCCTAATTCTCCCCGGCTGGTACCCTCTTCGGTGCTGCTTACGCACCTTTCGCACCTGCTCGATTATTCTCTATCCGCGCGTCGATCTTCTCGTCAACCTGTCCCGGTTTTTTGTACACCGTGTCGGGTAATTAGCCCTCGAGCCTCCGAAATATGTATCGGACACGCATATTTCTCGACGCCTGGTCGAGACGTTGGTACGTACGACCGGTTCGCTGGGGCTACGTTCCGTTCCTCCGACGTGGTGGCTGTCGCGCGAGCGCGCGCGCGCACAGCTGGCGCATCGGTGTCGGTGTTCGTATCGGTGGCCAATTTTCGACTAATGTACACGCGCGCTCACGCGCGGGGAAAGGTCAACGTCGCTGCTCGAAAGAACATTTTCATAGTTAACTGCGACGCGTAGCCAATAATTCTTGCCGGTTGAAAATTAACCGAGCCACGATATCGAGCTTGTCCGCCGACTAAGTTGGTCCAATCAGGGTCAGCGAGATCGACTTTCTTGCGAGATTTACTGCCGCTGGTAAGATTCCACTAATTTTACGCTCCCGTTGGTCGGGAGAAGTTGGCTCGTCGAACGGGAATCAAAATCGAGGTGACCTCCCGCTAAAATCGTAGTTTTTCGTTTCTCCTTTCTATCTCTTCTCTCTCTGTCTCTCCCTCTCTCTCTATCTCTCTCTCTCTCTTGCCATAGCGCGCGCTCGACATGGAACTGGTAAAACGGAAAACAATTTTTTCGCTCGCGTAGGAAAAGTTGGCTCGTTCGAGGAGAGAAGAAGTTGAAAAGACGCGAGGCACCGGGGCAATTATGGTTTTTCCGCGGTCGTTCGGAATGAATGGCCGTTGCCAGCCGGGACACGACCCACACGGCGATCCAGTCGAGTTAGTCGGTCGATCGGTCGGTCGGTCGGTCGTTAGAGCGGGCGTAGAGGCGGGCGTGTGCTGCGGTCTCGTACGGAGAGTTTTACCGTGGCTGAAAGCACGAGCAGGCGAGACCCGTCAAGGATGGCCGGCATCCGCCGCCTAGCTACGCGGATCGTGTCGCAACACCCATCCCGACTAACGTCGGAAGGTGCGTCCGCGCGCGCACCTTCGACTTTCGTGCGAACCACGACGATTCGTCACGCTCCCGCAGCTGGATCCTCCGAAACGAACGATTTTCCAACGGGGCGAACCGGTATAACCTCGCGGCAAGGTTTTTCGTCCCCGCCTCGCTCGGACGTATCGCCGCCGTGCGTACATAGTCAAGGATGTCCACCGCGGTGCGGTGCAGTAGCTGTCGCTACGTGTCGCAATGTTCATCCGACGACGTCATCGGTCTCCGCGAGAGACACCTTAACGAGCGCGCTCGTTCAGGTTCGCTCGTACCAACGGCAAAACTCGTACTTAACGTGGCACCGCTCGATTGCGTAAATGGGCATAGTACGAACTGAAAATCCAATCAGCAACGGGAGTAGTAGAGCGTCGTGACTTTTATCCGAGCTCGAGATCGTTACCGTGCGATCTCTCCCCGGAGATTACGACCAGCCTCTGTTCTCCCGCTCGTCGATTCGCGAGCGATCCTCGGAAACGATGTGAAATCACGCGAAACACGCGACGACGGAAGAAGAAGAAGAAGAAGAAGAAGAAGAAGAGGAGGAGGAGGAGGAGGAGGAGGAGAAGGAAAAGAGGGAGCAGCAGAAGAGGGTACCACGGAATTCGAGCTTACGAAACGTAGCGGTGATGAGGAAACGTGCCAGGGACGAAGGAGCGAAGGGAAAGACTCGATCTTCGGATTCCGCCGGAGTCTAGAGGGAACGAATGCCTGGAAGGCCGACGACATTTCGAGCTGTCGTTACATCATCGACAGAACCAGATCGTCGTAGATGCCGGAGAAAATCAGCCGTGACTAAACGTGGCCGACTAAAATCTGTCGATTGTTCCCCACGCGTACGCGTACGCGATGCGATCCTTCCTCCTGGCTGGGAAGGGAATAATATATAAGGCAAGCCGTTAGAAATGCGTCGGATAATAACGCGGTGTGGCGTCTCCTATAAAAGGATCTCGAAACGACTCGCGGAGTACCGGATGCGCCGCGGCACGCCGGAGAGAGACGCGGAGACGCTGCGCCGGCTGGTCGTGGTAAAAATCGCCGCGCTAATTGGAACCGGTAGCTGGCCGCGACCGTGCCGGGACTGGGCTGGTACCTCGGATGGGACTGGGAACGGGACGCGAGCGTTACTCTATAAACGCGCTAGTCCAGGGAAACCGAATTCGAAGCGACGAGACAGCCCAGCCAGCGGATAGAGAGACAACGGGCGAAGAAGAGGCACGAACGGTGTGTGTCCAGCGGTCTCGAGATAGTAGCTGTCGATCGTACGTGGAAACCGTCGCCTCGGGGACGGACAGCCTACTTGTATGCAGAATTGCGTCGTACATTGTGTTTGTTTTATTAATGCGGCCCGACCTTGTGGCTTTCGTGCGCGGCACACCGGCGCACATAAATACCTACCACGAGCACCCTTTCCTCTGGACAAGTTCATTTAAACCGACCGAACGACCGATCGATTCGAGTCCCGCGATCCCCGAAAATTCGCTCGATACTTCGCCTCGAACGTGGGAAAACGCGCGTTACGTAATTTCCCTTCTTCTCTCCCTCTCTCCGCTCCCTGTTTTTTTCTCTTTTCAGAGATAGACCGCGTGCAAGCGTAATTAATTCACCTATATCCCGATTGTCCTCTGGAACGTATCTATCTACTGGTTATAAATTTACGATCGTCATAAAATAGTTCGAACCGGTGGAGCTCTCTCACTCTCTCTCTCTCTCTCTCTTTTGCGCGCGTACACGTATACGGAGAGCAGAAAATGCGCTATAAATTATAGAAAAAGAACGTTGGATGGTTTTGTAACGGACCGGGCAACCTAGAGTTCACCGCGACGCGTTAACTTTTGCATAATTTACACCAGCGTCAGGCGAAAGAAACATTTATTATCGTTGTCGCAACGGGGCAGAGGGGAGGGGATGGGGGAGATGGAAGAAAGGTAAGAAAGAGAGAGTGCGGTGGGCGGGTGGGTCGGTGGGTGGTACCGAAGAGTAATTTCGCGCAAGGCAAACCGTGGCCACGGCGCGGCCACGGCGCGGCCACGGGGTTGTCCGCGACGAAACGCGAAATTAAACGATCGTACGAACCCCGTCGCCGATACGCGCGCCGCGCGAGGAAGGTCTCTCTCTCTAAGACCAGTTCTGTCACGGAGCCGCTCCCAACTGACTTTAACAGCCCCGTCCGAAAGCCTGGCCACGAACCAGTGTCGCCTGGCTTCCGTTTACCTCCGCTCTTTATCTCGATCTACGACGATCGCCGATCGAAAATTCAGGTTTCATTTTTTTTCCACTTCTTTTTCTCCCCGTAGACCCCCGCCGCCGCCACGACGTCCCGATACGCGATACCGCACCGCTCCCCATACCGGTTTTAGACACTCCGATACCTTCGAATCAGCCCGTGCGTGCCTCTCTCGCCTCTTTTTTATATCCTCTATTTCCACCGGTTTCTGGGTCCACGCAGGAATAATATCTAGTTCACCTTCCACGCGTCGATACCAACCGACGACGACGACGACGACGGCGGAGGCGGCGGTGGCGGCGGCGGCAGCAGCGGCGTCGTTGCCACCCTGCTCTCTTCGCCTCGGACGAGGGACACCGATTCGCGCCACCCTTCGCCACGAAACGCGCGGCGGTTCGCCGCGTTGGAAATTTCCAGCCGCGCGAACTTGTGGGACTTGCGAAAAATACACACCGATCGGCGATCGCGCGGTCGGAAAGACTCGTTTAAAAGGAAAACGAACGGCTACCAGGAAAAAAGCGCCGGTTGTTTGTACGCGTTCGTACCTTTACCTGGCTGTACATACGGGACACGTGTATATACATACGCGCTGGTACATATCCACGTATATACGCGTGTATATAAATGGTCTAGAGCCGCGATCCCGCTCGCCTTCGTCACCGCGGAATTACGCAATAAGTAGAAGTCGTTTGGTTGGCTTCGAGACTGCCCGTTGGACGTTTCCACGTAGCTAAATAGCCTCGCGAAGACTTTGCGCCGCGCGGAGCGTAACCACGGGTATCGCGAACCGCTCCAACATTTAATACGAGCGCTATCGTCGCGTCGCGGATGCGTTCTGCCCGCGGTTTCGCGAGCATCGTTTCACGCCGCAGGTAAACGGTACCATCGTCGTTCGATACACCGACGGACGTTGCGGTTACCCACATTTCGCAATATTCCGTTTTAATCGCGTCACGGCGATGATGAATGAACGAATGAATCCGCGGATAACTCAATTATTCCGCCAGTAGTCTTGCGGAAATTGCGAAAGTACACTGCGACCGTTTGGCGCCATCGATACGTATAGGTACATATATACGCACGCGGATCTACGCAGTCGGTGCACGCGTATCTCTCTGCCTTCGTGGTCGAAAGTCGGCGAAACGATTCGCTGCGTTCGGATAGAAATCGAAGGCGGAAAGTGTCGGGCGATTATTGGCCGTTCGCAACAAGTAGGCCCAGAGATTCTACGAGGCGACCTTTCGTTGACAGCGGGCCATTATCGGTGGGATTTCGAACGGCAGGCCGTTCTTTCTAAATCGAGTCATAAATTGAACTTTCCCCCGGTGCCGAGTCGGAGCGCGCGTAGACTCTCGACCTCGTTCGAAACGACGCGACGCGACGCGACGCGCCTCCGTCTCTTTCGCAGGACTAGAAGCGGAGAGATAGAGGCAGAGGCGTTACAAGCCGCGGTACACGTGTATCCCGAGGCACTTAGGTCTCTCGATATCTTTTGTTTTTAGCACGCCAGGTGACATTTCGAACGACTAGGCCAACCTTGATGGGAACGTTGAAATTCCGTTTCTCTACCGTTCCTTCTTCGGTTTCACGCTTCTGCCCGCGCGGGCAGAATATAAATTCCCCGAAATTCGGCAAGGCGAAATAATTAATCGCGTCGAAAATGATAGAGTCGGCAGAGACGACAGATCGTAGAGATAATCGCGATCCTTTCGCGAACGTTTCGACACTGCTCTTCCCTCTCCCTCTCTCTCTCTCTCTCTCTTTCTCTCTGATCTTCTCGTCCGAAAGGAACGAAAGATTCGCGTTAGGTGAACTTGAGGCAAGGACGCGCGAATCGCGGCTAACGAGACGCAACGCTCACGCGCCGCGATTTCGCAACGCGTAACCTCTAAGTTGGAATGCGTTTAACGCTCGACGCCTACGGGACGCCTATACGCGCGACGCGAAAAGCCTTGAAGACGAACGTTGCAACACGATCCTTTTGAATCTGTTGGTTGGCTGGTTGGCTGGCTGACTGGCTGGCTGGCTGGCTGGCGACTCAGGCGAAATAGTCCGCGAAACGCCACCCCCTCGAGAAGAAGACACCCGTTGGGATCGTCGCGAACGCTGTGGCGATGGTAGCCGATAGTCGGCGGGAGAAACCCGATAAAGGGTCGTTGTTGGCGGATATAATAGATGACGGCGGGTCTCTCGCAGTCGAAAACGTCGATGGGCTCGGTTACCGGGGGCCCTTATCCGAAGGTATCGGAGGTATCGGGGGGCCCTAGTTAAGCGGCTGGTGGAGCACTAGATCAACGACAAGTTTCGGCTTTTTGGCTTTCATGTGTCCGATTGGGGGCCCCCATCGGGGGCTTATAAGAGAGGCCGCGGTTACGAGCCGACGAACCCTCTCTCCCTTCTAACAAATAGAAGACGCGCACGCACGATCGCTTCTTCCCCCTACACCCTCTCTCCCTCCCTCCCGGTGTTCGTCTCCGAGTTGTTCCCTCCGGTCCGCATCGACCGTCCCGACCGTTCCCGAAATTCGTTTCTCTCCGAGAGGGCCGCGAGCGGGATCGAACAGGAGAAAATCGAGCAAAGCCCGCCGTTGCTGCTGCATCCTATGCCTATACATATATATATATATAAAACACTCCCTCTCTCGAATCGGAAGGAATTTGCCGGAGGGCTGTAAATATTATAAAGTGACGGTACGCAGAACGCGGGAGCTCAAAGGTGCGCCTCGTGGCGGAGGACAATGCCGGCCGACGTGAATTACGTCCCGTTGGAATAACTCGCGCCACCGAGTTTCGCGATAGGAACGGGAGGAGTCCCTGGGAGCGCACCCTCTCCGATCTTTGGAAACTTACCACGGCTCTCGCACGGTTCTTCCTCCTCTTCCCGGTGGGTTTCACAAGGGTTTCGTAATCGACGCGACGACATCACCACCACGGCTAGGACACCGCGACGGGACAACGGTACACGCCGAAGAGGATCGAACGAACGAACGAACGAACGAACGAACGAACGGTCGCGTCGCCGGTTTATACAAGGTTAAACCACGGTCTCGGATACTAGGAAACACACGGGAGAGACGTTCTCTCTCGGCTCTGTTCGCCGAGAGGGCCGAGAGAAGCGTGGACCGCGAGGCTGATGCACGCGTGCTGCCTCGTGGATATGGCAGACCGACCATAACTTATTCACGCGTATGGCTATGGTACCTGACACGTAACAGTGTTCCGAGGTCGAGAGCCTTCTCTCCGTCTCTCTCTCTCTCCCCCTCGAGCTTTCCATCTACGCGTGTACGTAGATTCTCTTCTCTTCTCTTCTCTTCTCCGGTGTAGCTCGCCGCGTGTCGACGTAAGCGTAGAAACGCACCGTGGCAGAAAGTTACGAGTGGTGCATGCACACGCCGCCGATGACACCGACGATCGGAGCCGTTATCCGTCCGCGTCCCTACCTCAGCCCCTGCCTAAGTGAAAGGCACGGTAGTTGCGCGCCTATGCGCGAAACCATAATCCTCCGATTACCCGCGATACGCCGGTTGAATAATAATCTTAATAAATCGCGGCGGTTACACGCGCCGCGACGACTTAACCTTTGGCTGGCCAGTCGACGCCCGCGATTACGCGGACGGGAGAGCGTAGACGGGGCGCGAGGCGACGTAGATCCAGCACTGTCGAAAAAGACGCGTCCGAAGGGAGATCGGTCAAGGGTAAAACAAGCGAGGGGTCCGGCTGGCTGGCCCGTGGGCCCCTGCGGGGCACGTTTAGCTCGTAGCACGCTGAAACGGGCCCGAAGGAGCGGAGTAGGCGCGCGGGGACCTCTGAAGGTGCACGCCGCACGAAAAGGGTGGGATGTGCCGTGCGCAGACGAAAAAAAGGAAATTAAACGAGCCGGCTTTTAACATTGCCGAGAATAGCCGGACAACGACGCCACGGGACGCGACGGGATAGGATGCGCTCACCTCCAGACGAAACTATTCCATTATATCTTCTTTTCGTTAACGGGGGGGGGGGGGGGGGGGGAGGGTGTGATGTCCGAGACCGCAAAACCGCAACCACCGTAAACGCGAGCACGCGCGCGCGCGCGCGCCCCAACCCCTCTCGCGCGCGCCACGTGGTGCGGTACCCCGTTTACGCGAGTCGCGCGAATACCACGGGACACCGCGTAACTTCCATTGAAATTAATATCGCATCGTTAACGCGTAAACGCGACTAAGAACGTCCGCTGTCGACGGGAATTCAACCGAGGAATTACTTAACAACCGGCGACCGCAGCCACCGGAAATTGAGGGGATCTCCGCGCGCGCGTAATCCAGATTCCAGTAGCCGGCGTCGCGGAATTCCAACGGCGAAACGATTAAAAGATCGCGAGAACGAAACGGAGCGTTCGAGGATCGCGCTCCGTGTTTCGTGCAGTCCTCTTCTTTCCTTCTGTTCGTCCGTTTGTTTCTTTTACGTGTTTCTTTGTTTTTCGTTGGTCTTTCTTTCGCGGGAACAGCGAGGAAAGAAGAAGAAAGCCGGGGAGGATGCGAAGAGGTGATCGAAGGGCGAAGAGAAAAGGGAAGGGAAAAGTTGGAGGAGCGTGGAAGGGCTGGGAAGGGCGTATGGAGAAGGGGGGAGGGGGGGAGGTAGACAGGTGATGCTGGGCCCGAGGCTGGGCACGGGGAGAACGCAGACGCACGTTTTACGCATCCTACTCAGGCGCGCGCACGCACACACCGGAGACGCGCACGATTCGAACACACAACCGCAGAAGGCATTTTAACACACGGCATTCCTGTTGTCGGGCCCCGGGATGGTTCAGCTGGCAACGTGGCTGGTGTTAAGTCCGCTTCACAAGGGCCGGTGCCCGCTCGTGGCGACCGAGCGATATTCGCCGCGGTTTTACACGCGTGCTCAGGGCTCTCGCATCGCGCGCGAGCCGCCGCTTTCCCCGCGAGAGAAATATCGGATAACTGGACGATCGTCGAAGGGTTTCCTGCATATATCGTCCTACCGTGTACACCGACACACGCGCGCACGTACGTGCGCGTAGTTTCGAATTCGTGGCGGCGCTTGCCGTTTAAACGCGCCAGCGGCGACGGTGCTGGCGGTGACGGTGGTGTGGCATCGGCAAACACAATACCCGCGTCCGCATTTACATGTGCATACAAACAACGCGGCTGGAATTATACTTACGGGAATGCCGGTTGTATAACACGGAGAAGGGTGGAAAGGAGACGGGCGAGAAAGGTGGAGGCGAAGGCGAAGGCGGAGGAGGAGCGAGGACTCGGTATGGGAGGGCCCCGTAGCTGTACCCTGACAAATACACAATAATATACATGCTCTCGACCTGTATCTCGCCTCGTACCTTTCGCTTCCAATGCGTCGACAATTCTGCATCGACGAAACCGGGCAGCCGTATAACTACTCCCGATCGCGCGCGCGACAAGTGCTCTCCTTTTTTTTCCCCCCGCTGGACGTCGAGAATCTTTTATGAGCCGAAACCCGGTGACGAACAGAAGAAGAGAGAAACAGGATCGCGATCCCGGAGGGCGGAACGACGGAAATGGGCGAAACGAGCGAAACGGGCGTCGGTTCATCGGAGACGAACGACCGCGAGGCTCGCGAAGATCGATCGCTCGATCGGTATATCGAGTAATAACGCGACGCGATGGAAAACCGCTCTCGATGGATCGCCGTGTGCGCGCATACGTTTCACGTTCACTCTCTCTCTCTCTCTCTCTCTCTCTCTCTCTCTCTCTCTCTCTCTCTCAGTCGAACGGCATGTGCACAAGCGGCGGTGACGGCGGTCCCTCTTTCTCCTTTTGGTCCTTGCGACCGCTCTACCTGGTCGCGTTACATCGTACGTATAAAGTTGCCATCGCGCGTTCGTCCGTGTTCATTCATAGGGGTCCGGTGAATGGCGTGTCTGTAAACCGCGTGTACGCGTTCGCGTCCGCGAATGCATTTCCCTCGCTCCTACGGAATCTCCCGCGGACGGGGCACCCTTTCCGGCTGCCTGCCGCCAGACTACGGGATAAGAATCGCATCAGTCGGTAAGGGACCGCGGAGGAAAGGAGGGTTCACCCTTTTGCGGGTCGTTTCGGGGCCTGTTTTCGCGACGAAACCCCCTTACCGGCGGAGACGGGTCTAGAAAAGGGTTCAAGAAAAATAGAGAGAGAGAGAGAGAGAAAAAAAAGGGAAGAAAGATTCTCCGGATACGGTAGATGTCGCCAGGTTGCGTCCTCCTCTGGTTCGCGATCGGCGAGCCGCGAGATCGAAAGAGAACGCGACAGGTGATAGAAACGATCGCGGCAGGTAGGTAGCCATCTATGTAACAGTGGGTCAAGGTCTCGAGAGGTTGAACGAGTGGAAAGAGTGGACGTTGGACCTCGAGGACCGATTCCAGCGTTGGTTCCACGGTCCGAGACGGCGAATCGGTTGCGATCCGGGCAACGGAGGCGTCCGCGAGGGAGGGAACCTCTCGGTTCGGTATCTCTGATGCAACCGGGACTGTGACCCAGTCTCGTTTTCAGGCCTCACCGGAGCGCACGCCCGCGCTGACCTCGCCCTTGCCGAGTAGAAACACCATAATAAAACTCCTCGTAAGACAGTGGGACCTCGCCTCCTCAGATTACCCAGATAACTTTAGCGTGGTCGTGGCTAACCGCCCGTCATTCATCAACCCCCACGACCGAACAACCACCACCGCCGCCACCGCCACCACCTCTCTCTCTGTTCCCTCGCGGTGAGAATCGCGGTATCTCTTTCGAGTAGTTCGTGACCACCTTCCAGTTGGGTACCGCACGTATACACGCACGTACTTACGTCGCGCAGATAACGGGCCCGACCGAGATAATTCTTCTTCCACCGCGGCATGAATGAACCTGCCCGCCCCTTTGCTTCCACCTCGCCTACCGTAACGCACCGGCTAACGTCCGTTCGAGGATCGATAAGGAGCGAACACGAACGACGACGATCTTCCGAGATACCCGTGGCGATCGCGCGAGTCTCTCCACGCTCGAGGACTCGTCGTCTTCCGGGCCTACCGCGGTGGCTACGTGCGCGAAAGGTAGAAAGACGGTGCCCCACCGACGTCTCTGCTCCCCGAGCAATTACCTTCGATATCGCGACAAGGATTAGCGTCACGGCGTTCCGAGATTTGCATGGTATTTGCATAATTTTCGTTGCATCTCGTGTCTCGCGGCTCGGTAATCCTTTTTCGGGCAACGATGACGCAACCGATCCGAGGCGAGGAGGCTTTGCCGGAACCGGAGGAGCGTTCGTAGGAACGGCGGCGATTCCGGAGGAAAGTCGATCATCGAGCGAAGAGAGGAGAGAGGCTAGCCGGGCAGAAAACAAACCGTAGGAAGCCGGTGAATGCGGCCGAGGCGCGGAGGGCCCGAAAGCGCGGTCCTTGTAGGAGCCGTGCGGCCCACGCGCGTCTTCTCGCCGGTTTTCTCGATGGCTCGGCGAGTGCCGTCGCTGTCGGCTCGGCTCGCACAACTGGTTTTTTAAACGCAGCCAACAACGATGCCTATACGCCGCTCCTCTTCCCCCCTCTCTCACTCTCTCTCACTCTCTCTCTCTCTGTCTCTCTTCTCGTTCCTTTTTTACCGTTCTTTATAATCGCCAGTCGCCAGTACTCCGGGGACCTGGTCCCAAAAGGCTGTGGCTTCTCTCGCTTCTAGCCGCGAGCGTTCCCAGTCGCCCTCCCCCCCTCGTACGCGCCGCCAAAATTCTGCTAAACTCCAAAACTTTTTACCCGTCTACCGTCCCGTTTCCACTAGGTACGCGTGCAGCTAAATTCTCGGTACGCGTTATGTCCGACGCGCGCGAGAAAGAGAGAATACGTGGAACCTGGAACGAATCTCGGGGATAATGGCGTGCTAGAGGGACGTTTTGTGTGTCGAGGATCGCGCGCGTCCAAGAGCTCGGACTTGACTCGACTCGACCTTATCCTCTCTCTCTCTCTCTCTCTCCCTCTCTCTCTCTGTCTGTCTGTCCGCGTGTGTGATTTCGCTGCCTCTACAAATACACATGTACGCGTCTCGGTCCGCCAGGCGTGTCTCTTCGCGCTCACCTTTGCTCGCGAGTCGCGCGGTGTGTACAATTCGCGCACACGCGAGAGTGACGAGGAGCAACGGCTCCGTGGAACTGCGCAGCAATTGTTCCTTCCTTTTTTTCCGCGACGCGTGATCGAGCGGATCTCCGGGGAGCGGCGGGCGGGAGAACGATCGGAGGATCCTCGCGCGAATTGGCGAATTCGCGGCTAAGGCACGTTCGCCCGACACGGTAAATCGATCGGATGACGGGCGTGTTTCCCAAGACAAAATGTTTTCGCGCTTAAGTAATATCCTGTTTTGCTTTTAAGCTCGATTTTATCGCGTCGCAATGGGATAATGTCGATACTTGCACAAACAAGTGACATTCCTAGCTCTGGTTTTTTTCTCCACGTCGTTAGCTCGTATATCTAATGCCCCGCGCCAGTGCGTCCGGTTATAAGCGCGCCGGTCACCGAGTGTCGCGAACACGGCTTCTTGAAATAAATCCTTCGGAAATCTTGGCTGGTATTTCAAAACAGCTCGCTCGTTCGCTCGCTCGCTCGCTGGCTCGCTCGTTCCACTTTGCCCCGTTTTTCCTGGCCAAGGAAAATCTCGTTCGCCGGCTCGGATACGCGTTCCATTCGGCGCTGACGCGAACGGACATCGCTGCTGCTGCTGCTGCTGGCGCCCGGCGAAAAGACGTGGATAACGGTGGGAAGAGGGTAAACCAAGGGGGAATTAGCGGTCTATTCAATTATTGTAATTTAGTTCGGAAACACAAACAACGGGCGAGAGCAAGCGGCGTTATTCGTCTGGTATTCCGCGCGTCTGTAGAGGAGACAGACCCACGCGCCTCCGTCGTTACCGGTCCTCTCCCTACGAAAATTTCGTGAACGCGGATCCACCGGCTGGTGGTTCTTGCCTCGATTCCACGTCCACGCGTTTCCCGTGTTTACACGCCACCCGAAGAAACGAGAGGGAACCCGGGTCGATGAATAGCGTTCGTTTAACGCCACCGGAAGCCAAAAGCAAACGAGTTTAGGCCAATGAAAGACCGTCTGAAACCGCGCGCGCGCGCGCGGCGAGGGTGTAGCGTACGCGAGCCAGAAGCGGTGGCGTTTAGCGAACGAGCGTGAAAAATCGCCAGTGGTTTTAACCGACGACGCTCGAGAAAAAGAGAGGAGCAAGAGGAAGGAAAAAAACCGTTGCCGCCGCCTTTCCGCCAGGCAAAAGGGTTGCTGCTGCTGCTGCTGTTGCTTCGGTTCGTTGACGCATTCATCGAATCGAAGAATGATCGATATGCATACGCGTACGGGTCGCGTTTTCGGTTGGACCCTCGTTTGAATAACAGTGGAAAGAAAATTTCCCTAAACGGTTCCGCAGGTCGATCTGACTCGAGTTGCGTGGCATAATAAAAGAAACGCATTAACCGTGGTCCCGCCGCAGCCATCGCGAACCGAGCTCGCGTTCGCTTCTTCTACCTGCTCTACCTGCTCTACCTGCTGCTTCTCTCTTTCTCTCTCTCTCTCTCTCTCTCTCTCTCTCTCCCTATTGACATCGATCGTCGAGTCGCTCGGGGTGCAACTAGCGATGGGCTCGAATTCAATTTCGAGGCGTGCCCTTGTTCGCCTCGCTATTTGCATTCGCGCGCATCGCGTGCAAACATCCCTCGATTCTAATCGAAGATGAAACGATCGGTCGCCTCTCGCGGACGAGAACCCGAGAGGGTTTTCCGCAGCCAGCGGCAGCCGTTACACGCCGCCTCGTACTTTACCGGGAGAATTTCCGACCGGTTCCACCTAACTGAATTTCGAGTCGACAGTTCAGTGCCGCGCGAAACTGCAAAGTCCACAGAAGCCACGCGAACACCTCGCAGCTGGAAACTGCGACGAGTCTAACCGTAAACGCACACACGCCGCTCGCGCCTCTCCGCGAACAATTTATTAGATAGTCCCGGATAACTGGCAATGCTAATAAAGGCTCGCACGAGGAAGCTGGATAACCGATAAGCGGACGGCTTCGTCCAGGCTGCGCGGTTCGGTTTCCGGGACTACGCGACTTTAGAGCGCAACCTCCCACGCGTCCATCGCGGGTAACCGGTTCGTGGAAAAGAATCGAGAAAATGGAGAGAGAGGAGAGAAACGAAACGAAGGAAAAAAGGAGAACGGTATCGCGCGAGATGCTGCCGTCAAGTTCGTCGGAATACCCGACCGCCGCGCGATACTTCCCCGTGTGGCTGGGACGCTCGGGAACGTTTGCCGGTTAATAAGTTAGGTTCGCGTGAGAAAAGTCTATCGAGGCTCGGCGCGCATCGGGGCTGGCTGGAAAAAGGAGCGGGCGCGCGAGTAAAAGTGGCGTGGCACGAGCGTGTACCCACCTCGATTTACGCGTCTCGAAGCGCGCTGCGTTTACATTCCGCTCGATACCGTCGCCTGACCAACGATCGAGTAACACCTACCTACTCGCCGACTCGTAAATCGCGGTCTATCCGCTCGATCGTGGATCTCGTTACGATACACCGGCTGCTGGTGTCGCCGTGGCCCACGGGCACAGCCACGGAAACGATCGACCACGACCAAGTGGAACGCGTTCCACTTTTAACGTACGAGCCTCTCTCGTCCCGAAAATTCTTCCCCTCCCCCGTCGCACCTCTCACGAATCACACGGCCGGTTTCGCGCGTAAATCAAACGAATCCGTTCGGTTTGACGATAAGCCGACAGGCTTTTTCCATCGGGCGCGCGATAAATATCGGCTGCACGCCGTGACGCAACATTAATGGAACGAAAAAGGAGTCCTCTCGGGGGGTCATCGTGCCAAGGACGGGGAGAAAAGAGCCGAGAGATATCATCGATTTCCCAGCTCGACCGAACGGACAGACGGACGAGCGGGTTTTCGATGGACGCGTGCGAACGATCGCCTACGATTCCTTCTGCGATCCACCTCGGTCCATTCAGGTCTGCACACGCGCGCGCACCACTGAACCGATGGTAACAGGTTCACCGTGGATTAGCATAATCGTCATAAAGCATGCAGCCTCGATGAATTATTTATCCTCTCGGAAGAGTCGGTGCGCGCGAGCCAGATATACCGAGGGTAAGAGAAAAAAAAAACGGAAAAAAAAGAAAAGTCGCGAGAAAGACGGGAGGAACCGGGTCCCCCCGGTGGTCCCGTTTTCTATGATAGTTTGGCCGCGTAGACGTTGCCGCGATACGCGAAACACCGCGACGAGAGGGAAAGGAAGAAAGGTGGGGAATCTTCCGTTCTCTTCCTCGTTTCGCCGAGGCGCGAGCCGACCTCGAGATTTGCATATTACGCCTGGCTTTAGGTAGCCAGCCCCGGCGATGCGTTGCATTAATTCCCGATTCCGCGCGACAAGGGGGATGACCTTAACCCACCGTAGCCTAAGGGACCGGAGACGCGTCCGATTACCTTTACCGCCGCGCCACGTGCTACCATCGCGCGTCTCTCCGCGATCTCATCGAGGCGAACCGAAAGACCGTTGGAGACGAAACGTCGAAGTAACGGTCTCTCGTGAGAGTGGCCGATGCGAGGCGAGGCGAGACCGATCGAACCCTTTGGAAAGGAGCGCGGATCGATTCGGAAGATGCGAACGAACGCATCGGTCCCCGAGGTGTCTCACACTCGACTCGTCGGATAGGCAAAACAGCACACCGGCGGTCGGAAGAGGAGAAGCGGAAACGAGAGAGGAGACACCGTGAGAATGTTTGACGGAGTCTTCGCTGGTGGCAAGCTGGGTTGCTTTTATTATATAAATCTCCGATGATCAGAGAGGGAGGCGGGAGGGGGTCTCCTCCGGTGTTTGAATAGGAAGAGCTCAGGTAATATGCCCATTTGAATATACCTGGTTCGACGACTCCTCGGTTGCCAGTGGCAGTGGCCCGGTCGTTGCATAATTTTCAGTTCGAGGGTTGCTCGCTGCCGGGAAAGAGGAACAGCTCGGGATGAAAGAAAGGGGTGTTGGGGCGGAGAGGGTACGCGGGCCAGCGCGCGCAACCCTTCTCCAGCCGATCTGGAACAATAAACACCGTGGAAAGGGTGACCCTGCGGTATCGGACGGATGTATCCTCGTTCAGGTACGAGCCGCGCGATTTTGCATAGATCTCCATACGTTACGCGTATCCCTTTTCTCTCCGCGCGACTCTCTCCGCGCTGTTTAAAGGTCCAGGTATACATCCGAACGGTGTCATCCCTATGGGAAAGTGTATGCAAACCATTGTGACCCCCGCGTCCGATCCTCCTCGATCGAGAGGGGGTAGTGGAAAGATCACACCCCTGAGATAGATGCCAGTCTCCGCTGCGAGGCATCCTCCCAAGAACCCGAAACCCTTTCCTTCCTTCCTTCCTTCCTTCCTTCCTTCCTTCCTTCCTTCCTTCCTTCCGTCCTTCCGTGCTTCCTCGCTCGCCCGCGCACCCCTCGCGACTACCCCTTTTGCGACGCTATTCGATGCTCTTTCCCCCCCGTCGTCGAAGAGACGATCGTGCATACGTAAAGAGGCGAGGTGTATTCTCGAGTCGTCGATGCCTGGCTCCTCGGATCGGGACCAATCGGTGCGAAAAACGTTACGCGCTTCCCATTGTCAGGCGAACGAGTAACCGTCGAAAAAAAGAAAGGAAGAAGAAAAACAGCCTCGAGCTTTTCCGTCGACCGTTTCTTTTTCCCCTCGGTGTCGCCGCTCGTTCGAGTCGTCTGCCGCGACGCGCGAGATCTCCTCGCGTGTACTCGGTCGCGGAGGAAAGTTTGCGACGATGGAACGCGGACGGAATATAACGGGGAAGGGAGAAAAACAGGAAGGCAAGTATTTTAGGTAGAGGTTCCTCCGGTCCATCGGAGTCGCGGGACGGATCGGCACGAGCCGAGAGCAGGTGCAGTCGGGCCGCACGCCCGACGTCCTTTGCACCTGATGAAATTAAAATAAACGCAGTCATCTCATTTTCATCCTCATTAGTATACGGCGAACAAGTGGGTTAACGGCTTCCTACGAGCAGGAGAGACACGGGGCCCAGAACCCGTCCTCCCTCTCTCTCCTTCTCCTGTCCCATTCACGGGGTAAGGGAATCCCGCATAACATTAAAACGTTTAAGGCCATCCGCTCTCGCGCGCATCCTAGACCCATCGCCCGTTTCCTCCCCCGTTTCTTACTCCCGGTTTCGTCTAGTCGAGCCGAGGCGAAAAAACCTCCCTTCCCTTCCATCGCGGCTCGCGGCTGCGTCCGAACCTCTCACGGTCGCGTGCCAACCAACCACCTATGAAACACCCAGCGTCGAGCAAACCTATGCTAATGTATGCCGCGTATGCACCGCGTTCGTCCTTCTCCTCTTCTCCTCGCCGCGTCCCGCTTCGAATCGCAGCGCGCGCGCGCGCGAGCAAGCGAGCGTCCGTCCACTCGCGTTCCTCGCCGATTTCCCTGAAAATTTCTTCCTCTCGGACGATCGTCGTCCCTCTGTTTCGTACACGCGCGCGTACAATCGTGTATATAGGTCGAACGCCCCGTCGAGGCGGCGCTCGCGACGCCGGTGTATTCTATTAAAACGATAGGAAAATGATAAAGCGGCGTGATTAATGGGTGCCGCGTGGAAGGTGAAGGATTAATGGCGAACCATAGCTAGCGCGGCTACCAGATCGGTGGAGGTATAATGCTAATGCGAATTGACCGGTGAATACGAAAGCCCGTTACACGGTGTTGCTCGGACAGAGCCTGGTAACTTCATTAACCGTGACAAAGCGAGGCTCGCGCTCGTTCCTTCGTAGCGGAATGCGAGACGATGTCCCCGACTTTTACCACCGGTTTTCGGCGTAATCGGTCGAAAAATGAACGCGTGTAAGGAGAACGGCAAAAACAGCCGACGTAGCCGAGAGTAGGTAGAGAGAGAGCGAGAGAGAGAGAGAGAGAGAGCAGGCGAGGCGAGCGTGTGGGTGCCGTGCCGCGATGCTCGACGCCGAGTTAAGGTGGAACTACATAGGTGGAATTCCCGCGCGTGTAGGTCAGAAGGCGAACCTCGTCGTCGTCGTCGTCGTCGCCGTCGTCTTCGTCGTCTTTCCTGTAGCCTCGAGGCTCGAATCCGTTCTAAACTCTTTCGAAGCCGGGGTACGATCGAATCGGACCGTACCCCCCCCGACCACGTCCTCTTCCTTTCGAAATAACGGGCCGAGTCTGTTTCACATCGGCTCGAATTAAACCTGTCCACGTGTATACGCGTACATGGGTGCGCGTAGATGGGCACGCATTGACAAATGCGCATCGAACGACACGTTTACCAATTTTTCACATTACCTTTATTTTTCTCTTCTCGTTATATTTTGTACAGTTTTGACAATCTATACAAACGTATTATATAGTAACGAAACAGTTGGTACAATAATAATAATAATAATAATAATAATAGTAATAATAGTAATAATTAGAATGTCGACGGTGATGGTGACGATGACGATGATGATGATAATGATAATAATAATAATAATAATAGTAGTAGTAATAATAATAATAATAATAATAATAATGACGATAATAATAGTAATAATAATAATTTTGAATCGCTACCGCTATCCTGCTGCGCTATTCGAGAAGAGGAACCCCAGTCTCTTCGTATCGTTCGCAGAAAGAAAATCGATCGCTAGATATAAAACACATCCGACCGGTTGGGTTATGTATTTATTTATATTTTCTCTAGGTAGAGGGGAATCGGTAAGATCGTACGGTTTCGTTGGCGATTACGTAAGGACGTCGCCCGTTATTAAAAGGCCCGAAGAGATCGGATCGCCGGTCGATGCATCTCGTTCTACTTACTGCTCGGTCCGGCCGTCATGAATTTTAACGAAATCGCTTTATTATTTCCCGATATCGAGGCGAAAGTCCGCGGTTTATTAAACGAAAACAATTACGATCGCCTGGTAGCCGGCGCGGTTCCGATTTTAACGAGCGATTCTTTGTACGCGGGCGAATTGAATTTGTTCGCGTCCGACCGCGAGGTTGCCTCCGAGGAAAACATCGAGAGCCACCCAACGCCCTTCGCCGGCCACTCTAATTAAATAATTGGAACGTTTCCCGCTCGTTTCCGTTCTTTTTACGTTTACCCGCCAGCCGGCCATAACCGTTCGCTTCGATGCTCGGGGTTTAATGGACGAAATTGATCGAAACGGTCCGTTCCGCGACGCAACCGCGACCTACAACCGTCGCGACAACCCGAACGGCCTCGATCGCCCGTCGAAGGTGGACTCGATTTTCACGCGACGTCGTTCTCCGGCTCGACGGGGCGTGAAACGCTTTCGGATAACGAGACTGAAAAAGGACGCCTTTTTTTCGGCTGGGAACGCGGCCACCGAGGACACCTAGCGATCATCCTTTTTAAAAGCTGCTCCTCCGGATCGTCCCGAAACGCCTCGCGGACGTTCGACGGAGACAGAGTTTCTTTTGACGCGTTGGCTTTTACGTAACGCGATAACGTCCGTAAAAGAGATTCCTGTGTGGAATGTGTCGCGATCTAACGCGGTCTTACGAAAGACACGCGGCGGCGGAGCGAGAGTGAAAAAATCCTGGGGACCTTTAAACCAACTGAACAAATGGCGCGCGTCGCGCCCCGTCCCGACGACTCGCGGCTAGGTTTGCGGAAAAAATTATATAAAATTAACACTCGAGAAATTAAACAAATTTCACCGCGGCGCGTACGCTTGACGCGCCGCGCGAGCAAACATCGCGCCCGCTAAACGTCGTCGCTTCTTCTTAAAGGATCCGTTCGGCTCTCGTCGCGTCGCGTCCCCTAGCCATCGTCGCTCCTCGTCCTCGCGGCCCCTTGCTCGATCGACGTCGCCACGTCCTGCGAACAGAAAAATGGTATCGATTACGCAGCCACGTACGATCCACCTCTCGAATATAATCTCGAACTAAACGCTGCCAGATATCACCGGTTTTCTACGATAATTACCGTCACTCGGAACTCTCGAACGTGTTACCACCGCACTCTACGCGTTCCCCGCCGCCATTGACGTTTCGTCGAGAGCCAGATGCCAGAGCCCTCGAGTACGCGTACCAACGATATCTATTATAACGCGCAGTTTCGAGCGACAAAGTGAATCGCGAGAGGAGTTGTTCGACGCTCGAAGAAGAAGGAGGAGAAGAAGAAGAAGAAGTGGAAGAAGAAGAAGAAGAAGAAGAAGAAGAAGAAGAAGAAGACGACGAAGAAGACCGACGTGTGTGGGCACGCGTGCTCGGATCGCAAAGGTCGAGAAGAGCAATATAGCAGGATTCGGCCACCGCTTCTGCTCCCCCTCCTCTCGAGTTCTCTTCCGTCCCGGGCCCTTTCTCCGTCTCTTTCTCCGATCCGTGGCGGTGGTTCGAATAAGTCAAGCCGCTTTTATTCTCGGTCTCTCGGATATTCTTTATAGGCGGCGGTGGCATCCCTCGGACCGCAGCCCTCTCAGCTCTCACAGCCCTCCGTAGCCCTCCCGGCTCGCGCATACGTGTGCCGTACGTTACGGGACGCAAGCCGCGCAAACTACAAGAAGCGAACGGGCACGTTAGGCCCCCGTGTTCGGTCCCTTACTTATTGGACAGTTTACACGCCGTGCGTTTTCATGGCCCCTCTCTCGCGAACACGTACCTATCCGTAACGATATATCAACTCGGGGAGAGAGGAGGAGATCGCGATCCCGAACAAATTCGTCCCAGTAGACCCGTAGACGATCGTCTCGAATTTTCGAAAATACGTTTTAGAGACGTTACGCTACGAGAGATTCCTTTTTCTCTTGGTTCGAGCCCACGTGGGTTGTGACGGGTCCCAGGTAGAGAAGGGCTGGGAGAGTAAGTCTCCCGTAGTAGCGGTTAATAATATGCGCGCGCGAAGTTTATGTCGCCGGTAGATTCATACGTCACGGCTTTATTGTGAGCCCTCGGCGAGGTCCGGGGGATCCTCGTGAGACGGCAACGCGTTTGCATAAAAATACCGCCGGGTGATCGAGTGTACTTTAGAAAATTTCCGAGCTATAGATTGCTTACGCCGGGCTGGAGGAAACAATGCCCTCTCGCGGAAAGAACCTTCTTGTCGTCGACGTCGGGATCAACCGTTTTTCTTTACATCGAGAAATATTCTTTTAATCGTGTCCGGCAAAGATGTCGAAAGATACGAGAAGGAAACGAGCGCAATCGGAAACGAATCGGAGCGAAGTCGCCTGGCGAAGGTTAGGAAACAGGACGAGAGAAGGAGAGAGAGAGGAGAGCAAAAGGTTCCACCCCGCGGTGAGATCCGGTCGAGCAGAGATGATTATCGGGGCATATAGGAAATTGAAAGGGTGTCTAAGGAGGTGTCTAGCGAAGGCAGTCCGCGGGGGCGGTTTTCTCGGCAGGGTGGCACTCGACTTATGGGGTCTTAAGGGTATTCGGACACCCACACGGAAAGATGCTGCTCGCCGATAGCCGTTGCCCACCTCGGATAATAGGTTCCACGGGTATTTCCGAGGCCCGCAGAAGCCACCTTCGTCCCTCTCGAACTGTCTTAGCCCGGTCGTCTCGATCCGATCCGCGCGCGCGCGCGCGCTTCCACCCTCCCGCCCTTCCATCAGGTGCTCGCGCGCGGACACACGCACACACCTTATTCCACTCCTCCCGATCGCTATCTGCCAAATCACTATCAATCACTCGCCGATCCGGACACCGACCACAGCTCGATGAACCGATCCTCGCCTAAGCCTTCCTTTTTCTCCACTCCCGATAAATAAATCGGACTCTGGCGACTTTAACGAGCAGCCGGCCAGCTCGAGAAGAAGCAGGCTTCCCCGATAACCGTTCAAATTTTGTTTGCTCGCGAACTCTCGTTAAAGATTCACCGTGAAATTTGGCAAGCTTCAGCCGCGGTCTGCTCGTGGATCATCGATCATTTCGTTGATGGGCCCTGCCGCGCGGAAGCCCCCGGCCAACCACCACCTCTCCCTCTCTCTTTCTCTCTCTCTCTCTCTCTCTCTCCCTTTCGAGCTCGTCAAATCGCAATTAAACGGACGATTTAAAAGAAATTTTTCATCGGACAACGCCATCTTTCACGCACCGAGGACGCGCAATGGTCCGAGACCGAACCACCTTTGTTATCGTCACGCCAACCAGATACTATCTACACGCGTACGTACTACGCTCGCCGTTAGTCGGACAGCTGCTCTCTCTCCTCTCTCTCTCTCTCTCTCTCTCTCTCTCTCTCTCTCGATTAAATCGTTCGATCGTTTGACGTCTCGCTGAAAAACTGTTCTCTCTATTCCCTGGTAGCTACCGCTACCGATTCGAACCGAATCCACACCTACGCTCGTGGTACGTACGCGACCCCGTCGGCTTTCCTACGGAATCCTTGTCGTTCCTTTTACCTGGGCGTGTTTAGCTCGAGGAAAGGTCTACCGCTCGACGACGGAGGCTAGATGCCAATTCCACGCGTTTCTCTCGAAAACCGAGTTCGGTTACCAAACTGGGCATAAATTAATCGAAATGTCCCCGTTCGTTAAATCGGTATCCGTTGGTGTAACGGTTGCGCGATGCCTCTTCTTTCTCCACGACTGTCCGAGCAAGGTTAATCTTAACTGGTACATAGGTAGGCGTGCACGGGGGCTTGCGCAGGTACCGGTCTCGTCTCTCTTTCCATGTTCGACCGCTTTTCTCGCGCCACACGAAATCTATCGACGGCTATTCACGAGCTAAGGACGAGCGTACATGCCTGCGAGACGCTAAGCCAAGGTTCGCGGAGACTTGACGTAAATCCGCGATGCGAAAGTGATGCAACCGGCCGCAGCTGCTGCTGCTGCTGCTTTACCCAAAAGTATTCGCGTCTAAGGATGCCGCGCGTTACCGGTTCCACGGGACGAAGCCTTATCCGGCGGTGAATCGCGATCACCTTCGATCACCATCGATCGATCGATCGATCGCGTCGCCGAACGACTGTCCTCGCTAATGACCGCGCGGATCGGCTCGAAAAAAACTTACCTCCCGGTTCGGGGATTCGCGATCGACGTACACGTCAGACAGTTGGAACGCGATGTCGCCGTTTAAGTAAAGTGTTTCGCATTCTCTCTCTCCCTCTCTCTCTCTCTCTCTCTCTCTCTTTCTCTCTGTACGTCGAACAGTACCTCGCGACGTGGCTGCGCGAATTTGCAAAGGAAAGTTGACGCCGCGAGAAAGTTTCGAACGGTCTCGAAGGTCGAACACCCGGGCACATTAACTACACCCCGAGCTGCCGTTTCGTTTCATTTCAGAGCGGCGTACGCGGTCCATCCCCTTGTCGAGAGCATGTGGGGGCCTTACATCCCTCCACGCCGGCTGAAACTTCACCGCCGCGGCTATAAAACGATACTGTTCCCGTTACCGCGAGAGAAAGCATATTGCGGTTATCGTTGAATTAAGCCGACCAACGAGGAAGGGGTGCCCGAGGAGGGACTCCCATCGCGCGTCACCTTTTTCCACGTACGTACGCGCGCGTCTCGCGGTACTTTTCTCGCGAGACGAACGTCGCGGGGACGAAGAAGAAAAAAAGAAAGAAAAAATGGGGAACGAAATATCGGCAGGCAGATAGGTAGGAATATGGGTAGGTAGGTAGGTAGGTAGGTAGTTTGGTCGGTGGCGAGGTCCCTTCGCCGTTGGATTCGAGCTATTCGGGCAACTCCCCGAGGTTCCAGTACGGCGGGGTGTCTCGCGATTTATGCAAAATGGTACGCAACTCCCTCGGGAGTTAACAGCAGCAACGGCGTTCGACCCTCGTGCTATCTAACGCGTGCCGAGGTTCGTGCCGCGGTAGAGGCCCCTAGGTGCCAACCGGAAAGGGGCCTCCGTATATACCTCGCGATACGCCTTCCATGCGTGCATCGATCCACGAACAATCTCGCACTCCGCCAGCTGCTCTCGAAGACCCTCCTTTCTACTACTTTTCGATCGAATGGCTCGTCTTCGTCTTCGTCGTCGTCGTCGTCGTCGTCGTCGTGAGTCGTCGTCGTCGTGAGTCGTCGCCGCTGGGACTCGAGGAATTCGACGAGGCGTAATTCGGAATTCACGCGGCGTACACGCGCGCCGCGGCCGCCAAAGATTTCGTGCCGTTCGTCGAAGGGTGTCGGAATAAATAGGCACTTACGAGCCGGATGATCGAGGGACCGTGGATCGTTTAATTTAATTACTTGCCGGGGGTTAATAGCGGAGATAAAGGTTCGTGCTGGATATTATAGAGCGTGGCCGAACTGGCACGATCCCCGTCCCCGAACGATCCCTTCGCGTAATTTTTAGGCGACGCGCACTGCTCGCGGGCGGTCCTCGACGGACGAATCGAGCAACAATTCGCGACAAGGGTGGATTTAATTTCATAAACCGCAACTGTTGCCCGCTATTCGGTTCGAGAGGGGCCACGCGAGCAACGGTTACGAGCTCGACCTCGTGTTCTTAATCGCGCGCACCACCGCGCTTCTTTCCCCCTCGATTTGCCGATTTCTACGCGACGAGACGAGACGAGACGAGAGGAGACGAGACGAGGAAATTCGAAAGCGCGCTCGCTGTCTGCCGCCTCTTCGGTCGGTCGGTCGGTCGCGCGGTAATTTCGATGGGCCGGCCGTATTAACGATATTCCGACGATACGTCGGGTCGTCGGGACGTCTTAGTGGAGACAGAAGGCGGTGTACGGAGGGAGAGATGGTTCGAGCCGCGGATGTCTCCGGCATTGTATGCAGATGAAGAAGGCAGGGCGACAATGACTCGGGACGTCGGGGCCGAGGACCCGTTCGTTTTCAACCGAAAGAAACTCATCCGGCAGGAAAGGGGGCCCTCCTTTGGCTCGTGCTTGCCACCATCGCGCGACCCTCCTCTCTCACTCTCTCTCTCTCTATCTCTCTCTCTCCCTCCCTCTTCCTTCCCAGACACACGCTCTCTTATGTACTACGCATCCATACATTAACATATCATCATCCGGTGTGGAAACCGAACCGATCGAGTCACCTCTCTTTCGCCCCCTTTGTCGTCGCGTGACGAGCGACGCCCCCAGCGAGCACTCGCTCTTCCAACTTCTGACAATCGTTCGGGTGGGCGTCTCGAGCCTCGTTCCTGATTTTACACACAGTTTCACGGACCGTAAGAGATAACTCTCGGCCCGGTCCGGTACGGTTCGGTTCGGCTCGGTTCGGTTCGCGGGCTAGCTTTATAGCGGAGCGTCTCTCTACCGACTAAATGCTCGTCGAGAACCCGGTCGATACCGACTACTACTACTACTACTACTACTACTACTACGGACGAGGGGGGGTTGTTTGCCAGATACGCGCGTAGACGTACGCGAAGCTGCCCCGAAAGGTAGAGGAGAGGACGCGGGAGCTACGAAGGGAGCCACCAAGAGATTGGTAAACCGGTCACGTAGTGCTCGCCGATGAATGGAGCCGGTGCGGCGCGGCGCGGCGCGGCGCGACGCGGATCGGAGCGGAGCGAGCCGAGGGCCAGGAACCGGGAATTGGCTACCGGGCATACCTCGACCACCTACCCCACCGCCGCGTCAGGCTTCCCAACTGGCCCACGGCAACGTAAAATTACAAAGAGGTGCCCTCTCGAACCACCTCGCGCAAAATTGCCTATCGTGTAACGCGCGATACACTCCGTTCGAGAAAGGGACCGCTGCTGCTGCTCCCGTCTGCTCGTTGTCGCGTAATCCGAAGCGTGCCTCCGATCTGCCATAAACTCATTTCGTAACCCATCCCGCAGCGAGGGGTTACCACCGCGCAGAGAGCGTGTCCCCAAAGTTCCGCGCGCTCGCCTTGGTCCGATTTAACCGTCCAATTTCTTCGAGGCGAACCGAGCAAATTGAGCAACAGAAGCGGAAAGAGGGAGGGGGCGGGGGGTGTGTGACAGTTGGGTCGGGATTAAAAAATAAAAGCTCGTTATAAATCAAACGGGTTGTCAACGAGCGCGGCTGGCGGCGGCGGTGGTGGCGACGACGGTGCCCCGGGAAGGTATCGCGCGCGAGCGAAATGGGGTGGACGGCCAGGCGAAAACCCTTTCGTTAATTGCGCATCGCAGATGCCGGCCGTTGCAGCCGCTGTTTACGAGCGCACCACTCTCCTCCTCGCTCTTTTCGCTCCATCCCTCGGTTGCGCCCGTTGAACGACCCCGTAAAAAAAAGAAAAGAGAAAAAAAAGGGGGAAAAGGAAACAACACCCCGAGCTCTTCTTCTTCTCCTTGTTCTTGTTCTTCTTCTTCTCTTTGCGAAGGGAAAAGTTCCGCGTCGCGTCGCGTCGCGTCGCGTCGCGTCGTACAAGCTTCGCGGAGGACGGTTTCGCGCCGATTACGAGGGTACATCGTAATCGCGACAGAAGGAGGGGCGCGAGGGCGTGCTGGAAATTTCTAACGAGCACCCGCGTTCAAGGTTCAAGTGAACGAACAAAAGAGAATTTACATAAAATAATGTATTTATTGTAATACCCCACTTCGCTACAGCGATTAACATTGATTTAACACAACTTATACCGTAATTCTATGTAATTATGCAATTTCCACACACTGACACGATGCCTGGCTGCGACAGGACTCTGGAACGATCGCTCGCAGCAGGACGATACGAGACAAAATCTGTAAGCTGCAACATCACAAGCAAAACCGTCTTAATGTCGAATTCGGTTGACCGCGGAAAAACCGAGGTCGCGTCGCGTCGCGTCGCGTGATCGGTCGCTCCGGAACGAGCGAGCTAGCGAGCAAACGGGTTCCGGGTCGGGCAACTACGATACTGGAATCGCCTTCCGGGGGTCCCGAACACGGTCCCCGGTACCCGGGTATCTTTAACCGGAGATCTCTTCTTCCCGGCGAAAGCGAACGGCTAAAGAGATGGGGATGGGGGGCGGGGGTGGGGGACGGGCGAGGAGGCCAGGGAAACGTTATTAATTGGCTACACGATAAAACAGTGTTAGTCCCCATTCGCTGTCCTTCGCCGGACCCCCTCTGGCTTCTTCTCGAGATATGGGGCCACGCGACTCCGAGCCACGGATACCCACGCGCCCCGTCGGAGATCCCGCGAGGGACATCCCGCAGGAAAGAAATTCCACAAATCGGAAAAGTTATCTCCCGGTACCCGGTAGCTTCGTCGTAACGCGTTCACCTCTTACCCCCTGCATACTTGCGCTCCGCTCTCTACACCTACATACGTACTACGTACCACGGGTATGCGAGAAGAGTAGCGTGGAGAAGATACCTCTACGGATCGATGCGATGCGATGCGATGCGATGCGATGCCATGCTAATTAAGTGGTAGCTCGCGAGATAATTGAATTTCGCGCGGCATCCCGAGCTGGAGGAAAGAAAGGCGAGAATACAAAAGAGCGTCCACCCCCGACATCGGCCCCGGGTCCTCGTCTCCTTTCCTTCTCTGGTTCTCCGCGTGGTTGACGGGCGTTCATTTTTTGCTCGTTTCTCGGTTACAACGCAAATGCCTCGGACTCGCTCGCCCCTCTCCCTCGCTCCTTCTCGATATCCCCTTCGCCCAACGATCGGCGAGTCCTTTGCCTCGCTCGTTACACCGACCATCCGGTGTCGATGGGGTATATATATCGCGTGTGTTTCGCGTTTCATACCCCTATCGTTTCCTCTCCTCTTCTTCCCTTTCTTTTCCTTTTTTCTCTCTTTTTCTTTATTCCTCCTTCGCATCTTTTTCTTACGATCGCTGTGCGTGCATGTCGCGACCGTTGTTGCCATTGCCGTTGTTGTCGTCGTCGTCGTCGTCGTCGTAGTCGTCGTAGTCGTCGTTGCTGTTGTTGTTGCTGTTGCCGTTGCCGTTGCCGTAGCTAGCGCTGGCGCTGGTACCGGCCGGTGGTGCTGTGTTGCGTCCCTCCCATGGACAAGGGAGCGAGCGTATGAGCGCTATAGGCCATAAGGGCTAACAAGGCGATTACTCATGCCTCCCATAAGAAGAAGTTACAAGCGGGTTCGAAGGTTTATTGCGGCAAATGGCGAAATTTGTACCTTGCTAACGATCGGCCGTCTTTTTTGCAGCCTCCCTGTCCTCTCCGCGTCCCCACCCCCCGTCCTCGCCCCTGTCCCCTATCCCTGTCCCGGACCCAGTGTACACGGGCACGTTCTAGCCGACTCGCGCCGGATAATAATTATCAACGAATCGCAACCAGTTGATCCACGAGCTCGCGGCTATCGATCGAACGCTCCGCGAGAACCGAGCGTCCGATCGGTGTACACGTAGAGAGCTGCTGGTAGCGTTGCAGAGGGTAGATTCGAAACGAAAGGAGTTCTTACCTCGAATCCATGGACGACGAGGGCGGTCGACGCGTATCCGGATCGTCGGACGACGATGATTCCGTGCTTTGTGGAAGCGGACCCCGAAGACGGCAGCGTTGTTGGCTCTTCGATCGAGAGGGGATCCGCGGGACGAGCGACGATCGACGATCCGTGGGCAGGAAACTGCAATTTGGTAAAGTAGGGTCTTAGGTTCGGATCGATGAGTCGTCGGTCCCGTTTCGTACGGCCCACACCCCTTTTCTCGAACGGTCACCCTCGGCTTCGAACGGAGAACCGAACCGAGAACCGAACGGGCAGGCCCACGGCGTGGCGCGGCCGCTCCGCAGCGAGCTCTAATTAGATTTTAAGTGAGAAATTGAGCCTGCCGGCAATTTTAAGGAAGCCGAACGCGCCGCCTTGATTAATATCATTATCCGTGTTCGCTCGTTACATCGTTGGGCACCCTGGCCAACGATGGAATTCGCGGCGAGCCGCGCAGGATACTCGACTACGACGACGACGACTACGACGACGACGACTATAACGACGACGACGACGACGACGACGATAATTTATTCGCCAACATCCGAGAGGATCTCAGGGTCGCGCGCAGCGATACTATTTTTCTCTCGAGATATCGTCGCTCGATAGACGTTTAACGCACCGCTAATGACGGCTGTTGCCGTGATTAATCACTCGAATTGAGCAATCGAACGGTAACAGGTATAGAAGGTGTATAGAGCGCGCGCGCTCGCCACTCCTTCCGTGCAAATTTATGGAAAAAGTACTCCGGTTCGAGTCGTTCTCGTGATTAGCAGTTCTCCGTGAAATAGCCCGGCCCGAACCGTCCTGCTACCGCCCACCTTACCGACGGTGCAATTAACGTAATCCGATCGATTACACGTTACCTTTGGTACGCGCGATTAGCTGATAGCCGCAATTGGAATCGTTAGGACGTCGGCGGGCGGCCGAAAACTGCCAACTAAAATGATGACTACACCTTGGCTTCTTTTTGTTTTTTCTCTCTCGCCACTCGGAAAAGTTTTCTCTCGCTTTCCGTAACGAGCCTCGGCGGCTATTAATCTTGGCGGCGTACGACGGAGGGAAACGCGGCGTAATTAATTCAAATCGCTGCGACGAAGAGCTCGTCGTCGTAAATAAAGAAACCGCGCCCGCGGGTTCTGCCGCGCCGCGAGGCGATAAAAAGAAAAGAGGAGAAAAACGAGAGAAAAGAATGCCTCGCGACTCCTCGTTGCCAGGTTGCTCGACATTAATCGACGAGCGAGCTCGAACCGAACGACACGTGCACGCACCAAACGGAGGACGAACCCTCCTCGAGGCAACCCTTTTTCGTCGCAAGCGACGCGCAAGCTGACGGTTACCGTCGTTCCTCCGCGAGCAACGGTCATCCTGGACCGTTTCAGGAGGACGAACTCGATTCGAAAACTGGATTCCGATGCCGGCCTGAACGAGGCCGAGGCCGAAGGGAAACATAATAGCAGCCTCCGGAAAGTGGAACTTTGAACCGATCCCGAAACAAGGGTGCGGAACCGGAGCTGAGAGAGGGAACGGCGAATCTCGAATCTCGAATCGATAATAAGACAAATTGCTCGGATGCCGGGTGTAATTAAAGTTCCGGTGGAAGCGAGCGGTGGCGATATCTTCGATCGCGCGGAATCCGTGAGTCGCGCGGCTGGTTTCTCTGCTATCGGTGTCGCGAGGCTGGCGTCCCGCGGTATCGACAGTCAATCGCGGGGTAGAGCCGGTCAACGAGAGCTTCTCCGACCGCGGATACGATAAACGATCGCAACGAAACGTGCCCAGCTGGTGTAAAAGAGCGAGAGACCAGTCGGAGAATTCTGCGAGCGGCCCTCTCCCGCGAGTCCCGAAGGCTAGAGAAGACACCTAGGGAATTGAGGCAAAACCGGTCCAGTCGGATCCGGAGCACCCGCTGCTCGGTCCGAGCTGCCTACTATTCGCTCCGCTACCTGGTCTCCTCGCTCGCCTCTTTCTCCCCGGACGCGAAACCGAACTACGTCGAGGAAAAAGTCGAGCGTCGATGACGCGACTCGGATGGAACGTCGCCGTCGCGGTCGCAGTCAGCGTTGTTAGCTCACGCCTATGACGAATCGTCGCGCGAATCACCTAAGGACACCTGCCCTCTCTCTTTTCCGCTTTTCCCCTGCGCTCGCCGCTTCCTCGTCTCCCCTATCGTTTCGTCGCCGCGTAAGCGAAATACCGGTTAGGAACGCTCGGTTTTCACCCGGTGACCCCGACGATCCTTGGACGCGGACGTCGCGCGACGTTCGAACTTTGAGCGACGACGCGAAACCAACGCGCGCGGACCGGAAACTTTCCCAGAGCAGAGAGAAGGGGAGAACGGGATAAACCTCGCCAAGGGTTGGAGGCGCGTTACACGGAACAGCGCAGCGGCGGCACGTACCGAAAAGGATCGTGCCCAACGAACGCGCTCGAAGGATTACGCGTATCCCTCGGAGGCTCACCTTCGGCATTCTGCTCGTCCCGAGGCTGGCTGGCTGGTCCGTGGTGCCCCGCGCGCGCGCGCGCGCGCGCTCGCACGATTTCGCCCGAAAACGTCTCTCGCGTTTCGTAGAAAACGGGACGCGAGATAGGAGGAGGATAGGAGGAGAGGCGCGGGAGACCACGAACAGAAGAAAGGAGAGGAATCGACGCGTTGGACTGGCTCGCGCGCCACGCCGCCGGTTTTCCACTTTCGTCCACCAGCCGGATTACATTCCCGAGGTCTTAACGAGACGTAATTACACGACGAAAGGTACGAAGCGACGGATGCCTTCGGAATATAGCTACTAACACGATAATTGCCGCTATTACGCTCTGAAACGCTGTTCGCCTACTAATCGTCCGCGTTCGAAGCAGTCCCCCATTGATCGATCGGAATTGATAGCCGGCTTTACGCGCGCGTTCCTTTCCTCGCTTCCGTCCAGCTTTCGTGCCGCTTCCGGCGCCGATCGAACGAAAATCTGCCGGTGGAAACGCGTTTACCTGCCCGCTGCGCGTCGCGTAATCCTGTAAGCGCCCCCTTATCACGCTTCGCTCGTCCCATTCTCGCCCCGTCTTAACTTCCACGGATTAGAAACTGTTTCTCTCGTGCGGCGTTAACCTTTTTTTTTTCTTTTTTTTCCTCCGCGTTCCCCGTTTTCCATCGCGTTTCCGTCCGGGGCTGCTGTGTGTCGGGTCGACGCACAGTCCGGTATCCCACTGTGTGCGCGCACGGCCTCGCTCCCGTTTCGCACCGCGAGCGGCAAATCCTCGGGCGGCAGCAGCCGTCGGTACGTTGCGTACCCTCTTCTTCGCGCGCCTCGATCGAACGTTCGCAGATGCCGGATACTCCCACGCGAGCTGGCCGGACGAATTTTACGAACGATAAATAATCCCGCGATGCGGTCGCCGAGGCTTATCGCGCGCGGTGTCGCGCGGCGTGGCGCGGCGTGGCGCCGCGAAAAAAATACCGCGGACCAGGTATATTCTTCGCTTTGGAGAGCACGAACCCCGGGCCGATGCACGGATAAAGCTGAATCCATAATTCCTCTTTCTCTTTTCCCTGTTGCGCGTACCATCCGTAATTAATGAACACCGCGTAGAATGGGGAGAATTATTGCACGCTTACGGCCGCGCGCGAGCTCTTTTATGAAAAGGGCCGAGATTGAAATCGTGCCCCACGGATACTACGGTGCTCCCGGGGAATTTATGCCCGTTCCGTAAAACGGGGAAAGGAACGCGTCATTGGACACATGTCGCGCCACCGGTCTTTCGATCCGACGCGACAACGAAATCTCCTCCTCGCGCGCGCGCGCGCGCGCGCCTCTATTTAGAAGACGCGTTAGAAGCCGAGAACGAACAACAGCTGCGCGAGCGAACCGTCGCGAGCGGCGAAACACGTTCGAACAAAAACCAGCTTCGATCTCGGAGGATAATAGGACCAGTGGTGAAAAGGCGGGTGAAAACCTGGCGCCCTAACATCCACTCCATCATCGGACGTCGACTTTGACCATCGCCGGATTCCTTCCTCCCCTGATCGTCTTCTCCTCGTTTGCGACTGTCCGCGTATCGTCAAAGATAAAGAGAGAGAGGGAGAGAGAGAGAGAGAGAGAAGTGTACGAGGGGCGAAACTCGTTCGGGCAATTAAAGAGGGGATGCGACATCGATAGGAACAACGTCCTCCGAATACGTAAACGGGCGTGCGCGGAGCGTCGAGGTGGAGTTTCCCCGGCGGGTAAATATTTCGTCGGTCGTTAAATTTGTCACCGGGCCCGTGGTTGGAATTCGTACGTCCGCAATCCCTTCGGAGTCGCGCGTTCTAGTTTATAACGGCACCCGGTAGATTCGGTGGTGTCCGATAGCGCCCCTCGAAATTTGCATCGCATTTACATCCGATTGCGGCGAGGAGGGCACCTGCCCTTCGTGGGTCAGGGACGCGACGCGGTCGTTATTATTTCGGGTGTAGGTGGTTTCGGGTACCGCGATCGATCTCGCGTCGAGTCGCGTCGCCTCGCGTCGCCTCTCGCGGGATCGTCGCCGGACGCGAGCGCTCAAGGTAAAACGAGAAGAGTCAGGGTCGTAGGTGCAGTTACGTCGGAATTGAACATTATTTTCAGCGAGTGCCGGCCACTTAACTTGGCCGAGCGTGTGCGCGTACGTGCGTGTCGTATGGGTCCTATTATCGCGGCCACTTGCCGGGCACCACCACCGTTCGTTACAGTCCGGCTGCGAAAGTTCGCGCCGTTCTTTCGATCCGTTCCGTCGTCTTCCGGAATTCGCGCGGCCACTTTCGATTCTATCCTCGCTGCTCGTGGGACGACGCATCGTCACCTTCTCCTTGACATTTTCCCTCCCTCGGCACTCCTATCGAACACCTACGGACCGATCGACCGCGTGGTGGTTCATCCGTGCCTCGCAGACCGCAGCCTTTTCGAGCAGAGAGAGAGAGAGAGAGAGAAACAAAAGGAAGAAGGTAGGAAGGAAGCGCGAAAAGATCGATCGTAGACATCGATAAAATTGAGAATGCACACGCGGTCTCTCGGTTTTAATGAATGAACGAACGAACGAACGTCTCGTGGATGCGGCTAGGAGGGGTGCGGACGAGAAGCAGAAGAAGAAGAAGAAGAAGAAGAAGAAGAAGAAGGGGCCACGCGGAGAAACAAACGCACACATCCCTACGGAAGAGAGTTAACGAGCGTTCGTGTGACGGCCTAGCAGCGGGACGCAGCATGCAGACGGAACGGAACGAGACGGAACGGAACGGAACGCGGATAGGTTGTGGTGGCCGCGCGGATCTACATAATGTTTATTATGCTAACCTAGGCCAACGCGCTTGCATCAACAAGTGTTATATTATCATTCAAATAAAATGTTTTAATCTGCATACGTTTTATCGGGCTCCCGCGGGCATGCGGAATGTGCCCGCGGCACGAGACACGCGTACCACGCCGGAACGGACACGCGCCCCCCTGGCAGCAGCCTAGCGACGACCCTCGCGCGCGTACCCTAGAGCCTAGCCTCCGCGTCCTTTCAACCCGCCCGCTTACAATTATCCTCTCGTACCGATCCCATCGAAATCTCCCGATTCGATTACCCTCCCGAGCTGTTCCGCGAGTGCTCGCGCGTCTCTCGGTGCACCTGAACCTTGTACGCGTACGGTGATCAATTTTCAGGAATCGCGTCGCCGGCGTGTCAGCGGCGTGTCAGCGGCCGCGCGCTACCAATTACGCCGGGGCCGTACCGACCCGCTCGGATATGTTTTCGGGTTAGTCAGTAGATCGGTGGTGGACGTTTGCCCTCAATTAACTTTATAAGTGAGTAAGGAGGCGTGCGGCTAGCCGAGCATCCGTCGCTGTTCGCCGGTATTTCGCGTTTACGCGCGCCACCGTTTTAACCCGTCCACCAGCGAATTTTCCAAGCGCGTCGCGCGACGGGCGAGGCTCCGAAACCGGCGATCGCACGCGCACCGCTCGGGACTACCTAAAACGAGCCTCGTAACGGCAGCTCGCACGCACACACCGCGCCTCGTACCCGCGTAGGAAAAACGGCCAAACGTCGTCCGTACGATCGCACCGAGAGACACTCTCGCGAGTGACGCCTACGCGGTTGTTTGCGAGAGAGAGAGAGAGAGAAAGATCGCGTTTATACAACCGTACGCGTTGACCGAACGAGACTCGTACAGGTGTACGTTTCACGAATGCGCGCGTAGGCTCGTTTACTTAGCCAATGCCATACCTGAGTTATTTATCTGTCTTTTGCCCGGCAGCGGCGAGCAAAACCGAGAATGCCTCTCCTATCCTACACGAGGCAACGCGCCTCCTAGAGAGCCGAGCCGAGCCGTGCCGCGCCGTGCCGCGCCGCGCCGCGCCGCGTCGTACGCGTGGGTCCGGAGCTCCGTTCAAGGCCTACCTGCCTGCCTGCCTGCCTGCCCGCCTGCCTGCTAGCTAGCTTGCTTGCGTTGCTTCTCGACGACGTCGCTCCTCTCCTCCACCTCGCGACTACTCGCTACGCAATATCGGCCACGCATCGTGGAAAGAATGGTCGCGAGTCGGTTTGGAAATTGGCGAATCCTCGACTTGTCCTCGATCGTTGGGCGTCGATCGGAGGCCGCGAGAGGAAATCGCGAGAGGTGTGGGTATATACATATATACATATATATATATGCGTGTACCTAAAGGATGGACGAGGCTCGTACGTGGCTCGACGAGCTCTCCGTAGCCGGATTGTCAAGTGACGTCAGCGCACCGGAAATGGAATGTAGGTAGCTGTGCTTATTAAGCTTCGCTGGCTGCCCGAAGAGGAAGAGACGAACGAAAAGAGAGACGAAGAGAGAGAGAGAGAGAGAGTGAGAGAGAGAGAGAGAGTGGGAGAAGGATGAGATTCAATTGTTTCCTCCGCACACGCGTGCCGCGTATCGTCCAACGTCGTTCCTTCTCGCGGTCGCGCTCCCGCTCGCATACGCGTACGAACCGCGTATAGGTACGCGAGGTTTGTACAGGCGTAAGTAAGTACTTACGTATCCCTACGTCCGTTCGCGGACGCAAACGGGAGACTCGCGCGACGATCCTAGTGTGGGCATCGGCTATTAAATCAATGCGCCGCTGTCAGGATCTGTTCACGCCTCGCTAATGCGCCCGTGGAATGTCAACGAGCCGAGCTCGCGAAAACTCTCGAGATCCTAGCCAATTACGCGGCACCGTGTCGTAAATTAACTGGACGCGCTTCCACTTTGCGTAGCTGCGCTTTCCAGTCGTTCGCCGCTGCCGGCGAGCCACTACCACCTTAATCATTATTACGATTATTATTATTATTATTATTCTTATTACTATTATTACTTTTATCCTTATCGTTATCGTTATCGTTATTGTTAATTATTATTATTATTATTATTATTATTATCATCGAAGCGTAAATAATATGAAGGTCGCGCGAATGGCAACAACTCATTGGGCCGAAAGGAGGAGGAAAGCTGGATCCGGCGCGCGTTGCTCGACGCAGACGTCACCGATACGCCTATAACGATAATTTCGGTAGGTGTGAACCAGAAGGGTTGCGGAGCCTCGAAGGAGAGGAACGAGACGAGAGACGAGGGGAACCGGAGGTGGCCACCGAGGAGCGCGCATGTCTTCTTCCCTTTCCGAGCTCTCTCCGGGGGTAGTCGGCGCCTGCGCCACCCGACTCTTCCCCGTCTTCCCTATCCCCACCGCGCGACCTTTCTCTTCTCCTGTCACCACCATCGCGTACGCACACCTTACTTTCTATTTCTTTTCCGGCTCCCCCTTTTATATTTTCTTTCTCCTCCTATCTTTCTTTTTTTTCTCTTTTTCTTTCGCTTCTCACTTCTCTCCACCCTTCCTGATCCGCGTCCATCTCCGCGCTCGACGACCGTTTCACCCCCTTTCTCAGCTCGAAGCTCGTTATTCGCGCGTGTCACGCACCGACGCGACCAGCCAGCGAAACCCATCCGACCGATCCGAATCGTGGCGAGTCAAACATGGAGATGACGGCGACGACGACGACGATGATGATAATGATGATAATAATAATAACGATAATAATAATAATAATAGTAATAATAATAACAACAACTGTTACTACTAGTGGCACTAGTGGCAACAGAGGTGCAATCTCGTTAAGTGGACAGACCGACGACGACCGGTTATGTCACACTTGGTCCCGCAAAAATTACGTTGCCTCGATTTGCGCCACCGTCTCGAGAGATCCTAGCGATCGATAGGGAAGCCCGCTCGGCGGATTGAAACCTGTTCTTAAAATTGATTTAACGGTTACCCGTTTCAGACCGGCTCGTCGATTTCCCTTGAAACGCAGCCCGAACAAAGAATTCCCCTACCGAGGAAAAGAACGAATCGGCCCTGCGCGTGTCGTATCTCGCCCGTTAATCGTGCACTCGTTGCCATGCATAATTAAAGGCAATTCGCGCTTCCACGTAATAATCGCGGACTCGCGTGGATGCGCTTCGAAGCCGCGGCACGAGCCTCTCGTCTCGTCTCGTCTCGTCTCGTCTCGTCTCGTCTCGTCGGCCGTC